>NC_061103.1:27460865-27485865 GCF_015104395.2 Macrobrachium nipponense | reverse complement strand
GATTACGATTTCTAAACAAGGTATATATTGCTTTGTCGATCCTTTTGCAGAAAACAAACCTAGCTGGCAATTAATGAATGCTTTCTATAACAGGTTTTTTTTTTAATTTTTTTTTTTTGTCTCTGTTGCCCATGCTGTCTGCTGCTTAATGTCTGTACTCACTTTCAAAACTCCTACCTCAAACAGCTTATTGCCGATTATTACTAATAATTCTAAAAATAAAAATACTAAAAATAAAAATAAAAATAATAAAATAATGATAACAATATAAAAAGGTTACTTGCCAACATCCTTTGGAAATATAGGTAAAGACAAACACAAGACAGCAACATTAAAAGAGGGACGGGTCTGTGTCTCATTTCTGCTACATCTTACCTCATTTTCGCAATGTGACCATGGAATAAACTAAATTACGAAATACCCCGGAATTAAATATCTCGTTTTTGGTTTTCCACCTTAATGAACGCCGCATGACTTTGTTTCGAAAGGACCTAATTACATGCGTCCTTCGTCTTCAGAATTTAAAATAACGTCAATGTGTTGTCACTGCATGAAAACGGTGATAAGTCATGATATCCGAGAAGTCTTGCGTAATATCTCTGGATAAATATTGACCTGTTCTGCTTCTGGATAAGCTTGTTTTCTGTTCCTCAGGATTTTATTAGGTTTCGTTATTTGTCCTCCCGTCGTAATAACTGATTAATTGTTTGAAACGGGTTCTTTTAGTTTTTCTGTTTTAAAGAACGACTATTGAGATGGCTTTTGTCTATCCTTCCGCACTTTTTTCTGTCCGCCCTTAGATCTTAAACACTACTGAGGCTTGAGGACTATGAATTGTTATGTTGATCATCCACCCTCCAATCATCAAGCATACGGAATTGTAGCCTTCTAGCTTCAGTAAATCTCATCTTATTTAATGTTAAATTTCTCCATGATCATGTGTCTGGCTACTGTATAGGACAGGCCACAATCACAGCTCATACAGCATTAGACGCTGTACAGAAAACTCGATTGCGCCCAATTACCAGTCTATTCAAGAAGAACAGATTAATTTCAACAACAAATGTGAAATTCACTTAGCAAGTAAAATCTATCATATTACATAATCCAGAAGATGATCCCTGATTTTGAAAAGCAGTTCTATTATTGTGAAGTGGGACTTTTCTAGGATGTAGGTGACGAAACAGTCCTGAGCCTAATGCTTAGAATAAAGCTACGTGAATTGTTTAGTTTAGCAAATGCTTTCCAGCATTTGAAAATTCATGGACGGGTAATCCACTTCTTTCGGTAGAATTTACGGGCAACAATCCCTTTGTATATTTTAAGCAGATTCAGTAAAAACAATAAGAGCTTGAGGTCGAGTTTGGGGTTTTAGGAATACGTTCTGAAAATAGCACACTTAAAGGGGAAGAATAATATCATAGACATTTGTTGGTCTCGTGACTTTCCTTCTTTCATTGAAGCTGAGTTTTATATTTCCTTTATATTTTATATTCATCTTAATTTTTCTGAAAAAAAAAAAAATGCTTTTATAAAGTGCGGTATTGTAGCAACACCCATGCTTTACCTCAATATTATTATTACACATTATATACATTTCAGCAGATAAAGCCTTTTCACATGGAACAAGCATTGACTTGA
Organism: Macrobrachium nipponense; assembly: GCF_015104395.2. NCBI lineage: Eukaryota > Metazoa > Arthropoda > Malacostraca > Decapoda > Palaemonidae > Macrobrachium > Macrobrachium nipponense. The sequence goes on along the minus strand of NC_061103.1, from coordinate 27,484,224 downwards.
AATTCAACCTTCCAAAGAATGTTGGTTTTAACCTCCCACGCTGCAGCAACCGCCAGGGGGAGACGCAAACTTGCCACATCTCAGTGGCATGCCACGATACTAACCACTATACCAGCGGACCAAATATTTGTTACAACGTCTTGAGTTTTCTACAGATCGTTTCCTTTCTTGTTTCTTATTTTTATGCCACGGGTGATTTGCGAGTCATCCCTGCTTGGGTATAAAGTAAGTAAGCAACCGGCTAGAGAGATGATATGTTTGATAACTATAACGACGACTTTTTAAGTTAGGTACTATATCTTAGTTTAACCAGACCACTGAGCTGATTAACAGCTCTCCTACGGCAGGCCCGAAGGATTTGATATTTCTACTTGGCTAGGAACCAATTGGTCACCTAGCAACGGGACCTACAGCTTATTGTGGGATCCGAACCACATTATATCAAGAAATGAATTTCTATCACCAGAAATAAATTCCTCTGATTACGCGTTGGCCGAGCCGAGAATAGAATTTCGGACCACCGGATTGGTAGCCAAGCGCGAAAACCACTTGTCCAACGAGGAACTCTTCTTACGAGTAGAACACCCATCAGCCCATCCCGCAGGTGTAGACTACATCTGCTTATCATTAAAGAAGAAACCACAGAAAAGGAACGCCATCAAGTTATGTACTTCAAGAGAAGAATTCAGGTACTCATCCTTGTAGAGGAAAAGAAATAATTACTATCAGTTCCTTTCTTGGGAGAATAATTCATCAGCGTAGCAATCATCCTTCCACCAGAAACAGAAGACATTTGTTTACCATGAGGAAAGTATAAAGGAAGAAGAAATTTCCGATCAATCAACAGAGAACGGGAGGGATACCAGGACTTGAAAATCATTAAGAAACGGTCATTTCATGATCGTTCAGAATGCCCCTTTACAATCCATCATGAAAGTCATCAAAATTGTGGCTGCAATACTCCTCATAAAATTCGACTTTTAACCAAGAGGAATCCTGAACTAATGAATAAAGACTCTGCCTTTAACAATTTTTCTAGCTTTGAGAGAAAAATCATATCATTGCTTGTCTGGGAACGAGGTAATCAATTTTGACTCAATTTAACTTCAGAAACCATTGAACTGAATAATTTGTTTCAGAAAACACGGAAAACGGAACATGCATGTGGTCAGGTCTTGAGGCAAAGAGGAAAAATGCCCAATTAAGATGGCTTGTTTTCAAATTCATGGCAAAAGAACACGGGAAATTCGCCGAATATTCAGTGAAATTTTCGTTTTAGGAGGTATTATATATATTATATATATATATATATATATATATATATATATATATATATATATATATATGTATAACAGAATCACGAAAGTTAGGAACGTGATTAAATCCATAAATAAAGATAAATGCACGAAGGAAAAATAAACGAAGGAGTCTGCGAGATCTTTCGGCTGACAAGCCCTTTACTGAAGCAGCTACTGACAAAATACGAGGAAAGACAATACAAGAAGGTTCGTATAACTGACAGATAGGATTATAAAAGGATTAGTGCCTAGAATCCGACACACCTGGAAGATAAGAAACCTTCCCAAACAAGCATAAACAGAGGGTGCAATTAAAGGTTTAAGACAATCATCTTAGATACAATCTCCAGACAATTAAAAGGATTATAGGTGACAGCTATACGGAACCTGGTAGACAAAACCATATTCACAAAAAAGAATGACAGACATTACATTACAATAAAATTTTTTTTTTTTTTTTTTTTTTTTTTTTTTTTTAATAACTCTAAGTTATTAAAAAAAAAAAAAAAAAAAAAAAAAAAAAAAAAAAAAAAAAAAAAAAAAAATTTTTATTGTAATGTATGTCTGTCATTTTTTTTGTGAATATGGTTTTGTCTACCAGGTTCCGTATAGCTGTCACCTATAATCCTTTAATTGTCTGGAGATTGTATCTAAGATGATTGTCTTAAACCTTTAATTGCACCCTCTGTTTATGCTTGTTTGGGAAAGGTTTCTTATCTTCCAGGTGTGTCGGATTCTAGGCACTAATCCTTTTATAATCCCTGTCTGTCAGTTATACGAACCTTCTTGTATTGTCTTTCCTCGTATTTTGTCAGTAGCTGCTTCAGTAAAGGGCTTGTCAGCCGAAAGATCTCGCAGACTCCTTCGTTTATTTTTCCTTCGTGGCATTTATCTTTATATATATATATATATATATATATATATATATTATATATATAGATATATTATGATATATATATATATATATAATATATATAATATATATCCTCCTAAAATGAAATTTCACTGAATATTATATATACATATATATGTCTATTATATATGGTATATATATATATATATATATATATATATAATATAGATATCTATGTATAATATATATATTATATATATATATCTATATACTATATATATATATTACATACCATACATCCATATATATATATATATGTATATATATATATATATATGTATATATATATATATATATAATATATATATATATGTAATAATTACATTAATAATACAGATAAATTACATAGCTGTAAATAGAACCCACGACCTAAGGGGTCATTGGTGAATTAGGAGCGTCCACCTACGTGACCATGTGAAACTGGACCACGCTGTGCAATCTGCAGTAGCCTGGTTTGCATTTGGACATATCATCATTTTCGTACAATGCATTTGCATATCAAATTTTATTATAGTAATATACTAAAAGCAAAGAAATTATATCAACAGCAGCTGTAATGGGCAATGCTTGCATTCATAACAAACATGTAATCTCGGCTGCTAACAACACAGATTCACGTACTGGATAGACTTTGGTAACCTCATGAATGATGTGAATAAGAGCATTTATCTGTTGTAGCGTACAAGACATTTTCTGAGTTTATCTAAAGAAGTACGTCTTTTTACGATTATCTTTAAGTATGTGATGCCTTACTATATACATTTTTAGAAGGTGAATAATATATGATATCAAAGGGATAAAACTTCATCTACTGGGAAATTATACAGTTTTTTTTCTTGACACAGCTTACTCATTCTAATTACTTCCCGTAGTCGGGTGGTGCCGTCAGTGCACCTCTTGCGGTGCACTGTAGACATTACTTAAGGTTCTTTGCAGCGTCCATTCGGCCCCTAATTGCAACTCATTTCGTTCCTTTTACTGTTCTTCCTTTCATATTTTCTTTCCTCTTCCATCTTCCTTTCCACCCTCTCCTTACAATATATATTACGTATTTGTATATATATATATATTATATATATATATATATATATATATATATATGTATGTATATATATATATATATATATTTATATATATATTATATATTATATATATATATATTGTTTCATAGTGCAACTACCGGGTTTTCCTCCTGTTACACCTTCCAAACCTGCTAATTGTCAGTTTCCGTTTGAGCGCTGAATGATCTAAATTCCTTATTCTAGTGTAGTCTGATTAATTATAAAGAACACCAAATAACCTTGTTTTCTGAGCAGTAATGAATCCATTTACTTCGACTATAAGGCATTTTGTTATAGGGTTATTTTAAATAAATCCAGAATACCTGTTGATAAAAAAATCATATTGTATCACGGAAAGCAAAGCAAATTATTTTCCTTTCCGTCGTTAACATGTTCATAATCAGTAAATCTTGTAGCTGCATTTGGCCAGAGTCTGTACTGGACATTAGAAATTCTTAAAGTTTATCGTCAGTATAATTTCTTCAGTCACCAAATATATATCTCGCGTTACTTGATATTTGCCCGTGGGAACTATTTATTTATATGTTCAATTAGATGCCATGAACATAGCCATGATCCATCATTAGTTTCAATCGTCTTTCATGTTATACAATTATTACTTTCAGGAATCCTAGTAAATTATATATATATTTTTTAAATCCCTTTTCCGTAAATATCTCCTTGTGATATGAAATGTTGATATCCAAGAGTATCAACAGGAATAACTTGTTATCCAACTTGCCAATTTAAAATATGATTACAAAAATAGATCGCTTTCAAAATCTTTGACAGAGAGAGAGGAAATCTGAACTCACTCAAAAGATATAAAAAGGGCGTTCAACAACATGGCCTCCGTCAGTGCTCATATAACAAAGGAATAGCCATATAGCCTGTGTTTTTACATTGGAGATTCTCTGTCGGGTAAAATAGGAGTGCCCTTCTTCCTCAGGTTTTTCCAGTGTCTTCGAAAACAGAGCGAAGCCTATTTTTAGTATTTTCCCTTTTAGTCTCTCGGTCTGAAAGATTCCTTAAACTGTTTTCGCTGTTTTCTGGAACCGTTTATTCGCTTCAGTTGCTTCCGAAGTGAAAGTGTAAAATTGCAGATTCTTTTTTTTTTAACTTTTAACTGCATGAATTTCAATTTACCAGGATGTTTAGAATTTTTTATTTTCTAGTTTTAATGAACTCAGTCTGTTTTATCTCTCGGCGGCGTTTGCTACCAAGTATTCTACTGTTTTTGGAATATTATTTTGGAAGAAATAAAATACCAGCATGAATCATTTCTCTCTTTGATAAAAACAATAAAAAGATATCTCCACAAAACTTCATTATGTGAAGTAACCTATATACGATGCATTCAACTCTGTTATTTGTTATAACAAGTTGGCGTCCATTTACGCTAGATGTATATGAAGCATATCACGTAAAACTTCATATTAAATGAGAAAAAATATAGGTCACTGGATTGATCGAATTCACAGAAACGTTTACAAAAGGCTTTAGATCCATTGAAACTACACCAAAGAGGTCGCAGGAATAGAGGTTTGACATAGAGGTATTCCATTAAGGAAAATGTGAGTCACTCTTCCAAAGGATACAAAAGGAAAATCAGTAACAACAACGCTTCTCCCTGAGCTTGTGAGCGGAAATTACATAAGGATGGTGAATCCTATAAGCATTTTAGTAATAAATGTTTCTGACAATAGTAGGAGGTTTTCCATGGAGCAGGGAAAGCATGAGAGATAACACTGAGTGCAAAAGATTGAAATGAAACTTGGAGTTCTAGGGAAGCTGTTGTTGGATTATAAGGGCAGTTGTTTAATTAGTTCTCCCCCGTGGGAGTGAAGTGTGGGTGGTGAATATGATTGGAGGAACTAACGAGAAAGCTTGTGGGAAAGTTGTGGGGAACTGGTGGCCTCAGAAGAAATCAGAAATGAGACAAGTACGAGAAGAGGGGAATATGTTCTCGTAAGTCAGGAACTCCGAACGTATAACAACTTGAAGTATTTAAAAACAGTAAAACTATTCCACGTGGATTCACCATAACAACGTTGTCGGACAGATGATACGTGCATTTCCAATCTGCTGAGTTATGCCCTAGGATTTGAACTCGTAATGCATCTAGTATTCTCTTATCAGTTTCGTCAGGCTCTCGGTGCAAACCGCCCCCCAACCTTGCCCTGACACTGAATGTAGAACAGTGACCAAATTAGATCAACTCATTATACTGTGTTTCCTCTCTCTCTCTCTCTCTCTCTTTCTTCTAGTTTTAGCTATTCATATCCATTCAATTGAGGAATACAGTGCACTCAAAAGGCTGTTTGTATTGCTTATTACATTTCATGGAATATTTGATTATACAAGTAATGAAATTTCACAGACAATGTGAAAAATCTATCAAACCTTCCTATTTGAATAATAATTACAGAGAAAGTTTGCGAATTCTCTCTCTCTGACATACACACACACACACACACCACACACTTATATATATATATATATATATATATATATATATATATATAATATATATACATATATATATATCATATATATATATCTACATATATATTTATATATATATATCTCCTAAAACGAAATTTCACTGAATATTCGGCGAATTTCCCTGTTCTTTTGTCAATGAATTTGAAAACAAGCCATCTTAATTGGGCATTTTTCCTCTTTGCCTCAAGACCTGACCACATGCATGTTCCGTTTTCCGTGTTTTCTGAAACAAATTATTCAGTTCAATGGTTTCTGAAGTTAAATTGAGTCAAAATTGATTACCTCGTTCTCAGACAAGCAATGATATGATTTTTCTCTCAAAGCTAGAAAAATTGTTAAAGGCAGAGTCTTCATTCATTAGTTCAGGATTCCTCTTGGTTAAAAGTCGAATTTTATGAGGAGTATTGCAGCCACAATTTTGATGACTTTCATGATGGATTGTAAAGGGGCATTCTGAACGATCATGAAATGACCGTTTCTTAATGATTTTCAAGTCCTGGTATCCCTCCCGTTCTCTGTTGATTGATCGGAAATTTCTTCTTCCTTTATACTTTCTTCATGGTAAACAAATGTCTTCTGTTTCTGGTGGAAGGATGATTTCTACGCTGATGAAGTATTCTCCCAAGAAAGGAACTAATAGTAATTATTTCTTCTCCTCTACAAGGATGTGTACCTGAATTCTTCTCTTGAAGTACATAACTTGATGGCGTTCCTTTTCTGTGGCTTCTTCTTTAATGATAAGCAGATGTAGTCTACACCTGCGGGATGGGCTGATGGGTGTTCTATTCGTAAGAAGAGTTCCTCGTTGGACAAGTGGTTTTCGCGCTCGGCTACCAATCCGGTGGTCCGAAGTTCGATTCTCGGCTCGGCCAACGCGGAATCAGAGGAATTTATTGCTGGTGATAGAAATTCATTTCTAGATATAATGTGGTTCGGATCCCACAATAAGCTGTAGGTCCCGTTCCTAGGTGACCAATTGGTTCCTAGCCAAGTAGAAATATCAAATCCTTCGGGCCTGCCGTAGGAGAGCTGTTAATCAGCTCAGTGGTCTGGTTAAACTAAGATATAGTACATAACTTAAAAAGTCGTCGTTATAGTTGTCAAACATATCCTCTCTCTATCCGGTTGCTTACTTACCTTATACCTAAGCAGGGATGACTCGCAAATCACCCGTGGCATAAAAATAAGAAACAAGAAAGGAAACGATCTGTAGAAAACTCAAGACGTTGTAACAAATATTTGGTCCGCTGGTATAGTGGTTAGTATCGTGGCATGCCACTGAGATGTGGCAAGTTTGCGTCTCCCCCGGGCGGTTGCTGCAGCGTGGGAGGTTAAAACCAACATTCTTTGGAAGGTTGAATTTCAAGTCAATGCTTGTTCCATGTGAAAAGGCTTTATCTGCTGAAATGTATATAATGTATATAATAATATTGAGGTAAAGCTTGGGTGTTGCTACACTGCCGCACTCAATAAAAGCATTTTTTTTTTTCAGAAAAATTAAGATGAATATAAAATATAAAGGAAATATAAAACTCAGCTTCAATGAAAGAAGGAAAGTCACGAGACCAACAAATGTCTATAATATTATTCTTCCCCTTTAAGTGTGCTATTTTCAGAACGTATTCCTAAAACCCCAAACTCGACCTCAAGCTCTTATTGTTTTTTCTGAATCTGCTTAAAATATACAAAGGGATTGTTGCCCGTAAATTCTACCGAAAGAAGTGGATTACCCCGTCCATGAATTTTCAAATGCTGGAAAGCATTTGCTAAACTAAACAATTCACGTAGCTTTTATTCTTTTTTTTTTTTTTTTAAGCATTAGGCTCAGGATTGTCTCTGTCACCTACATTCTAGGAAAGCACTTCTGTCCCAACATCACTGCTATAAATACAATAACAGAACTGCTTTTCAAAATCAGGGATCATCTTCTGGATTATGTAATATGATAGATTTTACTTGCTAATTGAATTTCACATTTGTTGTTGAAATGTATCTATTCTTCTTGAATAGACTGGTAATTGGGCGCAATCGAGTTTTCTGTACAGCGTCTAATGCTGTATGAGCTGTGATTGTGGCCTGTCCTATACAGTAGTCAGACACATGATCATGGAGAAATTTAACATTAAATAAGATAAGATCTACTGAAGCTAGAGGGCTGCAATTCCGTATGTTTTATGATTGGAGGGTGGATGAGCAACATACCAATTCATAGTCCTCAAGCCTCAGTAGTGTTTAAGATCTTAGGGCGGACAGAAAAAGTGCGAAAGGATAGACAAAGCCATCTCAATAGTTTTCTTTAACAGAAAACTAAAAGCACGTCAAACAATTAATCAGTTATTACGGCAGGAGGACAAATAACGAAACTTAATAAATCCTGGAGGAACAGAAACAAGCTTATCCAGAAGCAGAACAGGCTAATATTTATCCAGAGATATTACGCAAGACTTCTCGGATATCATGACTTATTCACGTTTTCATGCAGTGACAACACATTGACGTTATTTTAAATTCTGAAGACGAAGGACGCATGTAATTAGGTCCTTTCGAAACAAAGTCATGCGGCGTTCATTAAGGTGGAAAACCAAAAACGAGATATTTAATTCCGAGGTATTTCGTAATTTAGTTTGTTCCATGGTCACATCGCGAAAATGAGGTAAGATGTAGCAGAAATGAGACACAGACCCGTCCCTCTTTTAATGTCGTTGTCTTGTGTTTGTCTTTACCTATATTTCCAAAGGATGTTAGCAAGTAACCTTTTTATATTGTTATCATTATTATTATTGTTATTTTTATTTTTAGTATTTTAATTTTTAAAATTATTATTATTAATCGGCAATAAGCTGTTTGAGGTAATAAAACCGTAAGAGTTTTGAAAGTGAGTACAGACATTAAGCAGCAGACAGCAGAAAGCATTCATTAATTGCCAACTAGGTTTGTTTTCTGCAAAAGGATCGACAAAGCAATATATACCTTATTTAGAAATCGTAATCGGTCATTTTCTTTTATCTTCTAAAATAAAATCCGATGTGATCTTGTTTGTCCTCCCCCGGGTGAGGGTAGGGGAGTCATGACACAGCCACAAAGACTAAAGTTTTTCAAAAATCAAATCCCACAATGGCAAACCAAATTCAAAATTGCTCAGGTGTTAGCACCAGGCACACTCGACTTTCAATAGGAAGAGTTCAAAAGACTTGATCAAATCTCTCTCTCTCTCTCTCTCTCTCTCTCTCTCTCTCTCTCTCTCTCTCTCTCTCTCTCTCTCTCTCTGTAGCGCTGTGCATGTGGGTGTAAAATGAAGGATAAATTCATGATCTTCCACAGGAAAATACTGTTCTCTTTACCCACCTTTTTCCTTTCACAAAAGCTTCATATCGGCGAAATTTCTACCGAAAAGAAATCGTAAAAGAAAAAAAAATAATCATAAATTACGAAACTGCTTTCATCCTCTTCTTTTTTTTATCAGAATTCCTGGAAAGTAAATGATATAGATGAATATATTTTCCCCGTTGTTAATCAAGCAGAATTTAAAGTATTTTACCTCTGATCTGTCATCATCCTTCTACGATACCATGTGGTGCTGACAGTACACCTCACAAGGGGGTAGTCATTAGCTGCTCCACTTTAACTGAAACTGAGTTGACACTTCATGTTACTAACTAGACCGTTTAGTAGAATATGGATTAATAAGGGAATAAACCCTAATGATTGGGATATGACAGTCAACGCTAGGATACAGAAGAGTGCTGTGTGTGTGTGTGTGTGTGTGTGTTGTGCATGTATAGCCCAAGGCATTACAGTGGCTAAAACCCAGACTATTAATAGAATACTCGACGGAAGTAAACTGCGGAATCTTATTCCTTAAAACCACGTGTCTGCTTTGCTAACAACCAATAAGTTAGGTACTTAGTAGTTTGGCGCTGTTAGCGGTTCGCAACCATGGTTCGAGGACATAAAGACCAGGCTGCGTTATCCTCAGTTAGCAGATAATTCATAATGCTGCAACTTTCTTGCTCTCTCTTTTAAAGATAAAAACATAGGCTTAAAGTACAGCGTAAAGTTACATATGGTAACAAAGGCCCTGTGTGAGAGAGAGAGAGAGCAGACGAGATATGGAGAGAGAGAGAGAGAGAGTACGTGCTGCTCTTTCTTTACAGGTATGAGTTGGATAAAGGACAAAATGACAGAAGCACCTATTTTTTTTTTTTTTTTTTCCCTAGGCGTTTGTTCGTGTTAGAACGAGAAAGTGATCGTGAGGTCAGATTCATTGGGAGTCCAGAGGGACATAAAACTTCCTCTCTGGCTGAATGTCCTTTTGTTCCTCTTAATCTGGGAACAAAAATAAATGGGGTTGATGGCCGGGGTTTTGTTGGCTCTTGCATGCGTGGTTCACCTTTTCTTGCGTTGCGTTGCATAGGTATACGTATTAGGGCTTGTGCCTTGTATGATAAGGCGCCCTATGAGGTAATGTTAGACTAGCGATAATCTTACGCTAAGTCGGTTGGTATTGCACTTCCATCTTCAATGGAGTGTCTGGGGGTTTGTAGATCATTTACGAAGGTCGGTATTATCTTGTTGGTTATTACGACGATGTGTTAAACTCATGGTGAGGATTGGTTCTTTGTAAAACACGAAATATAAAACTATATGTATTCTTCTGAAGTTTTACATGCTGAAGATCAGATATGATTGTACAAGTCTTCTAATAACGATAGCTTGATCGCTTCTGCCAATGATGATGGCTAATCCTATTCCTCTACATGATAAAGCTTAGGTAAAGAGGTACAGGTCTTCTAATGACGATAGCTAACTCTGTTCTCCTCGTCTACCATCTCTGTTACAAGTTATGAAGGAACAGACAGTAGTTCGAACATATGAACATACATACAAATGACATAGTTTCATACGAACACACATCAAAATGAGACACGCTACAGATCACGTAGGCCGTTTTGAATTATAGGTCGGGGAGTAGTTGTCTCCAAGCAGGGAGCTTGGACTAATGTTTATAAACAATTGAATGATACAGGTGACGGCATGTTATCTTAGCCTACATACTTATTGTATACGTCATCTTTAGCGTCTCTAGTCTGATCACATTCCTGCAAGCAATCTGGTTGACCTCTTTAGTTTTAGACTTTTATATATATGGACTAACATTCCATATTTTTATTATGTAAACACTTACATACGGAATTCCATTGATAGCCTTGCGTGTGTATCTACTGTAGGGGAATGTTTACGTGCATGCTAAAATATCAGTAGAGTGGTCGTTGATCAATGAGTCATAAGGAGAAGACAAATTGATGAAAGATATTGAGTTCCATCACCAGGCGAATCGAGGACTGATCTACGCGTACATTTTTTTCTTAGCAATAGTTGATTGTAGTGGTTTGTAAAATGCGTAGTTTACCTTCTCTTGCGTTGCGTTGCATAGGTATACGGAATGCATTGATAGCCTTGTGTGTGCATCTACTGTAGAGGAATGTTTATGCACACGATGATCAATGAGTCAAATGGAGAAGACAAATTGATGAAAAGATATTGAGTTCCATCACCAGGCGAATCGAGGACTGATCTACTCGTACATCATTTTCTTAGCACTATTTGATTGCAGTGGTTGGTAAAATGGAGGTAAAGAGGAAAGGGATTGTCAAACTCATCTCAAACGTTCTTACTGATTACCAGAAGGGTAGTAACACCTTCTAGAGCAAAATTAAGTGCTTTAATTTTAGGCAGTAATTCTTCCTTTACGTAGTGGTTATTTGATTCCTTTGTGCGTGCTTGATACAAAACAAAGTTTTACACTTTTTAGCTGCTATGTATATGCTCTTTTACCTATTATTAGATTCTTTTAATTGTTACATTCAAGAACCCGTTAAGGGTAATTGTTTTATATAAAAAAAAAAAAACAAAATCAAAAACGTTCCCAACCAATTGCAAACTACCGTCATTCTAAACTGTTTGGTTGTAATTCATCTGTGAATATTGTCATATAGGCAAGTGTCTTTATCATTTATACAAACACGAAATTTTCTCTCTCTCTCTCTCTCTCTCTCTCTCTCTCTGTGTGTGTGTGGTTATTCATTTGATTAAATGTTTACGATTCCTTTCAACAACTACTGATAATGGGAAGGAAGAAGGGAGCAGGGACAATACAATTAAAACATGAAATATATTACACTTTCCCATGGCGTAATTTATTTTTTATTGTGAGTTTTACAAAAAAAATTTGATATGCCTAAAATATAGCAGCAGAGCAGAGATGAAAATCGCCTTGCATGTCGTGCCTGAGTAAACCTGTGACTCTCCTGTGGAATTTACAATCAGTCACAAACGAACGTGATTCAGTTGACATAACAAGTCTTTGGAAGCGATTTTCAACAATTCTTTTGCAGTTGGGTAATGTGATCGCATATAGTATTTGTATATTATCAGTTTAAAATATTTATGTTTTGACGTCGTAAAATAGACATCAAAACTTAAGCTTTTACAGTGTTTTCTAGAATATTAGGTGTGCATATGCTGAACGTATTCCCAGCAATAAAGTACAATATTTACTGAATAGTTATTTCTTCAGGGACTGATTATTATTATTATTATTATTATTATGATTATTATTAACTATTATTATTATTATTATTATTATTTCTTATTTTATTATTATTTATTTTTTATTTATTATTATTATTATTATATTATTATTATTATTGATGTTGAAAATAATAAGTGCATACAAAAAACAAAGCAATTTATATATTAGACTGGCAAAGAGCTCCTTCTTTAACACTTCCCGAAAGTCGGTAGCGCTATCCACAGTCTCTCTCTCCTCTCTCTCTCTCTCTCTCTCTCTCATGTTAAATACAAGCGATGATAAAATAGATGGATGGCAGTATCCCATGGATAGAATTTTATCTGGGATAAGTCATGTTTTCATGTTTTACGCAAAACACTCTGGGAACAGCATTTTATTCTCTTAAATACTGGATTAAGTAACAAATGGATTCGGAAGAGCTAAAAAACTTTCCTTTTGAGTTTGCTGTATCACGCTTTGTCATATAGTGTGCATATGCATATATATATATATATATATATATATGCTATGCAGATGAATCTATATATATATATATATATATATATATATCTATATATATATATATATATATGTATATATATATATAAAATATATATGCTATGCAGATGCATATATATATATATATATATATATATATATATATATATATATATATATATATATATATATATATATAAAATATATATGCTATGCAGATGCATATATATATATATATATATATATATATATATATATATATATATATATAATATATATATATATATATATATATATATGTGATGTTATATATATATATATATATATATATATATATGTATATATATATATATATATATATATATATATACATATATATATATATATATATATATATATATATATATATATATATGTGTGTATATATATATATATATGTATATATATATATATATATACATATATATATATATATATATATATATATATATATATATAACACTACTGAGGCTATAATAGACTGTAATTGGGTATGTTTGATGATTGGACGGGGGTTGGTTGATCAACAAACCAATTTGCATTCCTTAGCCTCAGTAGTTTTTAAGATCTGAGGACGGACAGACAGACAGACAAAGCCGGCAAAATAGTTTTCTTTTTTTACGGGAAACTAAAAACTAAGTAAAGCGGAGAAAGAACGACATAAAATGGTCGTTTAGTTTTAGGCAGGACCAAGGGGAGAAAGCGAAAGAAATCCATTTCCGAGTAATTGTTCGCGTCGGAGCTGAAACAAAAGAGAAATTCTCTTTAAAAGATCATTTTCTTTTTTTTCGCTTTGCATTCGGGAACCATTTAAAAGCGCAAGTATCAGTTCTTTGAATGCGATCTTTTCGGTTCAGATTTCATATATATATATCTATATAATATATATATATATATATCTATATATATAGCTATATATATATATATATATATACATATATATATATATATATATATATATATATATATATATATATATATATATATATATATATATATACAGAGAGAGAGAGAGAGAGAGAGAGAACCATAACATATACCACACTTTTCGACGAAAAACTGTCGCATTAGAAATGAAATCTGAACCGAAAAGATCGCATTCAAAGAACTGATACTTGCGCTTTTAAATGGTTCCCGAATGCAAAGCGAAAAAAAAGAAAATGATCTTTTAAAGAGAATTTCTCTTTTGTTTCAGCTCCGACGCGAACAATTACTCGGAAATGGATTTCTTTCGCTTTCTCCCTTGGTCCTGCCTAAAACTAAACGACCATTTTATGTCGTTCTTTCTCCGCTTTACTTAGTTTTTAGTTTCCCGTAAAAAGAAAACTATTTTGCCGGCTTTGTTTGTCTGTCTGTCCGTCCTCAGATCTTAAAAACTACTGAGGCTAAGGAATGCAAATTGGTTTGTTGATCATCCACCGTCCAATCATCAAACATACCCAATTACAGCTCTATTATAGCCTCAGTAGTGTTTATTTTATTTAAGGCTGAAGTTAGCCATAATCGTACATGTGGTAGCGCTATTGGTACCAACAACAGAGTCCACCATCGGAGCTTGGCTGAGTTTCATGGGCCGCGGCTAAGAATTTCATTGCCCGTGGCGGAGGTCACCACCAGACAGGAAACTCGATTGCGCCGAAAAAACTTCGGTGCATTTTTTACTTATTAATGAGATCGCCAATTTTTCAGCGCGATTCCCCATGAGATAAAATCTTAGAAAATTGATATTTTTTTTGTTCATATTCATTTATCTGTTTTTAGGTCACCTGTCTGCGAGAATGAAGTCAATGAAATCAAAGCAAGCAAAACGACAAGCACAAAAACACAAGAATTTTTCCGCCGTTTTTATCTGTTTTCCAAAAAGCGACACTAAACGTTCTTACTCTCAGCGGAGTGAATAGCCTATTGTCTCCAATATAGTCACGGCAAGTCTACCGTTGTTAAGGCAGCTTATTACCTTAGAACTGTAATGTTTTAATCCTGTAAACTAGTTTTTTTTCTGTTTATCCATCCAATACTCGAGTTAACACTTTTATACTCTACTTGTCCCCATACCTTCCCTAACACCTTTGTGCTCCGTTTCAGACCTCGTTGGATGAGTGGTTTATTTGCTCGCATACCGATTCGGTAGCCGCGAGTTGGACTTTCCGCTATGCCAACGTTGAATCAGAGGAATTTGTTTCTGGTGATTATAAATTCATTTCTCGATATAATGTGGTTCGGATCCCACAATAAGCCGTAGGTCCCGTTGCTAGGTAACCAATTGGTTCCTAGCAACGTAAAAATATCTAATCCTTTGGGCCAGCCATAGGAGGGTTGTTAACCAGCTCAGTGGTCTGGTTAAACGAAGATATAGTACTTAACTTTTTGCTCCGTTACTTGTCCCTTGGTATTGCAAGTGTTGGGCCTTCCCCAGCTATGCACATTCTAGTTACCTCAGAAGCATCCATTTCTTCATCTATTCCATTCCTGAACACATTTTCCTCTTTCGCCTTTATCTCACTAAGGCCCAAAACATCCAGTTTCCTGTCCTTGTCATCTTCAATACATCCGGACGCGTTCAAATCTACAAAAATATTATGCATTATTTTGGTGTGTTTTGTTTTTTGCATAGCATTAATGGGTATGTAACTGTATCTAGGTAACATGTTGTTATTCACAAAAGAAACGACGAAATTCAAGCTTTTAAGTCAAACTGCAGGAACGCTGAAAAGAATACAAACATTTTTATATTAATATGATGTCCTGAAAAATAATGTACACTAGATGAATTAATTGTTTTCCTGCATATACTGAATTTTCATTGTAAATGGTAACCACTCACCTTTAGCCGTTTCCAGCTTGCATTAAGTAGACGAAATTTGTCCATTCAATTTTTATAGGATATTCGTATTTACGCTCATAAGGATAAGAGCCAAAATTGTGGGGACCACGCTCCTTAGTTTAGCCGCCAAGGAAAGTAGTTCATATAATTCCTCAGCAGAACGATTTTTAAACGAAAGTTTAGAAATCTAAAAATGTTCTTGATAACCTGGAGCGGAAGGAGAACACCAGGGGTAGAATATATCTAACAAAGAAATGGAAAATGAAATTATATTTTCAATTCTTATAGCCACATAAAAGGATGCCGAAGTTACCCATTTTATCAAATTAATGACAGGATTTACGTATTCGCGAAAAATAACTAAATTGAATTTGTATTGTCCTATAATTACAGTATAAGCTCTGTCCTATTATTGGAATAATAAGCTTTTGACTGAAAGACCTTTGATAAATTCATACGTTACATTTATGTAATAATATATTGTTAACATGGATCAAATTGCATGAAACAAACATTTTTCCCGTTGATACAATGTACTCTTGCACAAGTCTCTTAATTGGATGGTGAAGTGGACTGCTGATTTAGTAAGGAAATTAATGTATGATTAATCGAAATGAATAGTGAGCTAATATAACATAAGACACTATTGGCAAGATAATCCTCAGATAAAATTGACTACGAAATATAATAATCTCTGTAATTAATGTGGATTTGCTACTGGTTTCATGATAATCCTCCAGCAATTGATTGAGTTAGAGTTTGTAGTATATAGTCATTGTTTAACAACTCTAGAATTACCGCTATTTGACATTCATATGTTTTTCTGAATTAATCAGATTTTCCACGACTGGTTCAGAGAGTTTTAGATTTTCGAGGCATAATCAGAAACGTTTCCACATTAGGATTTCCTTCCACGGCTTGAAATTTCTGCCGATTTCTCTCCACTGTCCTGTACCTTCTTCATTCATTGCCTAACTGTGCAGCAGAACTTATACCCCATCAGCATTTAACGTCTATGACCTTGTCGACTTCTCTGTTAATAGACGTCCATCCATTTCCATACCTTCCACCTCTTTGATTTACTGCTTATCTCCCATTCTTCTCATATGTCAAGGCCATCTCAGTTCTTTGATTGCCTCGGAATACCTTACCTCTACAGTATCGTAGTTAAAGATCCAATCGAACAATTGTATTCCTACCTTGCATCTATGGAATTCAAAGTCACGAATCTTCAGACTGTCATCAAAAGGAACCCAAGGTCGTTCAGTTGTTTGCGAACGAATGACCCTTTATACTTGTGCCTTAAGAACATACACTGATTTTGAATAACAATAATAATGAAGAAGTTATTTCCCACAACCAGTTTTTTTTTTCTCTCGCAGTGCCAGGTAAGGGATGGGGAACAACGGTGAAATAGGGGGTTTATGATTACTTACATTTCAAGATTAATTTTTTTATTATATCATCTAAATTCGAAGAGATATGATTGAATATATTTGGCTTGTTATTAATTTATGCAATGTGGAGCCACCTGCAAAAGCATAACTTTTTCGTGCTGCACGTTGCCAACAAAAATATTTGACATTTAGTGCAATTCTTTTGAACTAAAATAGGAAGCTTATTTTTTTTCAAGGGCACAAGTCTTTCCAGTTTTGTATGCAGATAAAGCAATTTTAAATTTAAAAATATCCCCTGATGCAAAATGTTCGAAATCGCAAACCAATATGTAGGATTCTTAACATAGACTTATAAAATGAATCAATCGCTTTTATAGAAGGACTAATTTCCTAATAAAAAAAGTGTAACAATCAAGGAGAAATTTTGAAATAATGTTCGTTGCATTTGCAATACAAATTAATGCACTCTCTTAAACATCCAGTGAACATGGGACTTAAGCAGAGAGAGAGAGAGAGAGAGAGAGAGGGAGAGACAGACAGACAGACAGACAGACAGACAGACAGATAGATATCACTTAAACACCAAAATCATGTGGTTACCCAACGATTTGGTGTTATTTAATTGCTATCAAAAACCATTTTTCATGGGTGTTGAGATTTCGTACTATAAATTAGTAGAAGCAAATAGGAAACGCTAATTTTTACGCTGAATTATTGCAAATCAAACACCAAAAATTTAGTGTCCTCATGTCTGATATACGCACTGTGATATTTGCGTAGTCCTTGAAAGTAAAAATAAAAAAATTCTACTCACTTCTGTTACTGCACGGATAGGGTGTCAATGGCCAAAATGCACAACACCATTTTTAGGTGCATCATTTTCTTTTTACTTTGTGGTTGTTTGCGGTGCTGTGCTAGAAAGGTTCCGGGAGATCTGGTGTAATGGCAGTCCAAATAGGGACGATACTTCCTCATGAGCGCTTTTTCGGTCGCTCTTTGTAAATCCCGGAATCAAAATAAATGGGGTGTGATTGACAAGGTTTTGCTGGCCTTTGAAAACGTAATGGGATCTCTTTTCCTCGTCTTACAGAACGCGTATGCCTTTATGTACAGTGCATTTACGTTCTTGTAACCCTGAAATGTGAGCTAAATCTATACTACATAAACATGTATATTTATCTATATATATATATATATATATATATATATTATATATTATTATATATATATATTTATATATATATATATATATATATATATATTATATTATATATATATATCTGTGTGTGTGTGTGTGTATCATAAGTAGGTTGTTTCACTTAGCAGAAAAATAGCATTAGAAAATAATGTAAAACATCGAAGGCCACCTCGACCTTTGCTGACTCGGAAAAAGTGCCGAAACCTTGCGCAGCACGTCAAGACCCCTACGCACATTGCACAATTCAACTCTTATCTTGTTTCATAGGTTCATCAAGTTCAAGTTGGACAGCGGGTTATCAAAGCCATCAGTTATCTGCAGACATGACCACAAGAATGCCAAAACGCCCTTCTAAGAATGGCCAGCCATCTCTGTTTGATGCATGATCCTTCATTTAAGCATGGTAACTCTGACCAGAATGTTCCTTTCATTCTCATTAAACTTTCCTTGGCCTTACGTGTTCTTTAACAGAAGCAGATCGAGATCAGTGACCATTGCAGTTTGGATCCCAGGTAACTTATAATAATTCGTTATAAAGGCCATTTATTTAAATATAACATCAATTACTGTAAAACAGAAGTTTTGGTTGTACGTCGAAATTAGAATCATCAAAATATTTGAAGGCTGATATAGCCCAAATTGCTGGCCCCTGGTTTTTAGAAGTACTATCGTGGATTTACACTTTATAGGAGTTCACAGAAGTTGCATGAGAGCTGCCAAACAAATGTAATATCTGTTGATTGTCAGGTTAGTGTTGTGTCCAGTTCTTTTTGTATTACATGTGCATAAGTGGTCTGGCCTTTAAATTAAGATGTTTATGTAGGTGATAATGAATGCATTATCAACTTGAAATCTCAACTGATTGCAGACCTGTGGTTGAAGATGCTCTTAACTGTGTTTTAGCTAAACTCCTTGGTGCAAATTATGGTGAGTTGAACCTAATCAAAATTCAACGTATGATTGTTAGTAGGTAAAGGAAACTGGATCCTCCCCCACCGAAGTTCTTTTCATTAAGGTGTCATTCTTGATTGTAAAATCACCTTGGACAAACAAATCCTGTCCATTTCTACCTCATTTGCTAAAAAATGACACGTTGAGAAAGTCTGACATACTTTACATATAATCCTCTGGTTTAGTCGTCAGTGGCTAGCTGGTGTCTTAAATTGCTGGATAAAAACTGTAATAGAATGAAATAATATCTTATTCTAGTTCTGATCATCATTTGTATCTAGATCTTCTAAGATTATACATTCAAATACATGGTACTAGACATTCAGTTAGTTTTAAGGGGAAAGAAAAGATCATGACGACAAAATGCCCTTTATTGCATCATTAATAATAATAATAATAATAATAATAATAATAATAATAATAATAATAATAATAATATGATGATGATGATGATGACAATAATAATAATAATTATAATAATTACTTCATCCACTTACAATTTGAACTCTTAACAAATATAGATTGAAGCTCATCATCTATTAACGCTTTGTACATTGTCTCTAAAATTATTACTTACTTCATTTCCAAAATTCTCTTATCACATATCTATACCTATTTACAATATTTGACAGAAGGCACATAAAATACAATGAAATAAAAACAGAGTACTTCGAGAACTATATTTCTTTAAACAAGAGTGATTTCAAGGAAAACTATGAAGCAATGGACAACCAAACTACAAACTCTACAGTACATTGATGGATGTGACATCTAAGAGAAATGTTGGAATGGTGGTTGGCTGGACAGAAATTCAGGAGGTCTCGTCGCGTATATATATATATATATATATATATATATGTGTGTGTGTGTGTGTGTGTGTGTGTGTGTGTGTGTGTAGTTTGAACAGTTAATTGGTATGGGCACCTAATACCCTTCTGCTGCTCAAATTCTCCACCAAAGGATGTAACAAGTTGCATCATGAAGGAGAGGAAAGATACAGCAGTCACTGATATGGAAACCCAACTCAAGGTTTATAATGTATATATATATATATATATATATATATATATATATATATATATTATATATATATATATATATATATATATATATATATATATTATATATTTTCACATCCATTTGTTAGACTTCGAAACAATAGGCCACAAATGACCCATTGATATCAAATTCACTTTGCCCTAGTTGAACTTACTCCCAAAATATAGTTACACACAAGACGTTCCCTCCATTCCGAGCAGGGTTCGATGCTGTGCTTCTATAAAGCGGAATAGGCTCGAATCCTGAATGGGGTAGGAGGAATTATACTCCGTTTTGGTGTAAACTGTTCCTAGGGTAGACTAAATTCGATATTAATGATTTATTTGTAAGTTGAAATATATATATATATATATATATATATATATATATATATATATATATATATATATATATATATATGTATTAGATATACATATATATGTGTATGTGTGTATATATATATATATATATATATATATATAATATATATATATGTGTGTGTGTGTGTGTGTATATATATATATATATATATATATATATATATATATATATATATATATATATATATATATATATATATATATATATATATGTATATATATATGCGTGTTTAAATTAATTAGAAGAAAAGTACATTTATCCATCTTGCAGAAAGTATTTAGTGGAAGTTGTAATAACCATAAGTTATTTTTATTTTTTAAAACCTTAAGTAAATAACTGAGGAATTCAGAGCATACCTTAAAAAATTACGTAATTGTGCACCATCTTCACAAAATGTTTAAAACTCATGTCAAGTGGACACAACCTATCGAGAAAGACAATGAATTATAAATAGCATAAATCACGTGGAACAGAGACATGAGAATGTCATAGAAATTGAGTTAATCAGAGTAACAACTGATTCATCTCTGTCTAAAGTAATAAGAAATTGCAAAACAGTGCATATTATATCTAGAGTATATTTACAGACACCTTGCACCACACACAATAATGATAGTAATGATAATAACAATAATCATATAAAATTTTCAATAGAATGGTTTTAAGGGTTTGAAAGAAATGACTCACTTTTAATAACATGAGGCGAACAAAGATGTAAATTCTATAGGATCAGGGCAACGCTGCGAATTTAGGTTTGGCAGTTATGTTTTTGTTTTTTTTTCTACTTGATTCATTCAACGTAATGGATGATAACTACTTGAAGTGATTCCCCCTGTTATGAATTATAAGCATGTGGCTGTCCTTTATTCTGTGAATTATAGACATGTATGTATGTACTGTAAATCATTACTATGTGTGTCTTTCACTTGAATGGGGCATTAGACGTTAGCCAACCGGTTCTCAGTCATTTTTACACTTTGGTGTGAGCTTGCCACTGCATCTGTCAAAAGAGGCAAAATGGCATTTTAATGGAGTACGCCAATCAGTACAACTATGTCTAGGATTTGAACCTTGGTCTTTTAACTAAGTAGGTAACAATGGTACCAATCATACTGAAACACATTAATAATAGGGTTTGTAATAGCTCATTTTCACCACGGGGCAACTACTTACTATGCAGGTCCCCCCAGTTCGAATCCCACTGAAGTCTGATAGATTTTCACTGACGTTTGACTTCAATATCCCTGTGATTAACTTGGAGTTAAACTAAGGTGAAAATAATTCACTACGATTCCTTAACCAGTTTGTTGATTTTTCATTATTTACTGAGATCATTAGAAAAACAAATTATAACAGCTTCATACTACAGGATTTAGCCAGTGCAAATGAGCATTCTTTTTGGCACAGAAGAAAGGTTTCATCGGTCCATGCCTCTGTATAATAACAGTGATGAAAGTCCTCCGTTAGCTTTTGGGATTTGCGTAAAAAGACAGAGAATGGGTGCAACTTGGTGGCAGAACAGCGTACTACAACTTTTCATTAAATCTTCCCTTAAATAATATTGCATAATATAAAATCATCAAGAGTGCAGAATTCCCTCTCCTGAACCACGAGTCTTCAACCTGCTCGACATAGCAAGACCTTCCTCATAGCACCACCTTTTAAACTCAAGTGGCGTTCTTAAGTGGCATCAGTAGACTTGACTTTTTCTGATACTCAGAGAGGTATAAGAGCTGATGAGTTAAAAGCCTGACTGATTTCTCGTAATCTGAAAGTTACAAATACTGATAAATTAAAAGCCTGCCTGAAATTACAGAGCTCTGATTAGATGTGAAAAGACTGGAAGGATAGTTTGTTTAGCGACTCTTACAACTTTATGAAATCTTGGTCTTGACAAGGAACGATTCTGCAAGGACGGTGCTATCTCTTGGTGGATTTTGCAACAGGATCGTCAGAGCTAATTGCTATGGTTTTTCTTAACTTTCGCCAAAGTAGCATGGCTTATGGTTGTTACAAGTGGCTAATTGAATGAACCACCTTAGCCCAAAAGAACGCTGCTTTTCACGAAATAATTTCATAATTACTGGATAAATCAGCCAGTAATGCTCACCGCCTGTGTGCAGAACCTGCGTCTAATAGTTACTTTCCATTGAGGAACCAATGAGTACGTCTGTATGCTTTCTCAAAGCTCAAAAACAAAGCTCCAATAATGCTTTAAAGAGACTTAAACCGACTTCAAATATGCAGTGACCTGCAACAGGTGGTAAAAGCTTGTCCGCTAATGTGATTGAGGAGGCAACTATTATGAATAACAGGAACTTCGGCCTCTAGTTCAGCTGAGCCTTATTCTGTCAATCGAGACGTCTCAGTTTTCACATGAACGGTTGCTGTCCAGCTCACTGACGATCCCTGATTTTCACTATGGACGGTATTTCGTTACCGATTACCGCATTATAATTTCTCTTAGTCTTGAAGAATTTGTCTACTTCTAGGCATCATGTCTCCATGGAGAGTTATATACTTGCTCCAGTATTTGATAAGGATAACTTATTATTTCTTTTAATGAGAAGGCCTTTTAGAGACGAATTTCAGAGAGAAACTATAATAATTTCCACTGGTTTTAGGTCAAAGGATATGGACTTTTTTTTTTTTTATAAACCATGAAATTATGTAATTCTGAAATCC
>NC_061103.1:27450865-27455865 GCF_015104395.2 Macrobrachium nipponense | reverse complement strand
AAAAAAAAAAACCCGCGGCAAATGCCCTCTGATCCCCAGGTATTGCTCCGCGGAGGCACAGACGGGCTCCCCCTTTGGCGATATTTAGGCGGCCGTCTTTTGTTGTGGTTTCATTTCGGGGAGGAGAACGGCATGCACAAACGGCATGCACAAACGGCATGCACAAACGCAAGCACGGACGCAATCGAGAGAGATCCTGTGCCTGTGACTTCGACGTGAAGGCATTTTCTCAGGGAATTTGGTGAAATGTTATATGTTGCGTCTTTACCTTAGCAATCAAGTCTGCCGAGAAATTGAAAGAGCTCGGAGGGTGATGTGGTTGGTTGGTAGGTGGGGGCTACCGGTACGGTATGGGATGAGAGAGAGAGAGAGAGAGAGAGAGAGAGAGAGAGAGAGAGAGACTGAGACAGAGACAGAACCAGAGAGTGAGAGAGTCATTTTATAGAATTGTGTCTAAACAGGGATCTGAATGGATTTCAGAGTCTGGTCTACTGGAACTCTGCTGAGAGAGAGAGAGAGAGAGAGAGAGAGAGAGAGAGAGAGAGATAGGGGCGGGGGCGGGTAAAGAAAATCACTTCCTTACGTGCTGTCTATTCAATGTTATGGAAGAGATCCTCCCTGAATAAGATAGTAATATAATACAGTAGCACAGTCTCATACTTAAAAAGCAACTATATTTATATTCTCTGAAGAAGCAGCCGCGCCATTTTATGCTTTCCTGGAAGGTTTCGTGACACGAATTATGGGATATTCGTTTCTTGGGCGGTAAACAAATCGGTTCCTGAAATATAGAATGGCGCGTGTGGTTCTTTGTTGAAATATATATATGATTATAATTATTTTCATGCGGGGCCGTCGTCTCTCTCTTTTCTGCTTGCGAAGCTTGGGAATTGGGGATTGTTTTTTCTTTTTTTTCTGAAGCGTTTTGTGTAATATATACTTCTAGTGGAAAAATAGATAAATGATATACCTAAAATTGTTTACGCTTTCTTAATTCAATAACCCGTCTTAAATCAACCAAGGATGAAAGTCCTCTAATTGTTAGAGCATAAAGAAATATTGTATTTCACTGAAATTGTCGCTTTCCAGCATGAATGGTATTGTATCCATTTATTTATTTATTTATTTATTTATTTTTTTTTTTTTTTTTTTGCTTTATCACAGTCCTCCAATTCGACTGGGTGATATTTATAGTGTGGGGTTCCGGGTTGCATCCTGCCTCCTTAGGAGTCCATCACTTTTCTTACTATGTGTGCCGTTTCTAGGATCACACTCTTCTGCATGAGTCCTGGAGCTACTTCAGCCTCTAATTTTTCTAGATTCCTTTTCAGGGATCTTGGGATCGTGCCTAGTGCTCCTATGATTATGGGTACGATTTCCACTGGCATATCCCATATCCTTCTTATTTCTATTTTCAGATCTTGATACTTATCCATTTTTTCCCTCTCTTTCTCTTCAACTCTGGTGTCCCATGGTATTGCGACATCAATGAGTGATACTTTCTTCTTGACTTTGTCAATCAACGTCACGTCTGGTCTGTTTGCACGTATCACCCTATCCGTCCTGATACCATAGTCCCAGAGGATCTTTGCCTGATCGTTTTCTATCACTCCTTCAGGTTGGTGCTCGTACCACTTATTACTGCAAGGTAGCTGATGTTTCTTGCACAGGCTCCAGTGGAGGGCTTTTGCCACTGAATCATGCCTCTTTTTGTACTGTTTCTGTGCAAGTGCCGGGCATTTGCTTGCTATGTGGTTTATGGTTTCATTTTTCGTATTGCACTTCCTACATATGGGGAGAGATGTTATTTCCGTCTATCGTTCTTTGAATATATCTGGTTCTTAGGGCCTGATCTTGTGCCGCTGTTATCATTCCTTCAGTTTCCTTCTTTAGCTCTCCCCTCTGTAGCCATTGCCATGTGTCATCGCTGGCTAGTTCTTTAGTCTGTCTCATGTATTGTCCGTGCATTGGTTTGTTGTGCCAGTCCTCTGTTCTGTCTGTCATTCTCCTGTCTCTGTATATTTCTGGGTCTTCGTCTACTTTTATTAGTCCTTCTTCCCATGCACTCTTTAGCCACTCGTCTTCACTGGTTTTCAGATATTGCCCCAGTGCTCTGTTCTCAATGTTGACGCAGTCCTCTATACTTAGTAGTCCTCTTGCTCCTTCCTTTCGTGTTATGTATAGTCTGTCCGTATTTGCTCTTGGGTGTAGTGCTTTGTGTATTGTCATATGTTTCCTGGTTTTCTGATCTATGCTGCAGAGTTCTGCCTTCGTCCATTCCACTATTCCTGCGCTGTATCTGATTACTGGCACTGCCCATGTGTTTATGGCTTTTATCATATTTCCGGCGTTGAGTTTTGACTCTGCATGTATTCTTTCCTGATCGTGTCCTTCATCTTTTGGTGTTTTATGTCCCCAGATACAATCCTTACAGTCTGGATTAGGGTATCTATTTCCTTGATGCTCTTACCATACAGCTTGATGTCGTCCATGAACATCAGATGGTTGATTCTGTTGCCTCTTTTCTTGAGTTGGTACCCGGCATCCATCTTCTGTAGTACTTTTGTCATGGGAATCATGGCTACTACGAAGAGTAGTGGGGACAGTGAGTCGCCCTGAAAGATCCCTCTCCTGATATTAACCTCTGCTAGTCTTATTCCAGAGCTTGTAAGTATTGTATTCCAGTTGCGCATTGTATTTTTGAGGAAGCTGATGGTGTTTTCCTCTGCCCCATATATTTTCAGGCATTCTATTAGCCATGTGTGTGGTATCATGTCGAAGGCTTTCCTTCTCCTACTGTTCTTCATTACCATTTTGTCTATCAGGAGCTGGTCCTTTGTGCCCCTACACTTCCTACTGCAGCCTTTCTGTTGGTTGGGGATGGTGTTTGTCTCCTCTAGGTAGTTGTATAGCCTTTCACTGATGATACCTGTTAGTAACTTCCACATTATTGGTAGGCAGGTGATAGGCCTGTAGTTACTGGCTATATTTCCCTTACTCTTGTCTTTTTGTACTAAGGATGTTCTTCCTGTGGTCATCCATTTGGGTGCTTGGTAATTTGTGATACAACGCTGGAGCTGTTCTGCTATTCGTGGGTGTAGGGCCTTGAAGTTTTTGAGCCAGTATCCATGGACTTCATCGGGACCTGGGGCTTTCCAGTTTGGCATTTTCTTTAGTTGGTGCCTGACTGTGTCTGTCGTGATCTCTGTGAATACCTGTGGGTGTGTATTTATGCCCATTTGACCTCACTTGTTTTCTCCCTTAATTTCTTGGTGTTGTAGGCTTTCATGGAGGGGATCTTTGTTCTCTCTGTATCTGGCTCCATCCATTGTCTAATCTTTTCTACCCATTCCGTCCTCTCTGTTACTTCGTCGGTATTTCTGTGAATCTTTGTTTTATTCTCCCTGTTTCTTCTTCCTTGACTTCCTGGAGCCATGTTGCATGTTTGTTGTGTGATACCGGGTTGCTCCATATGTTTTCCCAGAGTCTCTTACTTGGTTCGGCTTCAGGAATTTCTGGGTGGTTGTCTTCCCCTCTTAGTTGGCTGTATAGTCTTTTCTGGTTGGTTCCGAATAGTTTGTTCTGCTGGTATCCCTTATTCCTGTTCATGTACCGTTGGATCTTATGTGCTTTGGCCTTAAGCCCTCTGTTTTACATCTTCTATTGTGTTGTTTTAAGTTCCCCTCCTCTTTCAGTTTACTCAAGTCAGATCTCATCACCATGATTTGCTTTTCCAGGCGCCTTTTCCAAGGAGGTTGCTGTTTTGGTTTCTGTTGGGTTGGTTGTGTTGGTGGCGTTGGTGTTCGTGTCCCCATCAGTTCTGCTACTAATCTTGCTCCTGCATATACCAAGTTATTTGTTTCTGTGATACTGGTGGTGTGTATTATGCCCATTGACCTCACTTGTTTTCTCCCTTAATTTCTTGGTGTTGTAGGCTTTCATGGAGGGGATCTTTGTTCTCCCTGTATCTGGCTCCATCCATTGTCTAATCTTTTCTACCCATTCCGTCCTCTCTGTTACTTCGTCGGTATTTCTTCGTGTGTCATTGTTTGATACCTCCTACTCCTGTCGTCTTCTGTGGCATCGTCTCTCAGTTCGTCTTCGTGTAATTCGTTGTCGTGTGGCATTTCCCTTTCCAGTTCTTCTCTTTCTGTTGGGGAGAGCCAGTTCTTTTTCTTTATGTTTCTTACTTGGTCTGCCAGCCTCTGCTCTGTTTGGGGGGTGTTATTCCTCTCATTCCAGATGTTGACCAATCTTCTTCTATATCCTCTCTCCGTCGGGTTGCTTCTGATATAGCATCTCCATATTTCCTTATTTTCTTCTCTTGTCCATTTCTTCCTTTTTGCTTCTGTAGCTCCAATCTCAGGCTGTTGACCGTCTTCCCTTTCAATTGGGTTGATACCTGGTTGCTGAGTTTTGCTATTTAACCCATCAGGGATAGGTACTCATTTACAGCTGAGTAGACTGAGGAAATTATGGTAAAGATCCTTTCCCAAGGAATCAACGCCGAGGAGAGCGGTCACCCATCCAACGACTGACCAGCCCCAATGTTGCTTAACTTGACTTAAGTCCATTGACGACCTAGCCCACTCCTCCACGGCGCCACATTTATTATTATTATTATTATTATTATTATTATTATTATTATTATTATTATTATTATTATTATTATTATTATTATTGATGTCCTGTCGCATTCCCACTTATTTTGGTGAAATCTGGTAGGAAGTGCATAGCCTACGTTGTGGTTGATAAATATTTTCACAAAATGATATTTACTTTCACCATAAAGGTATATATTTTAACAGTTAATCTCTAGATATCATAATAGTCTTTGATCTATTATTCAGCATCGAGTCGTAATGTTGTTTGATGTTTTTTCCATGACTTTTTCAGATCCAAGATCCAAGATTACTATGCCTCTCAGAATTAATGGAGTTGCAATCTACAAATTTATTATTTATAACTTTATTGTACATTAGCTGAAACTCAACAAATTT
>NC_061103.1:27428365-27443365 GCF_015104395.2 Macrobrachium nipponense | reverse complement strand
TTATGTCCCAGGGTCATGCAATTTCAGTCTGTCTCTTAGGATGTTTATTATTATTATTATTATTATTATTATTATTTGGAAGGAGTCCCTCTTTTAGGGCAGTGTTAATAAAAATAGTTCTTTGTAGAGAGCCTTCTCTAATCTTATTATATTCTTCTCGTCTGCAGGTTGAGAAGACTCTACAAGCTTAATGCCGTTGAAACAGCTATTATTATTATTATATTATTATTATTATTATTATTATTATTATTATTATTATTATTATTATTATTATTATTATTTATAGAAATCATAAGTTGTTGCAGTAGCAATGGTCACATAACTCCCTCGAAAGTAAAGCTAAACTTTCTGGATAGAACTAAAACAAAACTTCACTTGCAAATAAAAATTGAGTAAATGAATGCATGAATGATTCATTCTGATCATGGCGTTGCTGACGTAGAATTCCAGCATCTTGTTAACCGATGGTTATTAACATAAGTGTAAGTTACAACATTCAACTTTTTCTTTCCTTTTGAAAAAGTCATTTAAAACTGAACTTTCGCCAAACATCCCGTTGCATCATTTCTATGCAGAAAATTATTTAGAGTATGCACAAATTACTTTGCATGCAGTCAAAATTCTTTTAATTTCAATACCTTCAGTTTTCTCAACATCGGTAAAAAAAAAAATTGCTTCGTGTTTTCTACTTAATTCAGTCCGGGAATGCAGAGAGAGAGAGAGAGAGAGAGAGAGAGAGAGAGAGAGAGAGAGCGAGAGAGAGAGAGAGTTTTACCATCCAAATACTTCCTGGCATTCAAAGAAAACCCTGATTTTAAGGGGTAACTTCTGTGCAGAGCTGAACGGCGAGATTTGTAGGCAACAACCATTCATTGTTTAAAAACGACCGATTATTACAAACTAGTCATCAAAACGGTGTACTCAGGTCATGTTGTGACGAAAAACAGCTTTTGGTAAATGTTGCTTTTAAAAATTTGTGTGTGACTGAGATTGAATTTCGCGACCACGATGGGGAGCTTTTGGTTGGGAATAAAAAAAAAAAAAAAAAAAAAAAAAAAAAAAAAAAAAACACTACTTAAACAGAGGGATACTATCAAACCAATTCCCTTGACCAGACATAACCTAGGGGAAACCATAAACCACTGAGTGAAAAACATGGATACTTTCTAGCCTTTCTTTCCTAAACCTAACCTAACCTGACCTAACCTACACGCGTATTTGTACTAAATTTAAAGAGGCCAGTGTTACCTGGACCCTCTGTACCGTGACCAAGACTGCCATAATTCCGAATAAAATACTATCTTGCTTATATGCCGTGGCTATGTAAGACTTGTTTAGCACGTTAGCCCCTCTAATTAGACTACGGTGCGTGTGCAATGTTTGTTTGTTTGTTTGTTTGGTTTTTTACGTTGCATGGAACCAGTGGTTATTCAGTAACGGGACCAACTGCTTTACGTGACTGCCGAACCACGTCGAGAGTAAACTTCTTTCACCAGAAATACACATCTCTCACTCATCAATGGAATGCCCAAGAATCGAACTCGCGGCCACCGAGGTGGCACGCCAACACCATACCGACCACGCCACTGAGGCGCTTGTATGTGTAATGAGTTAGCCAGCCATTTCAAATCCTCAAGCTTATTTCATCCTAAAAACCGCTTACTTTTCAAAAGAGCTTCATTTTCAGAAGCTATACACATCCATATGTATATTTGTACAGTCCAAGTAATGAAACACACTCATAAATAAACGGGAAGCAACCTGACCTATTCAATATTAAAGTCTCATACCTCATAATCTGCCTAACCTTAGTTGCTTTCAAATCATGCACAGTTCCAAGTACAAATTATTCCATCACGACATTTCACTCCGGAAAAAAATATTATTACGAGTCTGCTAAGTTTATACGCAAATTATTCTAATAGAAAGGTACCAGTAATGTACCAGAGAACAACCACTACAGAGACAGAGATTGTGAAATAGTGACTGCAGCTGAAAACTTCCAGATGAACAACTCAAGATACGTATGACGGTGGCAAACGGTTTACAGGTAGAAAGATTATAAAATACACCTGAGTACCAAAATGTTACACGTAGTGAGGATAATCTATGAGAACCTTTAAAAAACTTTTTGTGAGAGATGGTTTTATGAGTTCGTAATAAAAAGATTTTAACTGTTATTATCCATCATATAATATTATAATCGTTGTTATGTTTCACACACACACACTAATATATGCATACATATGTGTCAGCACGTATGTTTTGCATTTTAAAATGCTCTAAACACTAAAACTAAACTTTAAACGTCAGAAAACCGAAGGGCAATATTCAAGCGCTTGTGCCTCACCAGACCATGCGACTGTAAAAGCTTCGTGGCACCAGGATTAATGTTTGCCTACAAAGGCTGATCTAAAACTGAGGAAATTTTTTAGAGAAAAATATGTAGGAAAAATACGAGACCTTTTTAGGAACGCCACTCGAATCGCAAATGAAACCGGCGGGGAGACATGAGCTTGCTGTGACCAATGAACTGCAGATTTATAAAATCCGGATCAACACAGATGAAGGACAGTGGGGTCAGGGATATGTTAGGAGAACAATAAAAGCTGAAATGAAATCGATGTTGTTCTTTCGAAATGGAGAAGGATGACAGCTGGGAGTGGAAATGGGGGAATGTCGACGTTTGTGAAGGTTGACAGCTCTGTTGGTTCCTCTGGTTGGAAGTCTCTCTCTGGGGTGGGCTGCTCTCTCTTCGAGTGCTAACGATTATGCCCTAAAGACACCTCGCCTCATTAAAAGAGAGAGAGAGAGAGAGAGAGAGAAGTTTTATCTCAGAAAATGAAAAAATAAAAAAATCGCGATCTTGAATATACTCTTTCCGATGTTGACCTCTTATCTTATCGTACTCAAATCTGGCTGCATTCTCTCACGAACGTCATTGTACTGGATATTTCCTGGGTCTATGAAAGTTCCTTCCTTGAGGCCCTGAACTTGGGTCTCTTGTTCTGTTTAACTCCCAGCTGTAGCAGTTCCTAGTTTCTGTTTTTGGTGTAGTTCGACCTCATGTCTTTCACTCGTTAATGATACAACCTAATAATCAATATTGGGGCAGTTACAGCTTTATTACAAAAAATCTCTAAATTCCCCAAGTAAAAGAAGCAATCAGTTGGTATATATTCTATACACAAGACAACAGTTAGTTGATAAAATATTCCATACACTGGAAAAAATAAAAAATATAGTATATATATAAAGATGAAAATAGACCACAAAATCTATCAGTTTTTTCATCAGAAAGAAAAAAATTCACTAAAAACCAAAAACGGAAATCCGATCAAATCCGCCCAGAGGAAGCGACTTATAAGAATTGAAAGCAGCCAAAGCAAACTTAAAATTTATGAGACTCGAATAACAGGCTACACAAGCAGAGAGAGATAGAGAGGGGGAGGGGAGGGGAGGAGGGATTGGGGATAGGGTGGAGGGGGAGAAACCCGAAGATGGCTTACTGAGCTTACTCATACGAAAGTAGGAAAGATTCATCAATATTCCGTACCCGGGAAAAAGTGAACGAAAGAAAATTACGATAACGGAGGAGAATTTTCCCTTCTCTGACTCCTTCTATGTTCTCTGGTTTACCTTTCGTATTATAAACCATAGCATATGGAATGAAGGAAGAGGACCGCCCCCCCCCCCCCCCTCTCTCTCTCTCTCTCTCTCTCTCTCTCTCTCTGAAGAGCGTTATGGGTGTGGATCTTTTAAAAGCCCTAATTTTGGATATGGTTCATCTTTGTTAGTTGCTTATGTGAATCGTAACTGGAGAGAGAGAGAGAGAGAGAGAGAGAGAGAGAGAGTAATATCAGTCATCGAACCTGTAGAAGTGGTAGTGTCACATTGCCAGTTTGATGATATATCACCTCTTCCGGCATAATCTGAAGCAGTTCTGACAAGGTCATTCATACACACACTCACACACACACAGGTCGAACATTCCATCGGACTAGGTGCAACAAAACACATGATACAGTTTAGTGGAAAAAATACTAGGCAATCCAATCAGTACGTGTGTTTTTTTTTTTTTTTTTTTTTTTGCTTATATGCGCCTGAGAGATTTTTTTCTTCATTTATTTCTTTGCATTGGATTGGGAGCAGGACGAATTGACTTTT
This sequence comes from Macrobrachium nipponense, assembly GCF_015104395.2. NCBI lineage: Eukaryota > Metazoa > Arthropoda > Malacostraca > Decapoda > Palaemonidae > Macrobrachium > Macrobrachium nipponense. The sequence goes on along the minus strand of NC_061103.1, from coordinate 27,439,198 downwards.
TTTTTTTTTTTTTTTTTTTTTTTTAGTAAGCTGGAGATTCCCAAGACTCGAGAGGAAAATCATGCATTATAGCCAAGGTTTCCGAAAGGTTTCCCATGGCAGTCTACAAATATACCAAAGTTTTCTCTGTTTTTGCGTTAGTGTGTGGTATCTAGGCTTCTGAATATGCCGTCTTAATTTCCATACGTCCGTAGTATCCTCGTGGGAAATCGTGACTGTCCTTACTTAAGGTAAGTATATCAGTTTTACCAGACCACTGAGCTGATTAACAGCTCTCCTAGGGCTGGCTCGAAGGATTAGATATTTTTTTACGTGGCTATGAACCAATTGGTCACCTAGCAACGGAACCTACAGCTTATTGTGGGATCTGAACCACACTATATCGAGAAATGAATTTCTATCACCAGAAATAAATTCCTCTGATTCCGCATTGGCCGAGCCGGGATTCGAACTTCGGACCACCGGATTGGCAGCCGAGCGCAAAAACCACTCATCCAGCGAGGAACTTACTTCTGCCGTAAGTTATCCGAACTACATCAGTGGTGATTCCGTACGCATGTCGCATGTTCAGGATCAAATGGCTTCAAATCCTTATAAAACCTTACTAAAACCCTCAGTTTCACTATTTGATGCGTGCAATATCAGAATCTTCATGGCTCCGGCAGCAATGTTTTTCCGCGTATGACCCAGCCCTTGTACAGTTTTTAATGCGGCAATCCCTGGTATATCCGGGGGAAAAAAACCTGGATGTTGGAACCCATAAGCTTAAAGAGCGGAAACTATAGCGGCCTCATATTTGAAGAAAACTTTTATGTGAAACGCATAATATAAAAGCGTATTGTATCATGTAGTGCGGCTAGATATTCACGGAAGAGACGTATATCTACTGCATTGCCGCAATATACGAGGATGTTTGAAATTTAAATCTTGATTTTTGCAGGTTCGTTATAGAGTGTATGGATTCTTTTAGTTTATTTTGTGAGACTGGCGTTATTTACATAAATTATTCAGGTTTATTGTATGTAATTTGATAGATAATCAGATCTTGTTTTTTGCAGATTCGTTGTAATCTTTGTATGCAATCTTTGAATTTCTTTTATGAGAATGGCGTTGTTTACATTAATTATTCAGGCTTAGTGTATGTAATTACTCTGTCAATATGAAATTGAGAAAATCACAAACACTATAGAAGAAGAGTTATTAGAGGAGACCATAAATAACTAATTGCATTATTCAACTCCATAATGTTTCATGTGGGTAAATCCATATTGTAATATTTCTCAATAGAAAAATAAACGTAACGACCCATAACATTATGGCAGGAGACAGATTTGTGTCAGAAGTCATCAGACACGAGGAGCAACATTTCATACATTCGCAAAGCAGAGCTCGTAGAGATAAAATTGAATCGGAAGGAATGCAATAAACGAGCGGAAGTAATATACGACATTAATAATGTCTACGAAGTTGGCGTGTCGCAAATACTGAAAAGGTATGGTCCCTTCTCTGTGTAGAAATGAGAGGCCATAATTGGAAACAGCAATGCACCCTTGTTATCAAAATCCGAGATCCCACCCAGCTGCTCTCTCTCTCTCTCTCTCTCTCTTCTTCTTCTTCTTCTTCTTCTTCTTCTTATTCCTCTTCCTCCTCTTCTTCTTCTTCTTCTTCTTCTTCTTATTCTTCTTCTTCTTCTTCTTCTTCTTCTTCTTCTTCTCTCTTTTGACAGGAGGGCCAATGCGTTTGACACTCGAATACCCTGAGGTCCTGCAATGCAATATTTTGGTCAGCGACGGACCCAGCCATGAGCTTGTCGAAGTAAAGAAGTCAAATCGAAGTCAAATAAGCAAAATGTGAAATGCAACAACGACCAAGAGGGAGAAAGCAATGTCTCTGGAATCCCAGGGGCCTCAAACTTACAATCCCATCGGGTCAAACCAAATAACTCGGATGTCAACATCCGGCCAAAGTATGAAAAACTTCCGTCCATCTCGAACTCCCGGCCTACACAAACTTCTCCTCATTTCTCCTCCTTTTATTTTTTTTTTTTATGCTCCAACTGATTTGCCAACGGGTCTTGCCAGGCACACTGGAGGCGAAGGAAGTTGGAGGAAGTAGGATCAGGATAGGAGAGAGGAATGTAAGAAATCTTATGTGAATTTAGGTTAGTCTACTAATATTTACATATTTGCATGAGCTTGCAGACTCATCCCAGAATGTCATTTAGACCCAGAAGGATGACTCCTTCTAGCGTCCTTCCTCTTCTAAGCTGAAAAAGCCTCTTGTTGATATATATATATATATATATATATATATATATATATATATATATATATATATATATATAGTATCTATATATATATATAGATATATATATATATATATACTATATATATATATATATATATATATATAGATGAAGATAAAAGGCCCATTAAAACATATTTGAACTTTGCAAACATATATTTCGAGTACTGAAGGAAGTTGGAGGAAGTAGGATCAGGATAGGAGAGAGGAATGTAAGAAATCTTGTGAATTTAGGTTAGTCTACTAATATTTACATATTTGCATGAGCTTGCAGACTCATCCCAGAATGTCATTTAGACCCAGAAGGATGACTCCTTCTAGCGTCCTTCCTCTTCTAAGCTGAAAAAGCCTCTTGTTGAATATATATATATATATATATATATATATATATATATATATATACTATATATATATATATATATATATATATATATATATATATATATATATATATATATATATATATATATATAGAGAAGATAGGCCCATAAAACACTATTTGACTTTGCAACATATATTTCGAGTACTGAGGAAGTTGGAGGAAGTAGGATCAGGATAGGAGAGAGGAATGTAAAAAGAAATCTTATGTGAATTTAGGTTAGTCTACTAATATTTACATATTTGCATGAGCTTGCAGACTCATCCCAGAATGTCCATTTAGACCCGAAGGATGACTCCTTCTAGCGTCCCTTCCTCTTCTAGCTGAGCCTCTGTTGAATATATATATACTATATATATATATTATATATATATATATATAGCGTATATATATATATATATATATATATATATATATATATATATATATATATCATATCATATATATATATTGATATATATATATATATTATAATGAAGGATAAAAGGCCATAAAAAACCACTGATTTTGAACTTTTTGCAAAACATATATTTCGAGTACTGAAGGCGAAGTTTGGAGGAAGTAGGATCAGGATTAGGAGAGAAGGAATGTAAGAAAATCATGTTCCTGTGAATTTTAGGCGTTAGTCTACTCAATATTTACATATTTCTGCACTGACGCTTTGCAGGGGACTCATCCCAGAATGTCATTTTAGACCCCAGAAGGATGACTCCTTCTAGTGTTCCTTCCCTCATTCAAGCTGAAAAAGCCTCTTGTTGAAATTATATACTATAATAATATATATAATATATCTATATAAATTATTATATAATAATATATATATATATATATTATATATATATGTATATATATTATATATATATCTATATATTTAATATTTTATATATTTATTACTATATATATACATGAATAATTTAAGATACGCGGCATTAATTAGGTATTCTTTTAAAATTCTCGTATGAGAAAAGATTTCAAAATTGAAGAGGAGAAACTTAATAGGAATCCTTATTATATTATCATTTGCAGCATTCTACTTTTCAGAAAAAAACTAATTCAATAAACAAATGCTTTTTGCACTGAGAGGCGGGAAGTCAAGAATATTGAGGAAATGTAATGTTTTATTCACAAGGAAAACTATAGAAATTCAACGAAAGAGACTACTCGTAAAACATTGCCTAGTAAGGTTATTGCGAATCGTGACGTTATGTAATTATATTTCTTATTATAACACCGAAGGAGGGAAAGGTACCGCCTCATTAAATACCGAGAGGGGAAAGGAAGACTTAGCCTGTCATAAAATGAATTCCAGACGCTATTTAAGATGATTTGGGGATCTCTTGAGAAATCCGGGAGAATGCGGAAGTTTCTTCACGCAATTAATTTTCAAGGGAAAGGGAAGTAGTATCCATTCAGTGCAGTTGCACCAATGGTTGTCGAAATCGAAAGGAAAAAGAAAAAGGAAAATGAATGATGAGGTATTTATGTATAAGGTTGTTAATATAAAGTTGGAAACGAAGCCCAAAAATAAACAAAAAAAATATGAAATTTCAAAATAAGTAGTTGCGGTTATAGGAAAATCAACAAAATCCTTTTCAGGACACGATACTTATGCTCATGAAGGTGTTTGTGAAGTTTATCACCACCTTCGAAAGTAAGATTAGTGTTGCCCTAAAATTGTAGGATATGTAAGACTGGTACAAAAGTCATCGAAACAGAAGTTTCCGTTATATTAGTTTTCTGTAGTAGAAAACTATTGAGTTGGTTATTTGTCTGTCCGACCTCTGATCTTAAAAACTACTGAGGTAAGAGGGTTGTAAATTGGTATGTTAATCATCCACCTTCCATCATCAAACATACCAAAGTACAGGTGCAGCCCCCTAGCATCAGTAAGGAGCATTTTGTACTTGTTTATATCACGATCACAACAATAAGATCAGTATCAGTTTCACGGATGATAATGTCTGTATGATAAAAACACAGTCTGTACATGTGTACATCTACATGACTTTTTATGTTTAAGAACCGTACATAGTCTACGCTAAGAAACTCTCTTATATGTTTAGATTCGCTATCATCCATATTAGGACTCCGTGACGTCATGTGACGTCACTGGGGGCGGTGCTTGCCTTCTTAGCCCATTTTAATATGAGGCCTAAACACTACCTTGTAAGTGTTGCACAACCAGAGTCTGGAATAAAAGATTGACAATAACACTAAGAAAGTTCATGTTCTCACCGATTTGTTCTCTGTCCCAAAATAACAGACATTCTTAATGATAATGAACACCTTTGAGATTATGAATGTTATTCAGATCTCACTCGCTTGAATGAACAGAAAGAAAAATAAATAAGAATCCAGTAAAAACAAATGCAGATGTATGTTCCCCTTCGAATTTGGCTGATATTGTTTTTGTTTAACTTATATATATAAATATATATATATATATATATATATATATATATATATATATATATATATATATATTTTTTCGCGTACATACATTACATATATAATGTATATATATTATATATACACATATTATATATATATTATATATATATATATATAATGTATATATATTATTATACAAATACAATAATAATATTATATTAAATATATATATATATATAATAATATTATATATTATTTATATATATATATAAATTATTCAAGTATAACAGTTAAAACAAAACAAAACTATCATATTCCCACACAAACACATACGAGAACAAAGAAATAATTATCTTTACATAACAAGAAGAGGAAACGCAAGTTCAACCACGGCATAACAATCGCAGTCGCTGGAATGTCAACCCAAGCATAGTTATAACAATGAAGCGCTTCACAAAGGACGGACAAGGCTCCCACGGTCCTGTCAGCCCTGATAGAGCGCCAACACCGCCTCGCCACGAAGGCTCCTTTGGTGCAAGGAATGCAAGCATTGCAAGCGCCACCTAAGGACATAGAAACCATCGGGAAAGCAAGCACAAGCGTCGCTCTCCTTAGTGAAGGGCAGATAAGCGGAAGGATGCAGACTGCGTCTGTCTGTCTGTCTGTCATCTGAGACGTTAGCTCTATTAAACGTGATGTCCAGTCACTGAGTGGGCTTGGCAAGTGAGAGCTGAGACCTTCGCGAAAACGGTACCGAGAGATGCTCTGATGGAGCTAAGGTAGACAGGTAACAAGACGATACAGTAGAAAGGAGATGGACTGAAAGAAAGGAAAACGGAAGGAAGATAACAAAGAATAAAGAAATAGGATTATTTATACTAGTTATGGTAACAAGACGATACTGTAGAAAGGAGAAGGACTGAAAGAAAGGAAAACGGAAGGAAGATAACAAAGAATAAAGAAATAGGATGATATATACTAGTTATGGCAACAACGGACGACTGATCAATAAAGGAAGGGGGCTTACACATATACACACACTCACACATACATACATACATATATATGTGTATATATTTGCGTGTATTTATGTATGTGGATGTATGTATGAATGTACATATGCATGTATGTGGAATGGCTTCTAGTTTCTCAATTTCTTCACTCATTTTTGATACGGCACACTTTCATCCTAAATAAGTGGTGCATATATAAAAAAAAAAAAACTTTCATTGGAAATTGTGAGGTTATGAGAACGGAGATTATCTCTCCTTTTTCTCATTTTAGGTTCAAGGCTTTCACTGGGGGAGAGTTTTTAAAATACATGGCGAATTTAAAAATCTGAGATGTCATTTGGGCTATCAAGATGTTGGGTGTAGTGGATGTCACTTTTATAGTATAGGTACTGGGCATAAACACTTGCTTCTTTTATGGCATCCGCACTTTATTTGACCTAAGAGGTTGGGGGAGCTGTATAGAAGCCCGCAATTACTGTGTTTATGTATATATATATATATATATGTATATATATATTATATATATATATATATAGATATACGTGCTCACATTCAACGACATGTTGACGATAGTTGCATATTGTGCACCACTGATCTCTTTACAGCACATTCTCACTTCTTTATCAGCAACATTATTATTAATATTATTATTATTATTATTATTATTATTATTATTATTATTATTATTATTATTATTATTATTATTATTATTATTATTAATGTTTTTCATTGGTTTTACAGGACCACTGAGCCGATTATTATAGCCGTCCCAAAGGATTTGTTTGTAGTTGATTGTTTTGTCAATTGAATTACAACTTTTCACTAAGTTTATAAAACCGTAGACTTGCCTTTTCTAGGTAACTTTCTCCTTGTACTACTTGCACTTCCGAAATAGGCCTGCACGTTTTTTTTTTTTTTCATTCTTCTCCATCAAGACCATATATGTCTACGCCATAGCGCTGTGTTTAATTTTTACATTTCAAAACTTTCCAGCTTTTTACTCTTATTTTTAACTCTAAAACCGAAGATAAAAAGACATGAAAGAAGAGAACATCTTGGCGCGTAGAAAGCCTTATAGGACCCCAGGATATTGGCTGTCTAGTCAGGTAGGAATTAAAAGAGCTTTGGTAAGCCGGGGAGGCTGATTCTAAGACGGCATCCTTTTGGCATCGGAGGAGAGATATGCTTTACTGTCGCTTATCAGAATACCCGAAAGACGACTAGGTTTGCGGATGAGTATGTCTCTCTCTCTCTCTCTCTCTCAGAAAGGCACTCCAGGTATTATCTATACATTTACACACACACACACAAACATACACACACTTTATATATATATATATATATATATATATATATATATATATATATATATATATATATATATATATATATACATTTACATGAATACATTGTGTGTTCATATAATATATATAAGCCATATGCACTGTATGTACTCGCACACGTGTGTATGTATGTATGTGTATATATATATATACATATATATATATATATATATATATATATATATATATATATATATATAGAGAGAGAGAGAGAGAGAGAGAGAGAGAGAGAGAGAGAGAGACGTACACAAAAGAATTGTTATGGCAACACCATTCGAAAGGATCACAGGAGCATTCCATGAGAGTCCGTCTCTAATCCAGATCCCTTTGAGAGAGAGAGAGAGAGAGAGAGAGAGAGAGAGAGAGAGAGAGACTGTGTCTCTGACTTGCATTCCGACGAAGGACGTTTTATACAATTTTATTTCCTTTGGTGCTGCTGTCCATTAGCATTAACGAACAACGCTGCTTTTGCTCGGAGGCTAAACTTATTTACTGACGTAACAGAGTGAGTATCGTTCTTTACATATATATATATATATATATATATATATATATATATATATATATATATATATATATATATATATATATATATATGCGTGTGTGTGTGTGTGTGTGTGTGTGTGTGTGTGTGTAAATTGCTTAGCACTACTGACGATTTCTCTAATTTTATAACTAAAAGACGTCTTTAATATCTAATTCTCAATGCTAACCCCTGTTTGTGTGTGAGTGTGTGTGTGTGTGTATGTGTGTGTCATGGCTTTCTCTCTTTTGAACTTAACGATTTTCAACATAACAGTGTTCTGATAATGACAAGAAAATATCCCTTCTTTCACTCCTATTTTAATCATAATCAGGCACCATCATCACCATAATTATCCCTCATTCTCTTCATAGCATCTTGTATTTTTCATTAAGAAAAAAGGCGTGCAAAACTCGATTCTGCAGGCAATCCCGGTAATTCCAAGCCTCGCCCTTCATGCCCCGTTGCTTTTGTCATTAAGCAGAAATAAAGAGAAGGAAGGTGAGAGGCTAGATCAGGTTGCTGAGCAGAAAGAATGACCCTCAGGTGTCAGCTAAGAGAATTAATGGGTATAATCTCTCTCTCTCTCTCTCTCTCTCTCTCTCTCTCTCTCTCTCTATTGAATATTGCAATATGATATGGTACCCACACTATCAAAAGGATATTGCACAAATAGAGAGTGCCCAAAGGTCCTTTACAGCTGAAATAGAAGAAGTTAAGGATCTTGACTACTGGGAAAGACTACAATCCTTAAAATTATAGTCTAGAAAGGAGAAGAGAACGATACATGATAATTCAGGCATGGAAACAGATAGAAGGAATAGCCGAAAACATCATGGAGCTAAAAATATCAGAAAGAGCAAGCAGAGGTAGATTAATAGTGCCCAAAACTATACCAGGAAAAATAAGGAAAGCACACAGGACATTAATTCACTACGCACCAGTATCGATAATGCAGCGTCTATTCAATGCGTTGCCAGCTCATCTGAGAAATATATCAGGAGTGAGCGTAGATGTGTTTAAGAATAAGCTCGACAAATATCTAAGCTGCATCCCAGACCATCCAAGAGTGGAAGATGCAAAATATACCGGAATATGCACTAGCAACTCTCTGGTAGACATGAGAGGTGCCTCATACTGAGGGACCTGGGGCAACCCGAACAAGATGTAAGGTTTGTAAGGCTCTCTCCCATCCTAATAATCGGCTTTTTTTCTACGTGGTATCACTGGCAACATTTTCCCTCCGACATAATTATTGTTATATGCTTGATAACTTTGAAAGCCATGAAAACTTCTTTGGATTTTATGCGAAATGGGTGTTTATGGGCCTGAAATCGTTTGTAAAATATTATCAGTTTATTTGTATATTCATTCTATTCACCCCGTAATTCACTTCGTCTATTAGCATTCTGTCCTGCAGATGTTTGCTTTACAATCAAATGGCTTCCTCACTTCTAAAGCATCTGCTGACCTCAGTATTGAATCAGGAAGTTAGCATTTAATGCACAGTTGTTGGCCTTTAGCAAAAGTTTCTGAAAAAACAGAAGTTAAACCGCCCTCTGGAGTTACCACCTTTAAGAGTAAATTGCATGTAATAAAAAATGAAAATATTTTCTTTCTCAGTGAAGGAGTGGGGAAAGAGATGATTACTAATTTGCTACATTTACTGTTATGTTACTGAAATGGGGCAATAAAAGATTCCTGTATAGACACAATAACACTTTTTAGAAATCCGAACATATTGATGTCAGACTGTAATTATTAAAGCCGTATTTCAGACAGTTAGGACGATGTTTCTTGAAATGGTTATATATCGGTTGCATGGTGTAACTTCATATTTCATTACGCTATCACGTTTTGTTAACATTGATGGAATTCTCTGAATTAGTTTATAAAAAAATAACATCAGGGTTGTTGGCGCAACATCAGTATTCCCCTTTCGTGCTTTCTAAATTACCGAAAGAAAAAAAAATTTCAGGTAACTGGAATTCCAGAGCAAAACCTTCCCAAGATTTTGACTCAGTTATGTCTTAATTGCTTTAGTTTTTTTTCGTGAAAAGTTAAATTTCTTGGGGACAGGCCACAGAAATTGGATAAAATCATATTTTTTCAAAACCGCTTTTAATTCAGTGCAAAAAATTCTGTCCTTTCATCTCTTAGACAGGAACATACAATGTATTGTTGGAAAATGATTTTTTAAACTGTATCTTTGTTCATTGTTCATTCACGCTTAATTCCCCACCCCCCCCCCCCCCCCCCCCCCCCTTATTATTGTGTGGGTGGTGGAAAACGCGTTCGGCTCATAACATGAAGGGCCAATGTTCAACTTTCGGACAGGACTATTTTGAAATTTTACTAATGTTGTTTTCTTTTTATTTATCAGTTTTTTTCAATATACGTTTTTTCTATTACCATCTGTTACTCCTTTCTAATGAGTACCATATTTTTTGGAAGTTTGAATTTCAGGTCAATGACCCCTGCGGAGTAGTTTCATATAAATAGGGTTCATCTTCTGAATAAAAATAATGATAATAGTAATAATAATAATAAATGGCATATTTTAAAAATCCAGTTAACCTTGTTGACCTGTACGCTTAATTATATACCTTGTTATTAGTTGGCTGCTGTGGATTGCAACTATTTTTGAAAAGTATGTGTTACTAGCTTGAAAGTTATTATTTGTATTTTCATCGAAATGTTTTATGTTATTTCCATTTTTTTTCTTATTTTTTTCCGACCTTTAAGAAAATAGCACTACTGACGAGTCGAAAAGTAAAACAATTTTTTTATTCTTTCAGAAATATTTGTTGTTTTTTCTTTGAGATGAAATGTTTCTACCCATCTATACACACTGACAGACAAACATACATATACTAATAT
>NC_061103.1:27398365-27423365 GCF_015104395.2 Macrobrachium nipponense | reverse complement strand
AGTAAGAGAACCGACCAGAATGTAAAACCATCTCCAGTTAAAAACTCTGAAACTCTGACTGATACGGCAAAAGCGTCTAATGTACGTTGTAGTTATTGTAAGAAGGACGGTCACACAATTAGAAACTGTCCAGATCCTAAATGTAAAACTTCCTTGCCTTTTCGGAACCCATTTAACCCTTTTCTTAACGTTAAAGGTAAAACATATGGTCAGATTAAGCCTGTTTCCCATATCCATTCTGAAAAGCCTGTAAATCTATTTGATGATTTTACTTTTAATGGAACTGTATCTTTGAACTCTGATGGGGATAAGTATAAAGTCAGGATACTTCGTGACACAGGTGCTTCGCAAAGCTTACTTTTGAGGAGTGCTCTCCCAAATATTGAAGCTAACGTAACTAATGAACATGTTCTCGTGAAAGACCTTTCACAAATATCTAAAGTTCCCCTTGCTAATGTTCATCTTGATTGTCCTATAAAGAAGGGTAACGTGCTGGTAGGCATAAGAGATATTGAATTTCCAGTAAAAGGTGTAACTTTATTATTGGCTAATGACCTTGCAGGACGTTTGGTAGTTCCCAATGTCATTGTAATGGAAAAACCTGTAGGTGAAAACCTTGAACCTGATCCCGATTGCTCTGTAAATCCTTCTTGTGTTGTAACTCGTAGCCAGAAATCTAGTTCGGATGAATCTAAAGTCATTCTGTAAATTCGAAGCACGAAATGTTATGAGTCGAGATAACCTTATTGAAGCTCAGAAGCACGATAACACTTTAAGTAAGCTTCATGACCAAGCGGTTTCTAGAAGTGAGATTAACAAATCCCCATGTTTTTACTTTGAATCTGATTTGTTAATGAGGTTTTACCGTCCCCCTAAGAGATCTAGTGAAGACACCTGGAGTGAAAAGCGACAAATTGTGCTACCTCTTTCTGTTAGGAATTCTGTAATGGAAATAGCTCATGATGCCTATGGAGGACATTTAGGAGTTCATAAGACCTATTGTAAGATTTTGAATTGTTTCTTTTGGCCCAATATGAAAAAGGATGTAGCAAATTTTGTTCGCACTTGTCATGTATGTCAGATATCAGGAAAACCTAACCAGGTAATACCCAAGGCACCTTTACAACCGATCTTAGTCCCTGATGAACCTTTTAGTAAGATAATTATTGATAACGTTGGTCCTTTACCAAAAACCAAGAAAGGTAATAAATACTTGCTCACTATAATATGTCCTACGACCCGATACCCTATTGCCATCCCTCTTCGTAACATTTCTGCTAAGAACATTGCTAATTCTTTACTTAAAGTTTTCACGAATTTCGGTATCCCAAAGGAAATACAAAGTGATCGAGGTTCAAATTTCACCAGTGACCTTTTTGTCCAGGTACTTAAAGAACTAAATATCAAACAAACCTTGTCTGCTGCCTATCACCCAGAGTCTCAGGGTGCCCTCGAGCGTTGGCACCAAACTTTCAAGAGTATGCTCAGGAAATTTTGTTGAAAGTCAACTTGAGTGGGATGAGGGCATTGATTTTCTTCTATTTGCTATCAGGGAAGTTCCCCATGAGTCCCTTGGTTTTTCACCCTACGAGATGTTGTTTGGGAGGTCAGTTAGAGGACCTCTTTCTGTAATTAAAGAGGAATGGTTGAACACTCCTTCTGAGTCTAGGACAAACCATTCAACAATATATGAATAAACTTAAAAGCACATTAACGCAGGTTAGGAAAATTGCTGGGGAGAAATTAAGGGATCAACAGATCTTAATGAAGAGAAACTATGATAAAGCTTGTAAAGTCAGAAAATTTAAACCTAATGACCTTGTCGTAGCCTACCTTCCTGTCCCTGGTTCCCCTCTTAAAGCTAAGTTTTGTGGGCCCTATCCAATCATAAAAAATGTAAACAATAATACCTACATTATCAAAACTCCAGATCGTAGAAAACCCACTCAGATCATTCATGTTAATTTACTAAAGGCATATCACTCTAGGGAAACTGGAAATGGTTCTAGTGAGACTGTTGTTAATCTTAATTTTAAGGTAGACACACCAGGAGAGGAAAATTCATTGAAGACCTTATTGCTTCCTCCATGCCACAAACCAATACAGAGGTTTCTAATAACCTGGATCTGTCTTGAGCCACCTCTCTCCTGGGCAGTCGCAAGACTTAAAGAATGTAATCTCTAGCCATTCAACACTCTTTAATGATTTTCCCAGGAAAAGTGATTTGCTGCTACATGACATCGAGCTGGTTCCTGGTACAACACCCATTCGTCAGCAGTCCTATCGTGTGGGTCCTGAGAAGAACAAAATGAAGGAGGAAGTAGAATATCTTCTCCGGCATGGTCTAGCAAGGACCGAGTAAAGTAAATCACATGGGCGGCTTCACCTTGCATCCTAGTTCCAAAAGAGGACGGTAGCTACAGATTTTGTACAGACTATAGAAAGATTAACAATGTCACAATTAAAGATTCCTACCCTTTGCCACTCATTGATGATTTAATAGATTCAGTAGGACAAGCAAAGTTTGTAACGAAGATAGACCTCTTAAAGGGCTATTATCAGGTAGGATTAACTGAAAGAGCTAAGTTAATATCTGCTTTCATTACACCCTTTGGACTCTTTCAGTACGAGGTCATGCCTTTTGGCCTTACCAACGCCCCATCTACCTTTCAGCGCCTTGTAAACTTCATCATCCAAGATTTGGAGGGTGTTTATTGTTACCTTGATGATATAATAGTCACTGGACAAACTTGGGAATAACCATTTTGAATAGGCTAGAGTGTTTGTTCCGTAGGTTGGAAGAGGCTGGATTAACCATAAATCTTAAATCTGTCTTCTGTAAAGCTACTGTTACCTACTTGGGCCACATTGTTGGGGATGGTAATGTTCGACCAAAAACTGCCAATGTAGAAGCTGTTCTAGAGTACCCTGTTCCGACCACTAGAAAGTCCTTACAAAGATTCTTAGGGTTAGCCTCATACTACAGGAGATTCTGTAAGAACTTTTCTTCAGTTGCTGCCCCTTTAACATCTCTAACCAGTCCCAAAGTGAAATTCATTTGGACTGAAGAATGTCAAGCCTCTTTTGAAGCCTTAAAACTGTTTTTGATAAACAACCCTGTTCTTAAATCCCCAGATTTTAACAAGCCTTTTATCCTTCAAATAGATGCTAGTGATGCAGGAGCTGGAGGGGTGCTACTCCAAGAGTCAGACGGTATACTTCACCCAGTCAGCTACACCTCCACTAAGTTCAAGCATCACCAAAAGTCCTACAGCACCATTGAGAAGGAAGCACTTAGTTTGGTACTCGCCCTGCAAAAATATGAATGCTACTACTAGGTGCTGCTGAGGTACTAGTCTTCACAGACCACAACCCCTTGACCTTCCTCGACAAGATGAAGTCCCACAACCAACGTCTACTACGCTGGTCCATCTATCTGCAGAAGTTCCCTCTGCAGATCCGCCACATCAGAGGAACAGAGAACATCATGGCAGATGCCTTATCGCGACTGCCTCCTTAACATGATACCCCCTTTACCAGTCTACAGTATCGTCCGTCTTCGCCTTATTGGCCTCTTTTTTCTACGACCACCTCTGTTGGGCTCGTCCTCTAAGGGGGAGGTGTCACCCATCTGCCAGATTGAAATCTTAATTTTGTATAGCTATGATTTTCATTTTTGTGGAAATGTACAGTTCATTCCTGTACCTGTTTTTAAGATCCCTAGTTATATTTTTAGTTGTCCTGTTTTCAGAGTGCTTTTGGTTTTCCCCGCCTTCTTTTAGTTTTCTTCGGACCACCTATTTCCTACATAGTTAGTCTCACCTGGTCCTCTACTGTGATAAGTGTCCTATTGGAGTAGCTGTCTTCTTATTCTTCAGTTTTTGTAATGTATTAATGTTCTGTTATATAAATTTGAGTGAACCTTTGTGAAACTGGTAACGTAACGTATATTTAAAATTTAGTTTATTAAGGGTTATATATTTTGTTATTTGTGCGGTGCAGGATTTTGAGTGTTTCTTGTTTGATGCGGTAAGAGGGTTATTAACGTAATTATGTAACTTGTTTCATTATTAAATATTAGTGCTAATTTTTGTTCTGTTTTGAAATTAAACCTTTTTTATTTTATGTGACCTATGGGAAGAACTTTATATTCTCTAAACCTTGGCCATAAAGCCGTCACAATATATATATATATATATATATATATATATATATATACATATATACATATATATATATATATATATATATATATATATATATATATATAATATATATATATATATATATATAAATCATATATACATATATATACATATACATATATATATATATATATATATATATATATATGAGTATGTATATATATATATATGACCTTTGTATTGTTTTCTTCTCTCTGGAAGCGGTCACTGTTAGGGAAGCGGTATGTTTTATACAAACATAAACATGCACACGCAGATATATATATATATATATATATATATATATATATATATTTTATATATATATATATATATATATATATATATATATATATATACACCAACGCAATACCATAGACAAAATTGAAAATCAACGAAATAATAATGAAGTAATCGAGCCCCATTCCAGCATCTCCTTCTCACTGGGACCAAAGAATCGATATCCCAATGCTGTATCTTTGTTCAATAAACGCGTCCTCCCTCACTTTGGGCAATAAGCCCACGAATCTCTCTCTCTCTCTCTCTCTCTCTCTCTCTCTCTCTCTCTCTCTCTGCCTGAGTTTAAGTAAGGAAGGTTACGTAACTTAATAAAGTCAACAGTGTTTCAGAGAGGAGAGAGAGAGAGAGAGAAAGAGGGAGCATTTTTCTTTCCTTTTAGCATTTTCATTTAAACTGTGTAAGTTAGATACAGGTGGCTCCACATAACTTTCAGTCAAAAAAATTTTTATTTTTTATTTTTTTTATACCTATTGTGAACAAGACTTGAACAACTTCTTTTAGCCATTGTTAACTTCCAGAGAAAATGCCTCGTTTTCTCTTTGTGTCTCCTTTCCGGTTCAATTTTTATATATGTTATTTCTCGCTGAATTCTTCGGTCTGCTGCTGTTGTAGCAAATTATCCACCATAGCATTGGGTATTCTATTCGGAAGAAATTTTGATTCAGACAAGGACCTAGGGACTTTGCTTACGTTTTCTCACAAACAGATAAATGAATAAATTAATAGATAAATAAACCAATGTATGTACTAAATTACCCATGGATCTCACAGCATAAAAAGAAGAAAGGAACATTTATGGAATAGGCTTAGTGTTTTACCTCATTGCATTTACTTGTAATTTAATATTGAATCTTGAAGACTGGACGCAAATACAGTTTTTTTTTCATGAAAGTCATAAGTACATACTTTACGGCGTTTGTCTTTGACACGACAACATTAGTCATTTAGATATCTCTTTGAAATAAGTAATAAGATATGTGCTGGAATATCACGGATGTAAGAATGGCCCGTTTTTATTCTTTAGACAAAATCCAACTTTTAGTGACTACAAGAGTAAACTTCACCACAAGTATCGAAAAGATAAGGTAGGAAGCTTTCATTGAGTGTTACTTCTAGAAACGATGTGAGGTTTTAACCTTATTCACTTCCATGTCACCTTTGACAGTGGTATGGCTGCTTCTTGTTGGTGTAATGATTCTCAGTTCTGCTAAAATTTCCTTGATGTTGTTACTATTCTGTAGTGGCATTAAAAAATTCATTGGAGGAACGAGATCTGGAGGTTCGAGTTAGGGAGAACTGAGTTTCCAACTGGATTGGCATTCCGGTTGGTTTACCTGGTACTTCGCCCTGCATTGTTACCACGCCTGTTGGCATAGCATGGAAGTTGATGGCCTTATTATACCGCTTTTGTATACAAGAATGGGATGGAGGATGATGATGTCCTCCGTAGAATGAACAAACGATTCAAGGTGTGAAGTTTTCTACTTGAAAATGAAGTTCAGTGATTATGAAAATATTAAAGACGAAAATTATGAAATACAGAATTGGGACAAGATAGGGTCCACAAAACCAGCGGCTACATATACCTGTATAAATGGCACATTACCAGCACTTGTACACAAGAGCCACTTAATGCAACTTGACTTCCGTAGGGGGGTAGTGCCGTCAGTGGACCTCATGCGGTGCACTGTAGGCATTACTTAAGGTTCTTTGCAGCGTGCCTTCGGCTCTTAGCTGCAACCACTTTCGCTCCTTTTACTGTACCTCCTTTCATGTTTTCTGTCTTCATCTTACTTTCCACCCTCTCCTAACACTATGTTCATAGTGTAACTGCGAGGTTTTCCTTCTGTTACACCTTTCAAACCTTTTACTGTTAATTTCCATTTCAGCGCTGAATGACCTCATAGGTTTCAGTGCTTGGCTTTTGGCCTAAATTCTATATTCAACTTAACTCAATACAACTTCAAGCAAACATTGTCATGGTTTCCCTCTTCTTATTCCTTCCAAACTATTCGATCGTAAGGTCTCTCAATCAGCATTTAGTGGTCCATTTTCTCCAATCGACCAAACAACTTGAATATATTTATATACATCTTAACCGGGCCTCTCTTCTTATCATCTTTTCGCTATTCTCTATACAAAGAAACGTGCGCTCTGAGCAAGTGCTGTCCTCATGCTTCGTTCGTTATCAGCAATGCATACATAACCCATAAATGTTTCGAAATACATCCCCATAAATGCCTATATAATAATGAATGCGTAGACGATACGAACTCATTTTAGTATATCTCGAGGTTCATTTCTATTGGGGAAATCGTTACCTAATATTTTGACGTCATACCTCAGATGAATTTACATAAGCAAATGTCCCTTTAGATTAAAATGTAAGTTTGACGTTGCCTTTTAATAATTTCAAAATGGATCATTTCAGTAAGACACGTTGTCCTTTGACGCTTATCAATTATATGAAAATTGCATTATGCAACAACCACTTGTAAATATTACGCTGGAATCTGGAATTGGATGGTCTCAGATATATCAGACATTATGGTTATTAGATAACATTGATTAATATATAATCGGGGCAGTCTGGTATTTGGCCTTTTCATAATGGATGAAATTCATACCTACAGTTTATAGAATAAGGCTGTCACTCACTGAGAAGTGATCGAAAAATAAAGAATTCGCTCTCTCTCTCTCTCTCTCTCTCTCTCTCTCTCTCTCTCTCTCTCTCTCACACACACACACACACACACACACACACACACACACACATATATATATATATATATATATATATATATATATATATATATATATATATATATATATATTATTTTCTGCCAAAACCGAATTTTCACTACTAAGGTGACCCATAAATACCTAAAGCGTCATATTTTGGAAACAACTGTTTCCCTCAACTTTCAATTGAGGAGGAAGACGTTGTTCCCCTTGGTGTTTTTATGCCCAACCTTATATAATTATTATTATATAATATATATATATATATAATATATATATATGTATGATTATTTGCTACGTTTATAGAACGCCTCGCCTTCCCTTAGCCGATTTTAAGTTTTAGTTTGTTTAATTATAAAAGTAGCAGCCATGCCGTCTCTCCTGAAGCTACTGTTGTTGGGAGAGTGGGGATGTCGTAGGAATGATATTTCCGGTCTGTCACGGAAGCTTAGGGTAAGAGAAGGCAGGTCACAAGAGTAGCTAGGCTTCGAGATGGATTTTAGGGACTTCTACAATAAGACCTATTTCCTTCCCAATTTGCTGGCGTTGTGTTTACCACCTTTCAGCAATGCTCGAGGCGGTTTTTGGAAGCCCCGTGATTCGAAAGCAAGCAGTATCGCTCTCAGTCGGCTGCGGGACGTGGTCTCGGACAGAGGTCAAATTGCCAGCCTCCCAAAATATGGCCTACCCACGACGCACTGGTGGACACGGACCCCAGACCTGAACAGAGGTCGGACCGCATTCTTCTACAAGGATACACAGAATATTGCATAAAGGTACGTCTGAAAGTGTAAACTTCAACCCAGCACCTTTTACTACCATACGACTCTTGCTAAATTCATTTCCAATTCTTATTTTTTACCCCACGTTCTACATCAGAAGCCCTTTGTGGTCCTCATCGGGACACGTTGCTCCCCTTTTGTGACTTGTTAAAGACCTAGTTTTCGTGCATACCTCAGTGAACCATTCGAGTTTACCTTCCCCAATGTTAGAGAATTAATCAGCCTTAATCAAGCAAGAAGTCATTTTTCCTTTTATGTCGTTTAATCTGGGATTCTTTTCCAGATTCCATGAGTCACGTGCCGTCTCTCTGCTCGCAAGTGTGCATTAACCCAAGTGAATGATCAGCTTGAATTGAATGAGACTATAAGCCCCAACGTGGGGGCCAATATCATTTAACTTTTCTCCAGGCCAGCACGGGCCTTTTGTAAATAAATAGTTTAAAGTAACGAGCTGAGTTTTCTGGCGACCTTCCCCCTAAAGAAAGTTTACGGTAAGTTCAAGCAATTCCCTCTTGAAATCCCTAAATTACGTCCGTTTACGTATCTAGTCTCTCACAAGGCCCTATATACGTAATATTGGCGAATCTTGCCTGGATTGAACCTAGCTTGCTTAAAAAAAGCTTGTAAATCGCGTTATCCGTTGTAAAACGTAAACTGTAAATTATTTTACAAAGCGTAAATCAAGCACACTTGCATGGGAAAGAAGACACACTGACTCACGGTAAAGGTATTCCATTCATTAATATGATTATTCTATAACCAATGTTAGCTTAAGGTACGTTTAAGTATTTTTATTGTAGAAGTGTTTAAAAGAGCGTAGGTAGAAATCTTATTATTGTAACGGGCGAACGCGCCAGAGCTTATTTTAGCGGCGAGCAAACAATTTGCCCCGCGAATTTTCTGTTACTTTGTGCTGTCCTCGTAGGAGCTCTCAGACAGCGTTGCAGATAGATGGGGGGGCCAGAAAGGACAAAGATCAAACATAGGAGTGCTTTGCCAGGTTTATTGCTGTGTTTGAAAGCCTAGCTAGTTAGGAGTGTTTTACTAATAGTTACCGGCAAAAGAGTGTACAATTCTTTTGTCTGTGATATGTTAGGGTATTCATTTTAACTTAGTTTTCATTCCAAGTGTTGGTAACCGCTTACCTCTCGGCTAATTCAGCTTCGCGCTCTCTCGCGCCTGCGCGGTCTCAACCAACCTTCGTCTCATTCACAGCGGCAGCCATGTTTTATCCCTTTAAACATTACCTAAACAATTTAAGCAAAGTAACGTCGTCTCGAAGTTTTTAACGTAAATAATATCGATCTCGGTACTAGTATCTATCGTCCTGCCAGAGAAATTAACGTAATTCGCCTTGAATAAGAAAGTAGAACTTTGTGTTTTGTAAATTGCCTTCGCATTTTACAGAGAATCAGCTGATTCGCCATCAATGCTAGCACACCGTGGTGCTAACCGCTCTTCTCGCCTCTGTTTCACCTCGCATCGCTCACTCGCGCGCTGAGCGAAAATTTCATTTTCACTTAACGTAACCTCATTTACAATTGTTTGCTAACATCGTTTCAAATCCTTACCGTAATTTTTCACTTTGTCCTTACGTAAAGTTAACGTAAATCTTAAAAGTAGAGTCACTTGCAAGAATTGTTAACGTAAAACGCGTCTTTGTGAAATTCATATTGAAACGCAAATCATTTCGTAAGCGCGAGCCGCTACATTAACGTAAAAATCGTTCACCCACGAGCGCGTTATCATTTCATAAAAAACGTTATCCAAAAGCAATTCTTTCATTAAAAACGTAACGTAAGTAAATCATTTAACGCAAGTTGCGTCATATTAAACTAACATTAGTAGTCAATTCAAATATAAGGGAGTTCATTCCATATATCATTTTTCACCCTCTCCGAGAGAGAGAGAGAGAGAGAGAGAGAACCAGAACACAGTATTCACGAAGCCAAGAGTACTACATCTTACCATTAATTATAGCATGCCGAATTAACCTTATTTTAGTCTCTTGTGTCTTTCATTTACACAGCGTGATACGTACGCGCATGTGTCCATTGCAGTTTGCAAGCATTTATTTATTTCATTACCGAGTACTTCAGCGAGTGACTGAGCATTTCTAAATTTCCATTACCTGTCGTTGCCCGAGTGGTCTTTTCATTTTCTTTATCACGAAAGACTTGCGTATACCGCAAGCACAATTCGCACAGTGTGCCACGCCAATTCATTACTTCCAGACAGGGAAGTCGTTACCAGTTTAGGACTGGCCACCACCAGTGCACGTCAGGTCTTATCATTTTACAGTGCCACTAATTCTTGACACTGTTCACCGATGGCCGCTGAAGTAAACTCCCACCTTTTACTTTCTCTCCTCCACCCATTACACTCGCCCCGAACAGAGTGCCATTTCACTTCAGTATATTTAAGTATACTGCATGTAGTGTCCGGGACACACCAGCAACGATACCAGTGCTCCAAGGAACGCCTCCATAAATGCCACTGCACCTGTACATCCGCCGTACAGGTAGCCATTAAACCTGCGTGTCCGTCCATTACGGAACGCCCAAATAATTAGTGTGTCCGTGTACAAGGGTCAGTGATCCTCGGAACACTCTAAGGGAACGCCTCCCCAAAGTGCCGCAACACCACCAGGCACTACTAGTGCTGCCCAAGGAACGCCTCCTCATAAGTGCCGCGCACCTGTACAGACGTACAGGTAGCCCTATACCTGCGTGTCCGTCCTACGGAACGCTCATTCATTATAGAGTATCCACCATTTTGGATCACTGAACCAAGGAACGCCTCCTCATAAGTGCCGTGCACCTGTATTGGACCTACAGGTATCCCATTCCAGCGTCTCCCAACTTAGGAACGCCCTTAAGTGTGAACGTACGCCGTACACTCCATTTGATTTTTCCACCTCTTTAGAAGGTGCCAATCCAGAAGTGCCACCAACTTACGGGACACTTCCCAAAGTGCCACAGAGCACCCAGTTCCTTCTCAGACTTTTTCTCTACCACGTCGCAGAACACCTTTCCAATGTGATGCCACTTTCCACAGTAGGCACTCCTATTCCATTCAGTACCCTTTTCCTGGCCATTATTTTCATTTTCTTCCGAGCCTCTACTGTAGCCTAAGGGAAATGTCTTCCCCTGCTTCCCGTGACTTCTTTGCCAGAGAGCTAGAGAAAGCTCGGAGCCCTCATAACTCTGGGCAGGGAGGCTGGTTACACTGGACCAGCACTTGACCAGTGGATAAAAGACGCAGCAGGCTGCTGCGCGCCAGCAGGGAAAGGAAGAAAGCGAAGCAGAGAGAAAGCCGCAGAAGCAGAGAGAAAAAAAAGAGAAGCAGAGAGGATAGCCAGAGAAGCAGAGCAAGCGAAAGGAAAGAGAGAGAGAGAAAGCATGAGCTAGCTCTCCTAGATGACGCAATCTCTCTGCTAGTTTCCAAGCCCCAGACCATGAGCTGGACTCCCGGTAAGAGGTGGTTGCGGAGGTTCTGCACCACTTGTTGTGTGCGTGGGCATGCTGTGGATTCCGACCAGTGCCCAAGTCGGTCTCTACCTTGGGAGGAGAGCTTCCAGGGTGAACTTCTCCAAGGCTACCATGTAGCCCTGCCTGATGAACAGTCTCCTACGGCCTATCAGTGGGTACAAGTCATGGCCGACACCGAAGCCCAGGTCTCCCACCTTAATTTTCCAGAAAGGCATTGCCTAGGGGTGCCAAAATCCAGACGAACGAAGAAATTCAGTTTGAATGGATTGACGGTAACCTCTATTCTGTTCCTTCGGTCCTTCTGAATGTAAAATGCCCTTTCTGGACCAGGTGACCAAGGAAACCACATTGTGCCGCCTGGCCGTAGTTGACCAATTCCATGATGTTTATCAGGTAATATTGGGCCGAGATCTACTTAAGCCGTATCTCCCCTGGACGCAGCTCCCACTACCAGATGCACCGGATCCCTGCAGCATGCCTTTCAAATTAATCAAACCCTCAATTTTAGATCAGAGGGTCTAGTGACCTCCGATGTCCCGCCATACATCCCTTTTATTTGTGAACCTGGCCCTGACCCCCAGTGTCAGAGCCAGACTTTCTCCCGCATCACCTCAGCCTCTTACCATTTTACCGCCTACCTCCCACTTTGGACGCGTAAGCCCACCAGTTAACCCCGGACTTGCATTCCAGGAGGATGATTCAACGGAGGTTTCCTTAACCTCCCCACGTCACATCACTGCCAGAGAGGACTCTTCACCTGTGCCAGAGCACACTGCCAGCCTTGGTGACTCCGCAGATTCGCAACCTGTGGGGCCATCTCGGCCTTATCATCCAGTGCCACGGAAGGAGAGGTTCTGGAACAAGTTCTGCCGAGACTGTGGCCGCAAGGGTCACATGTCTGCAAATTACGGAGGGTGCGCGAACCACAATATTCCGGCCATCGCAATGGCGTCACCAATCCTTCTTCTCTCTAGGACCCCCAGCTAAGGGCCCTATAACCGTCGCACCCCTCCAAAGCCATTATCAGCCAAGCCACGTCAGAGCCTACGACGACTCTGGCGCTCAAATCTCCCTGATACGGGAAGACAGAATTCCCGAGGGGCTAATGTTGATAGACGT
Source organism: Macrobrachium nipponense (assembly GCF_015104395.2). Lineage (NCBI taxonomy): Eukaryota > Metazoa > Arthropoda > Malacostraca > Decapoda > Palaemonidae > Macrobrachium > Macrobrachium nipponense. The sequence goes on along the minus strand of NC_061103.1, from coordinate 27,410,747 downwards.
CGATTGATCACCATTGAAGGTATCAATCACATTAAATTAAACTGATCCTTCCGACCGTCCAATTGAGGGTCACTAGACCTCACTTCTCCAGAGTTTGTACCCTTGCAGTTGCAAGCTACATTCCAGGAGGTTACGCCTCCTCCTAGGGCAAGACATGAAGTCTCCCTCGCATTCCAAAAAGCCTAGGGGTCCTAACCCCACAACAAATCACTCCAAGGCAAGGAGTCATCAAAATTCTACTTCCTCTAGGAATATGTCCACCAACAGTCTCCCCCGTTACCAAGGAGGGAGATTGACCATTCGCAGTTCGTTGCAAAACCTGTAACGTAATAGGGCACTCTACTAATTGGCCTAGGTGCCTAGCAAAACTACCAGCAGCGGACACTGTCCATTTTCCACAAGGCCTAGCCTTCAACAAGAGAGGAGCCTCTGTCTCCCATTTCCAAGGGCACGCTGAGAGGTATTGCACCTCCGGTACCCGTCACAGGTCCAGTCGACCTCAACTCTCTGCCAGTGCCACTTGGCAGCACTGAGCAGTGCCAAGCTCCGTCCAGCCTGGACGTAGAGCCACCTCGAACTTGACTTCTGCGCCTGGCCCCGAGCTAGCGCCGGCGCCTAACCTTATCAAGGATCCTCCTACAGGAGATCCTCCAACAGGCATGGAGCTTACCACAGCCCATGGCCAATCACTAGTTCCTTCTTCATCCTTACCTCTGTCGCCCGAGGATGAACCTCCGGCAGACCTTACCTTTGTACCTCCTCTGGAAAACCAGGAACTGCCCGACCAGGAGTCAGCCTGGAGTTTTCCCCTCACGACGGTTGCCGCAGCAGCCGGAGTGAGGGCCTCCCCACTGAAGTAGGGTGTTCTCCTGAAATCCTTCAGGCTATAACCGCTGCCTCAGCTCCTGCCGGCGTTTCTGGCCTTACCCCAGAGTCGTTGCCTTTCCGTCTACTCCTAGGACTGGTATAGCCAGGTCCTGGAGGAATAAGAAGAAGAAGAAGGGACGTAATTAACATATTACAAAAAGAGCCACATCTCTCCTTTGGACACCTGTGCCAGAGGTACAGTGTCGCATTCAATTGCAGAGTGATCCTGGCACCTACCCAGAGAAGGTAGCCAGCCCGATCCCTGCCAGTAGCACTAACCCTCTAACCCCTAGCATTGGTAATACTAACCCTCACTTAAATATAATTACTCATTGCATTTCCCTCCTGGTCAACTAACCACTCATCATCCCCAAGCATCATTACCTCTTATCATGTATTTTTACAATTCCGTCGCTGAACTACTGCTGTGCGTACCACACTCTGGAATGATTGCGTCTTCATTTAAATGTATTGAGTAGGTTAGGCTAATGGATTTAGTACCAGGGCATTAGGTTAGTATTCAAGTAGAATTTTCAAGTATAACCTTATCTAGGGGGTAGTAGTAGACTGTCGTCACAAGACACCTGTAGTTATTTATTAGGCTAGACTATCATCACTATATTAAGTTAGTACACTTAGCATCTTTGCCTATAAGTTAGGTAGGGCCATTGTGTCAGCCGTATCGCTGCTCAAAAAACTTCAAGTTAGAGTAGGAGTAGGAGAACTGGGTTGTCGAGGCGATCAACTTATTTAAGCCAAGACCTTCACGCCCGAAAGGGAGTGAATGCCCTCTTAACAGGGGGAGCTGCTACGTTTATAGAACGCCTCGCCTTCCCAGCCGAGTTTTAGTTTTGTTTAATTATAAAAGTAGCAGCCATGCCGTCTCCTGAAGCTACTGTTGTTGGATAGTGGGGATGTCGTAGGAATGATATTTCCGGTCTGACGGAAGCTTAGGGTAGAGAGGCAGGTTCAGAAGTAGCTAGGCTTCGAGATGGATTTTAGGGACTTCTACAATAGACCTATTTTCCTTCCCATTTGCTGGCGTTGTGTTTACCACCTTTCAGGCAATGCTCGAGGCGGTTTTTTGGAAGCCCCGTGATTCGAAAGCAAGCAGTATCGCTCTCAGTCGGCTGCGGGACGTGGTCTCGGACAGAGGTCAAATTGCCAGCCTCCCAAAATATGGCCTACCCACGACGCACTGGTGGACACGGACCCCAGACCTGAACAGAGGTCGGACCGCATTCTTCTACAAGGATACACAGAATATTGCATAAAGGTACGTCTGAAAGTGTAAACTTCAACCCAGCACCTTTTACTACCATACGACTCTTGCTAAATTCATTTCCAATTCTTTATTTTTAACCCCGTTCTACATCAGAAGCCCTTTGTCCTCATCGGCCACGTGCTCCCCTTTGTGTGACTTGTTAAAGACCTAGTTTTCGTGCATACCTCAGTGAACCATTCGAGTTTACCTTCCCCAATGTTAGAGAATTAATCAGCCTTAATCAAGCAAGAAGTCATTTTTCCTTTTATGTCGTTTAATCTGGGATTCTTTTCCAGATTCCATGAGTCACGTGCCGTCTCTCTGCTCGCAAAAGGGTTGGGGAGGTGCATTAACCCGCCAAAGTGAATGAAATCAGCTTGAATTGAATGAGACTATAAGCCCCAACGTGGGGGCCAATATCATTTAACTTTTCTCCAGGCCAGCACGGGCCTTTTTTTTGTAAAATAAATAGTTTAAAGTAAAGTAACGACTGAGTTTTTCTGGCGACCTTCCCCCTAAAGAAAGTTTACGGTAAGTTCAAGCAATTCCCTCTTGAAATCCCTAAATTACGTCCGTTTACGTATCTAGTCTCTCACAAGGCCCTATATACGTAATAATATATATATATGTGTGTGTGTGTGTCTGTTTATATAATGTATATAATGTGCTTCCATGCTTGGACGTGTGTCTAAAGAGAGATTATAAGAAAGAAAGTAGGAAGTATGTATGCTTTAGTTCATCAGCCTGCGGGTGTAATAACCTTCAGTAACAGGCAATTCCTTTCATATTCATGCCGGGTTATCAAAGTAATAGTGTAATCTGACATTGTGGAGAGATCCTTAAGATCGTATTACCTAGTCTCGCGGAGCATCGGAAAAGTCAATTACTTCACATGAGAGAAGAGTAGGAATATATTCTTATGAATGAATTATACCTTCAGAGAAGCTTTCGGCTTTTTCTCGAGCCCTTTTCTATATGGGAAAACTAGATAAAACATTGAATTCTTAAAAGACAAGCTTTTTTATTATTATTATTCAGCTTTGGTTTCTTTTTCGTGCTGAATAAAGTCTTAGAAATGAGAAAATCAAATTTCTGGCTGTATGGAACTGGGTTACTGTGTTGCCTTATGGCTGAGAATGATGGTTTATTAATTAATGGTAAATCGATCTCTACCAGAGACCTACTGCGAACAGGTAATAAATAAACTGCCCCGGAATTAGAGTCAACAGGATTAAGAGGTATTTCCCTCATCAGGTACCCTACGTTGAATGAATCTGTAACAATTATCTAAAGGTGGATTTGAAGACAACTTACCTTAAGCTTTTTTTTTTTTTTAACTATGAAATTACTTCGGCATTCTCCAAGGTTATTTAATCAATTCCAACTTTTGTGATGCCATAAGACGAAATTTCTCATTAAAAAAAATAAAATAAAATAAATAAATATCCGGCTGTCTGTGATATGCAGCATCAGTTCTTGTTGGCTAAGGCCCAGAAGTCCGGAACATATGGATTCTGTGATCACATATGATATCTCCTTTTTAAGCCAACATTTTCCGCTGTAGAGGACACATTTCAACGAGGGCTATCTTTCCTATGACCAGGGTCTTACAATATTGTCCTTTTATTTCAGGATGATTCCATTCCTTCCCTTCTTTGTCTTTGCGTATTTAGAAAATCTGTCCATCCGCCTGTGGTGTTTGCGCATGGTAACACTGCGTCCCGGTCTTTGAATAATACCTTATTACGAATATAAACGGCGTAATTCGCATTCAGTAAATTATTAAAACACTTTTCAGATGCAAATGGACACCCAGATATCCTTTTATTTACCTAAAACGTACACATAGCATAACTATGTTACCATGTGAAAACACCACAGGCGGATGGACAGATGAAAAAAACAGAGTATAGTGACCATTTAGGTTCATTTTCGGCCAGCTTTCAGAAGTTGATGCTAAAACCGACTGCATTGCAAATATTAAATGCTTATTCAACAGTTGTCTGCCCCAAGAAAGAAAACGAAGAATATAAGATTTCATAAGTGTTTGGTAGGTATATATGGAAGACGTGTTGGGATGTATCACTGAGTTATTTACTTAGTAGTGAGACAGCTGTGGTGGGTAACAGTGGATAGGTGGATGAGACGAGCAACATCTGCATATCCATATTATATATATGTGTGTATATATATATATATATATATATATATATATATATATATATTTAATTTATATATATATATATATATACACGCACACACATATATATATATGTTATATATATATATATATATATATTATATATATATATATATATATATATTAAGAAATCACAAAAGTAAAAGACGCGGGAGTTTTGTTTATCAGCTGAAGCCACAGGGAAAATTTAAAAAAGAAAAGACAGAGTGCCAAGTACTTTCGTGTATTTAACAACATATTCGGGGCACAAAGTAATACAGGACATAAAAACTAATGAGCAAGAAAGCCCTCACAAAAGGAAAGGGAAGAAGATAAACACGTAAAAACAAAATATGTATAATAAGGTCTACAAACAGAAACAATATTCGTCTAGATCACCCAACCACTCAACAACACCCTAACAAGTCAAAAGGAAGAGAGCAATTACTCTCTTTTCTTTTCTAAATTTTTCCAGTGGCTTCAGGTAATATATATCTATATATATATATATATATATATATATATATATATATAATGTATATATATATATATATATATGTATGTATCTATATATATATAATATATATATATATATATATATATATATGTATATATATATATTTATATATATATATATATATATATATAATACATTTATATGTGTGTTGTGTTTGTGCGTATGTACAGATGTGTAGGTATTTAACTGTGTGTGTGTCTGTGTTTCCGAGAATGACGCCGAGCAGCAATGACGTGCAAATGGAATCTACAAAAAATGGTAATTACACATATTTGATACATTACACCACTCCAGCGCCATCGCCCCTCTTTTCCATAAAAGCTATAAAAATGCATAATCAGGCAATTTTCCCCAAAACCCAAATAATCAAATAATTCTTCAATCATCTGTCACATTATACACGTACTAGACTGAACATCCCGTCCGGTTGACCATTTATGGATAAAAAGCATACACTGTTAAATTCCCTGTGCTATCAAACTGTTCGTTTTCATCCTCTCCAATGGAATGATATCTGGGACAAACGCTTCTCTCTGCATAAATCAGTCGTCAGCTTTTTTATGTAATATGTTGACGATAAAGCATGTCACTAAAAGTAATGTAATGTATACAAAGGATTTGTTCTTTTATGACGTTTTTGACGAGGTTTAGCGAAAACCTGTCATGACGATTATACGTTAATTGCCAAAAATTTCGTCTGTCCATCACAATATGTATAAGGTAGATTATCTATGTATTTTTTTAAAAATTACTATAAATATTTTAATGGAAGATAGTGCTGCTCCCACGCTTGACCCGAAAATAATTTCATCTATAGTCTACAATGGAGGAATCATATATCGCTTACGTATATCGTACTGTAGTTTAGTGCCATACAACAATTCATGCCCGTATAGCTAAACAGATCGTGCTACACTTAAGTATAATAGTAATTTAATATCCAGTTTCAATTGATTTGATTGTAAAATGTTTGAACAGCCCCTCCATTGTTTGATTTGCATTTTTTAATCTTTTAATAAATTCCAACTCAGTAGAACGCGTATAGGATATTGTTCCACAGTATTTGAAAAACTCGGCCCCATTAATTTTATTGTCCATCTAGTGTTAGTTTGTCCCTTTTCCTATACTTTGCCATCATTATTAATATTTTTTCTTATTGTAGCCTCGCCTCTCTATAAATGCAGTGTTCTCTGAAGCAGATTCTGTAAATGTTAGTGTTTTGCTGAACAAAACAGCGTCATCTGAGTATCCTAAGTCTTGATTTCAAGTTCCAGTTTTTATGTCTATCGTTTTCTACCATCTTAAACTATTTTCCATTCATTATAACATCTATGAGAAAGGCAACTAGCATAAGTGACGTGACATTCTATGCAGCAGTTAACTAGACATAACAAGGCTCCATCAGCGTTAACTGCTTCTTGCGTTGATACTTTCAGTAAGCTTTACTGAAGGGTATTTTTGAATTCCATAAACGTTATGCAGGATAGGCCTTCAATATTTGATCTGTGAGACTATTCCCATTCCCGAAATAAACTTGTCTTCCCTAACCCTTTTATGAATATATTCTTTGCTATCATGGTTATGACTTCCAATTCCAAATCGTCAGGTTTTGCATTCTGGAAAACTGCCTAGGTACATGGCAGGGGCCAGTTCATTTTCAGCCAAAACTATCCATTCAACCATTCCATCATAGATTCTAACTCGAAAACAGTGAATTCATTCGTTAATCCATTCTCATTCACGACTTCTTAGCTTCTGGTGCAAAAATCAAATTATCCACTTCATATCTCTTATTCATCCTCACAAAGATATTCAGATCAGATTTGCCTTTCTTCCTCTTCGAGTGTTACTGACGCATCCATCATTTGGACGCGTTCTTTACTTTTTCTCCTCACCCGTGGTGGATATTTGATTAATAAATTTGCGGGCTAACATGACATTAATTCTACTTCCTATATATATATATATATATATATATATATATATAATATATATATAATATATATACAAAATGCTCACACGGAGACATATATATGTGGGTATATTTGATCTTTTTTCACTGCACCTACGACAATCAGGAAACAAATTTTTGTCATTAACATTCTGAGAACTCGCGAACTCGCGAACTCTCTCTCTCTCTCTCTCTCTCTCGTAAGTGATGACATAAGGGTAAATACGGAGATATTATATAAAATATTGGAGAAAATAGTGGATAAATATATACCGAAGAAGAAAAGTAAACATCATTCATGCATACCAGAGACAGAAGGATCTTGTTCCAGAAAATCAGAAAGTGGAAAAAAGGTCTTGCAAAAGAAAAAAATGCATGGAAAGTTTATAGAACTAAAAAGTAAGATAGAAAACTGCAGAACAAAAGATTATACAATCAAAAGAAATGAAAACGGGACTTGGAAGAAAAAACCCTATTAAATATCAAGCAAAACCCCAAACTATTATACTCATATGCGAAGAAGATGAATAAAAGAAGAATAGAAATAGGCCCTCTGAGAATTGAAGGGAGATTAACGAATGAAAAAAAGGAAATTTGCAACATACTGGCAGAACGATATAAGAGAGAATTCACCCCTAGAATAGATAATGAAGATAATGATATAGAAGTAAGGGAAGAAAAAATAGTGAATATTTAGCTGACATAGAAATTAATGAAGCTGATATTGTGCAGGCAATTAATGAAATTAAAAATGGAGCTGCTGCAGGCCGGATGGAGTCCCTGCTATTTTGTTAAAGAAAGTAGTTCATTCTATTGCAAAGCCACTTGCAATATTATTAAGACAAAGTGTAGATACAGGCAAGATTTATGATGAGCACAAATTAGCATATATCACCCCTACTTTCAAAAGTGGATCAAGACTAGAGGCAAGTAAGTTATAGGCCTGTGAACGTCTAACATCACATATTATGTAAGTGTATGAAAGGGTAATGAAGAAAAATATTATGAAACATTTAATAAAAAAATAAATACGTTTGTTTAAATAGGACAACACGGTTTCGTACCCGGAAAAAGTACACAAACCCAACTGTTAGTCCACCGTGAGAACATATTCAAAATATGAAAAGCGGAAAATGAAACAGATGTGGTTTATCTAGACTTTGCAAAAAGCTTTTGACAAAGTAGACCATAATATATTAGCAAAGAAAATTAGAAAACACAATATCGTCGATAAAGTAGGAAGATGGTTAAAAGAATTTTTACACAACAGAAAACAGATAGTTTTATTGCAAACGATGAGAAATCGGATGAAACCAAGGTAATATCCGGTGTGCCACAAGGTACGGTGCTAGCTGCAATATTGTTTGTTATTATGATTTGAAGACATAGACAGTAATGTTAAGGATTCGGTAGTGAGTAGTTTCGCTGATGACACAAGAATAAGTAGAGAAATTACTTGTGATGAAGATGAACGCTCTACAAAGACCTTAACAAAGTATATGATTGGGCAGAGGTAAATAGGATGGTATTTAACTCTGATAAATTTGAATCAATAAATTATGGAGACAGAGAAGGAAAGCTATATGCATATAGGGGACCTAATAATGAGACAATCACAAATAAGGAAGCAGTTTAAAGACCTTGGTGTGATGATGAATAGGAACATGTTATGCAATGATCAAATAGCAATTCTGTTGGCAAAATGTAAAGCAAAAATGGGAATGTTGTTACGGCACTTCAAAAAACAAGAAAAGCTGAACACATGATTATGCTTTATAAAACATATGTTCGTAGCCATTGAATATTGCAATAGATATGGTACCCACACTATCAAAAGGATATTGCACAAATAGAGAGTGTACAAAGGTCCTTTACAGCTAGAATAGAAGAAGTTAAGGACCTAGACTACTGGGAAAGACTACAATCCTTAAAATTATATAGTCTAGAAAGGAAAGGAGAAAGAACGCTACATGATAATTCAGGCATGGAAACAGATAGAAGGAATAACAGAAAATATCATGGAACTAAAAATATCAGAAAGAGCAAGCAGAGGTAGATTAATAGTGCCCAAACTATACAAGGAAAAATAAGGAAAGCACAGGACATTATCCACTACGCACCAGCATCGATAATGCAAGCGTCTATTCAATGCGTTGCCAGCTCATCTGAGGAATATATCAGGAGTGAGCGTAGATGTGTTTAAGAATAAGCTCGACAAATATCTAAACTGCATCCCAGACCATCCAAGATTGGAAGATGCAAAATATACCGGAAGATGTACTAGCAACTCTCTGGTAGACATTAGAGGCGCCTCACACTGAGGGACCTGGGGCAACCCGAACAAGATGTAAGGTCTGTAAGGTCTGTAAGGTCTCTCTCTCATAACCTGAGCCTAACTTAGTTATTCCGTAAGAACGTACTTATCGTCCCATGTTGCCACAAGAACATACTTCCTCTGCATTGTTGGTCATCTTTCTGTAATGTTTATATATGTAAAGCGAAGTATATGACTATAACTGGTTCACTTAAGGTAGATTCTTGGATGAGCCCTATGCTGACGAGAAGTTTGTTTGGTGGCCGCTGATTGGCTAGTACCGGAAGGTAGGCAGCTCCCAACCAATCAGCGGCCGCTAAACAAACGTCTCGCAGGCATAGGGCTCACTCAAGAATCTACCTTAAGTGAACCAGCTATAGAAGCTTAGTGATTATAATTTAGGGCAAATTTGCCTTTGCAGCAACTTCTCCTCCTTGGTATATTTATCTCTCAGAAAAGGCTTCCTCTTTGCAATCAAGGTTCACAGAACTTCTTTTACAATTCTACCTCCAGCTTCAAATGCATCCATGTATGTCCTAGAGGAAATGTATTCTTAAAATGTCTTTGTTTTTATTTATGCAGCTGCTCTCCTCACAAAACCTTAAGAGCTGCTTCTTGATGAAGCAAGTTTGTATATACGGAATTTCTCTATTTCTTTTCAAAGGAGTAATGCATTATTACCATGCTACTATTCTCTTTAAATTTTAATACAGATTTGTCTATTTGTTAATTTATTCAATTTTTTCTTTCTGTATTTCCTTGAACTTCAAGTCACTGGCCCCCTGCGGGCTTGTTCCGCATGAAAAGGTTCATCTTCAGAATAATAATAATAATAATAATAATAATAATAATAATAATAATAATAATAATAATAATAATAATAATAATAACCAGTACAAAATGAGGCATGAGTCAGTGGCAAAAGCACTTCACTGGAGCCTGTGCAAGAAACACCAGCTACCTTGCAGTAATAAGTGGTACGAGCACCAACCTGAAGGAGTGATAGAAAACGATCATGCAAAGATCCTCTGGACTATGTATCAGAACAGATAGGGTTGATACGTGCAAATAGACCAGACGTGACGTTGATTGACAAAATCAGGAAGAAAGTATCACTCATTGATGTTGCAATACCATGGGACACCAGAGTTGAAGAGAAAGAAAGGGAAAAATTGGATAAGTATCAAGACCTGAAAATAGAAATAAGAAGGATATGGGATATGCCAGTGGAAATTGTACCCATAATCATAGGAACACTAAGCACGATCCCAAGATCCCTGAAAAGGAATCTGGAAAAAAGAGGCTGAAGTAGCTCCAGGACTCATGCAGAAGAGTGTGATCCTAGAAACGGCGCACATAGTAAGAAAAGTGATGGACTCCTAAGGAGGCAGGCTGCAACCCGGAACCCCACACTATAAATCCACCCAGTCGAATTGGAGGACTGTGATAGAGCAAAAAAAATGAATAATAATAACAATAAATGATACTACCTCTGTCCAGTGAATATATTTCTGTTTCATCCAATGAGTTGGTGACCTAATAGGATTACAGAAAATATATATTTCGGTCGTTTTTAGAGTTAGAGCACTTTATTTCCTTAGTGATTACAATCTGTCTCCTCTTTATGCTTGCAAATATTTTCCTGAAATATGTTTTGACCAAATATTGACTTCGTTCAAACTTCCAGACCTGATCTGACTTAGATAACATTGATTTATCCACTTAATGGAGGTAATAGCTGTGAATTTCCTTTTTAATCTTTTTGGGCCCCAGTGTTCTAATTCCTAGTATTAAATATATAGTTATCTTGGAGAAGGTAGCAAGCTTGCATTTCTAATTAGTATGAATAAGTATGCGATTACTCTATACTGAAGTGGAACATTCGTAATTTTATATTATGTCCTTCACGTCAGTCAAAGTGTTTCAGTAAAATGTCAGTAGTTGTTGGCAATCTTTTTCCAAGAAAGCTATGTATACTTTTGCGCGTCCAGGACGAAAGCAATTTTGAAAATATTTTTGATAACTAAGCCAGTTATTCAATCCTGCAAAGACAATGATAGCATATGCTTGTGCATATGCATCATCGCAATATATATAATCAAAGACGATTATACTTGATATTTCCTGACTTCAGACACCAAAGTCCATCAGAAATAGTATGCCGGAGAAATGATCGTAGAAATAGTGAAATAATAGAATGAATCAATTGAAGACAAATATAAATATAGGGATTTAACCAGTGCATTGGTATAATAATTCACAGAACACTGCATACAAGGGAACTTAGTTCTTGATATCCGTCGTGGTATTTTTTTTTTTTTTTATATATAATACCGTTGGGAAATAGTTTTTATAAGCAGAGCTGCATCTGATAGACTTAAATGGCACGCGGGTGAGCAAAACTCTCTCTCTCTCTCTCTCTCTCTCTCTCTCTCTCTCTCTCTCTCTCTCTCTCTGAAAATAGAACAAATATTGCAGTAGAGTAGGAAAATAGTTTTACTTAATAGAATTAAATGTGATTGCTTTAAATGAGGCGGACGAGGGTGAACAAGAGACATACTCTCTCTCTCTCTCTCTCTCTCTCTCTCTCTCTCTCTCTCTCTCTCTCTCTCTCTCTCAGCTGCCGATGCCAGGTATAGTAGCCATAATCGATCAATCTATCTCTCTCTGGGAATAGATTGCCTGAAATGGCACTTTGGTGAACACAACACCTGTAAACTCCCTCTCTCTCTCTCTCTCTTCTCTCTCTCTCTCTCTCTCTCTCTCTCGTTTCTGAGAGTATTTTGAGCAAATGTTCAGGGATATCATACCCTTAGTCGTCATCGTATCAGTCGGATCAAGTCGTATCAAAGGGAGGTTGTAATACGGCTTTGCAATAGAACGACGAACTTTAGCATCACGATTGCCTAGTATCAGGTTTCTATTAAGTATCGAATTCCCTTTGAATTCCCAGTTGAGTTTCCGATGACAGTGAAAGAAACGAAAACGACGTCATTATTTTATCCTGAGTGCAAGTAATTCAAGTGTTCTGACAAGATCAGAACAGTTATTTCATTAATTAGGTGATACTAGTGATATGCTTGTGACTCCTGATTAACATTGCTGTATCTACTTTACTAGAGAGAGAGAGAGAGAGAGAGAGAGAGAGAGAGAGAGAGAGAGAGAGAGACTTATTTAATTAGTGATCTAAATAATGAGGAGCATAAGTACCCTTATGATGGGGCGGAAACACACCAAAAGGGAATTTCATTGTTAATTTCATTTGACAACAACGGCCGCCAACAGCCCGT
>NC_061103.1:27378365-27393365 GCF_015104395.2 Macrobrachium nipponense | reverse complement strand
GAAAGGAAAAATACTTTAGACCATAGTATTTGTGAACGAGATGAATTATGTTAAAGAAATAATAGTTTATAATGCGAGTATTTCAGACCATAATGTCATAGATTAACAGTTCATTCCAAAGCAAGTGAAAATAGAGATAAGCAAGAAATGAAAAAAGTGGGAAGGATATGGAAAATACAACTTCTACAGTAAAAATATAAAAATGGTCAGAAATTAATGAAGAATTAAACAAAGATTGGGATAACATTTTCGTAAGTGATGACATAAGGGTAAATACGGAGATATTATATAAAATATTGATAAATAAGTGGAAATATATACCGAAGAAGAAAAGTAAACATCATTCATGCATACCAAGAGACAGAAGGATCTTGTTCCAGAAAATCAGAAAGTGGAAAAAAGGTCTTGCAAAAGAAAAAAATGCATGGAAAGTTATAGAACTAAAAAGTAAGATAGAAAAAATGCAGAACAAAAGATTATACAATCAAAAGAAAATGAAAAACGGGACTTGGAAGAAAAAACCCTATTAAATATCAAGCAAAACCCCAAACTATTATACTCATATGCGAAGAAGATGAATAAAAGAAGAATAGAAATAGGCCCGCTGAGAATTGAAGGGGATGTGTAACGAATTCACAAAAGGAAATTTTGCAACATACTGGCAGAACGATATAAGAGAGAATTCACCCCTAGAATAGGATAATGAAGATAATGATATAGAAGTAAGGAAGAAAATAGTGAATATTTAGCTGACATAGAAATTAATGAAGCTGATTTATTGTGCAGGCAATTAATGAAATTAAAAATGGAGCTGCTGCAGGGCCGGATGGAGTCCCTGCTATTTTGTTAAAGAAAGTAGTTCAGTTCTATCGCAAAGCCACTTGCAATATTATTAAGACAAAGTGTAGATACAGGCAAGATTTATGATGAGCACAAATTAGCATATATCACCCCTACTTTCAAAAGTGGATCAAGACTAGAGGCAAGTAATTATAGGCCTGTGAGTCTAACATCACATATTATGAAAGTGTATGAAAGGGTAATGAAGAAAAATATTATGAAACATTTAATAAAAAATAATTTGTTTAATATAGGACAAAACGGTTTCGTACCCGGAAAAAGTACACAAACCCAACTGTTAGTCCACCGTGAGAACATATTCAAAAATATGAAAAGCGGAAATGAAAGAGATGTGGTTTATTTAGACTTTGCAAAAGCTTTTTGACAAAGTAGACCATAATATATTAGCAAAGAAAATTAGAAAACACAATATCGTAGATAAAGTAGGAAGATGGTTAAAAGAATTTTTACACAACAGAAAACAGATAGTTATTGCAAACGATGAGAAATCGGATGAAACCAAGGTAATATCCGGTGTGCCACAAGGTGCGGTGCTAGCTGCAATATTGTTTGTTATTATGATTGAAGACATAGACAGTAATGTTAAGGATTCGGTAGTGAGTAGTTTCGCTGATGACACAAGAATAAGTAGAGAAATTACTTGTGATGAAGATAGGAACGCTCTACAAAGAGACCTTAACAAAGTATATGATTGGGCAGAGGTAAATAGGATGGTATTTAACTTTGATAAATTTGAATCAATAAATTATGGAGACAGAGAAGGAAAGCTATATGCATATAGGGGACCTAATAATGAGACAATCACAAATAAGGAAGCAGTTAAAGACCTTGGTGTGATGATGAATAGGAACATGTTATGCAATGATCAAATAGCAATTCTGTTGGCAAAATGTAAAGCAAAAATGGGAATGTTGTTACGGCACTTCAAAACAAGAAAAGCTGAACACATGATTATGCTTTATAAAACATATGTTCGTAGTCCACTTGAATATTGCAATATGATATGGTACCCACACTATCAAAAGGATATTGCACAAATAGAGAGTGTACAAAGGTCCTTTACAGCTAGAATAGAAGAAGTTAAGGACCTAGACTACTGGGAAAGACTACAATCCTTAAAATTATATAGTCTAGAAAGGAGAAGAGAACGCTACATGATAATTCAGGCATGGAAACAGATAGAAGGAATAGCAGAAAATATCATGGAACTAAAAATATCAGAAAGAGCAAGCAGAGGTAGATTAATAGTGCCCAAAACTATACCAGGAAAAATAAGGAAAGCACACAGGACATTAATCCACTACGCACCAGCATCGATAATGCAGCGTCTATTCAATGCGTTGCCAGCTCATCTGAGGAATATATCAGGAGTGAGCGTAGATGTGTTTAAGAATAAGCTCGACAAATATCTAAACTGCATCCCAGACCATCCAAGATTGGAAGATGCAAAATATACCGGAAGATGTACTAGCAACTCTCTGGTAGACATTAGAGGCGCCTCACACTGAGGGACCTGGGGCAACCCGAACGAACTGTAAGGTAAGGTAAGGTAAGGTCTCTCTCTCTGACATTACTAGGCGGCACATGAACTGATACTGGCTGGTGGAGATCCAACTCTTTTAATCTTTTTCCGTCCGCTTTTACCAGCTGTCATATACCTATAACAGTTTAGGTATTTCTCTGATCCATCGTGTACATTTACCGGTGATTTATCCTGATGTATTGGGCGTATTCGCTGACCGTGAAAGTCGAAATGTCAGTTTATGAATTAGGTAAATTCCAAAAGCGATTTGATGGTGTGTGAATACTTTCAGTGGTACAAAAGGATTTTCTGAAACATGAAGATATGTGAAATTAGTCAGTCTGTGCAACTGATGCATAGATAATTTCACTCCAGGAACAATTCGGATTTGGTAATCACTTATAGAGAATATTCCCATTTCTATCGAATTAAAGAGACACTGCCGGAAGAATTCAGCAATATCACCATTCAAAAGGTTTCTAAAAATCCCTCATTTCATTAAAAGTCGAGACACTTCAGTCATATTCACCGTTTTTAAAATCAGTTCACTGGCATCCACAGGAAATTCTGACATTTTAATCACGTTCGGGCAAAGTTGTTTGCAGTCAACGCCATCTGAGGACACATCTTGTTATTGTGTTAATGAATAAAAAAAATAATAGTATCCAAAGTAGTCAACGTAATAATGAAACGATGAAATCTTGGCATTTCCCGATCCCGTCAAAATCGAACCTAATTACTGTACAATGAAGTGGTAGTAGAAGCGAACATAAGTTTAACCTTTAAAATAGCTTGCATGGTTTTTCCGAGATTTCTTTAGGCTACAAGTGTTAATTTCCATGTGGATGAAACCAACCGAGGCTTTATTTTTTCTCCCCCCGATGAGGCTCCATTAGGGAGAGTATTTTTCGGTAGTGGACCATCCCAGGAGCCGAAAGCGAATTTTGGAGTTCGGCTGCGGCTTTTAACGACCAACAAAACAGAGAAGACAATACCCACGTGAACCAGGTTACATACCGGGAAGATATTTCGAAAGACAATGAAACAAGGGTACCGAATGCTACGATGGGCAGGGAAGAGTATAAAGAAATATAATAAAAGGAGAGAGAGAGAGAGAGAGAGAGAGAGATAAGGACCGATACTAGCAATGTTGAGAGAGACCTTACAGACCTTACAGACCTTACATCTTGTTCGGGTTGCCCCAGGTCCCTCAGTGTGAGGCACCTCTAATGTCTACCAGAGAGTTGCTAGTACATCTTCCGGTATATTTTGCATCTTCCAATCTTGGATGGTCTGGGATGCAGTTTAGATATTTGTCGAGCTTATTCTTAAACACATCTACGCTCACTCCTGATATATTCCTCAGATGAGCTGGCAACGCATTGAATAGACGCTGCATTATCGATGCTGGTGCGTAGTGGATTAATGTCCTGTGTGCCTTTCCTTCCATTTTTCCTGGTATAAGTTTTTGGGCACTATTAATCTACCTCTGCTTGCTCTTTTCTGATATTTTTAGTTCCATGATATTTCTGCTATTCCTTCTATCTGTTTCCATGCCTGAATTATCATGTAGCGTTCTCTTCTCCTTTCTAGACTATATAATTTTAAGAATTGTAGTCTTTCCCAGTAGTCTAGGTCCTTAACTTCTTCTATTCTAGCTGTAAAGGACCTTTGTACACTCTCTATTTGTGCAATATCCTTTTGATAGTGTGGGTACCATATCATATTGCAATATTCAAGTGGACTACGAACATATGTTTTATAAAGCATAATCATGTGTTCAGCTTTTCTTGTTTTGAAGTGCCGTAACAACATTCCCATTTTTGCTTTACATTTTGCCAACAGAGTGCTATTTGATCATTGCATAACCATGTTCCTATTCATCATCACACCAAGGTCTTTAACTGCTTCCTTATTTGTGATGGTCTCATTATTAGGTCCCTTATATGCATATAGCTTTCTTTCTCTGTCCTCCATAATTTATTGATTCAAATTTATCAGAGTTAAATACCATCCTATTTACCTCTGCCCAATCATATACTTTGTTAAGGTCTCTTTGTAGGAGCGTTCCCTATCTTCATCACAAGTAATTTCTCTACTTATTCTTGTGTCATCTGCGAAACTACTCACTACCGAATCCTTCACATTATTGTCTATGTCTTCAATCATAATAACAAACAGTATTGCAGCTAACACCGTACCTTGCGGCACACCGGATATTACCTTGGCTTCATCCGATTTCTCGTCGTTTGCAATAACTATCTGTTTTCTGTTGTGTAAAAATTCTTTTAACCATCTTCCTACTTTATCCACGATATTGTGTTTTCTAATTTTCTTCGCTAATATATTATGGTCTACTTTATCAAAAGCTTTTGCAAAGTCTAAATAAACCACATCTGTTTCATTTCCGCTTTTCATATTTTTTGAATATGTTCTCACGGTGGACTAACAGTTGGGTTTGTGTACTTTTTTCCGGGTACGAAACAGGTTGTTCCTTTATTAAACAAATTAATTTTTATTAAATGTTTCATAATATTTTTCTTCATTACCCTTTCATACACTTTCATAATATGTGATGTTAGACTCACAGGCCTATAATTACTTGCCTCTAGTCTTGATCCACTTTGAAAGTAGGGGTAATATATGCTAATTTGTGCTCATCATAAATCTTGCCTGTATCTACACTTTGTCTTAATAATTTATGTAAGTGGCTTTGCGATAGAATGAACTACTTTCTTTAACAAAATAGCAGGAATTCCATCAGGCCCTGCAGCAGCTCCATTTTTAATTTCATTAATAGCCTGCACAATATCAGCTTCATTAATATCTATGTCAGCTAAATATTCACTATTTTCATCCCTTACTTCTATATCATTATCTTCATTATCTATTCTAGGGGTGAATTCTCTCTTATATCGTTCTGCCAGTATGTTGCAAATTTCCTTTTTTTCATTCGTTAATCTCCCTTCAATTCTCAGAGGCCTATTTCTATTCTTCTTTTATTCATCTTCTTCGCATATGAGTATAATAGTTTTGGGGTTTTGCTTGATATTTAATAGGGTTTTTTCTTCCAAGTCCCGTTTTTCATTTTCTTTTGATTGTATAATCTTTTTGTTCTGCATTTTCTATCTTACTTTTTATTTCTATAACTTTCCATGCATTTTTTTCTTTTGCAAGACCTTTTTTCCACTTTCTGATTTCTGGAACAAGATCCTTCTGTCTCTTGGTATGCATGAATGATGTTTACTTTTCTTCTTCGGTATTATATTTTCCACTGTTTTCTCCAATATTTTATATAATATCTCCGTATTTACCTTATGTCCATCACTTACGAAAATGTTATCCCAATCTTTGTTTAATTCTTCATTAATTTCTGACCATTTTATATTTTTACTGTAGAATTTTTGTTTTTTGGTATTTTCCATATCCTTCCCACTTTTTCATTTCTTGCTTATCTCTATTTTCACTTGCTTTGGAATGAACTGTTAATTCTATGACATTATGGTCTGAAATATTCGCATTATAAACTATTATTTCTTTAACATAATTCATCTCGTTCACAAATACTAGGTCTAAAGTATTTTCCTTTCTTGTTGGCAGGTGATTTATTTGTTGAATGTTGTATTCTAGTAGCATATCTAATAGCTTTTCAAATTGCCTCTTATCTTCTGCACTACTATTACTCTCTTTTTTATATGTATAAGTACAACCACAATCTCCTATTCGTTCTTTCCATTCTACGAAAGGAAAGTTGAAGTCACCAGATAGGAGAATAGTCCAGTCCTTGTGATTTCTACATATATCATCCAATTTTTCAATTATTAAGTCAAACTCTTTAGTATTAGGAGGTCTATATATTACTATGTTCATCATTTTTCAGATTCAAATTCTACCGACTATTAGTTCACATTCTGAGTTACTATATTTCTCATATATTTTTCCTTGTTTTTGTCTTTCCCATATATTGCGGTTCCCCCTTGATTCCTATTTTTTCTATCTGATCTATAAGTTTGGAACCCTTTTATTTGATCATCATTCCCAGTCTCCTGGGAATACCAGGTTTTCACTTATATTCATTATATCTATTTTCTTTTCATTTTTGGGTTAGTTCTTCTAAGTACTCTATTTTTTTTCTTTTTGAGTTACTCTAATTAAACCCTGCGCATTCATCACTATGATGGTTTGCGTGTTTTTTCTCCTTCATTTAATACTGGTAGTAATAAGGATTTCCCATGTCTCTTTCCTGTTCTGGTATGTTGTTCTTTTTTTTTTTTTGTTTTCATTTCCAGAAATTCTGACATTAAAAAATCCAACTTTTCCATAATATTTGATCTTCCTTCATCATAATTATTCATTTTGTGTCTGAATCTGCAATTTTCTCCGTTTCTGCAATATCCTCTTGCATAATAAATACAGTTATTATCTCTTGAGTAGAATTTCGGAGCTGATGCTTTGAAATTTTTTTTGAGAGAGAGAGAGAGAGAGAGAGAGAGAGAGAGAGAGAACGAATAAGGACCGATACTAACCATGTTGAGAGAGAGAGGGGGGAGAGGAGAAAAGTGAGCAAAGACGAATACTAGTCGCGTTGAGAGAGAGAGAGAGAGAGAGAGAGAGAGAGAGAGAGAGAGAGAGAGAGAGAGAGTAGTGCACAAGGGCAGATGCTAGCCATGTTAAGACAGATCTGTTTATTATAAATAATTACAATTTGTTTCGTTATCGTAAAGAATTTCTTATTGATTAAAGATTACCAACCTACAATTAACGCCACACTTGAATCCTTAGATTGAACAACAATTGTTTATTGAAGGAAACTAGACAACAAAATGGAGCGGAAGAAGCCTTCTAGAAGTGGAAAAACCTACATGAAAATGGAGTCACTGAAAATTAGATTGGGCTGCATCCATAAAAAAAAGAACGGATGGAATATTCTGTTTTGCATGATTCCTTCGCAGTTTTTCGGCCAAATCTAACTGGGGGAAGAGGTGAAAGAGAGAAGGAAAAGAATGCTGATAAAAGAGAGAGAGAGAGAGAGAGAGAGAGAGAGAGAGAGAGAGAGAGAGAGAGAGAGAGAGAGAGTTGGAAAAAATACTAAGTGGCGCCCTTGTACTTCGAAATCTCATAAAACGAAATCGTACACGCCAATATATATAATATATATATGTATATATATATATATATATATATACTATACCTATATATATATTTATATATATATATATATATATTATATATATATATATATATATATATATATATATATATATATATATATATACATATGAGAGAGAGAGAGAGAGAGGGGGGGAGAAATACTAAGTGCTTCGCATAAAATTTTGAATTCCCATAGAATTTAAATCACGCACCAATATATGACAGAGACCTTACCTACCTTACAGACCTTACATCTTGTTCGGGGTTGCCCCAGGTCCCTCAGTGTGAGGCACCTCTAATGTCTACCAGAGAGTTGCTAGTACATCTTCCGGTATATTTTGCATCTTCCAATCTTGGATGGTCTGGGATGCAGTTTAGATATTTGTCGAGCTTATTCTTAAACACATCTACGCTCACTCCTGATATATTCCTCAGATGAGCTGGCAACGCATTGAATAGACGCTGCATTATCGATGCTGGTGCGTAGTGGATTAATGTCCTGTGTGCTTTCTTCCTTATTTTTTCCTGGTATATTTTTGGGCACTATTAATCTACCTCTGCTTGCTGCTCTTTCTGATATTTTTAGTTCCATGATATTTTCTGCTATTCCTTCTATCTGTTTCCATGCCTGAATTATCATGTAGCGTTCTCTTCTCCTTTCCAGACTATATAATTTTAAGAATTGTAGTCTTTCCCAGTAGTCTAGGTCCTTAACTTCTTCTATTCTAGCTGTAAAGGACCTTTGTAACACTCTCTATTTGGTGCAATATCCTTTTGATAGTGTGGGTACCATATCATATTGCAATATTCAAGTGGACTACGAACATATGTTTTATAAAGCATAATCATGTGTTCAGCTTTTTCTTGTTTTGAAGTGCCGTAACAACATTCCCATTTTTGCTTTACATTTTGCCAACAGAGTTGCTATTTGATCATTGCATAACATGTTCCTATTCATCATCACACCAAGGTCTTTAACTGCTTCCTTATTTGTGATGGTCTCATTATTAGGTCCCTTATATGCATATAGCTTTCTTTCTCTGTCTCCATAATTTATTGATTCAAATTTATCAGAGTTAAATACCATCCTATTTACCTCTGCCCAATCATATACTTTGTTAAGGTCTCTTTGTAGAGCGTTCCTATCTTCATCACAAGTAATTTCTCTACTTATTCTTGTGTCATCTGCGAAACTACTCACTACCGAATCCTTAACATTATTGTCTATGTCTTCAATCATAATAACAAACAGTATTGCAGCTAACACCGTACCTTGCGGCACACCGGATATTACCTTGGCTTCATCCGATTTCTCGTCGTTTGCAATAACTATCTGTTTTCTGTTGTGTAAAAATTCTTTTAACCATCTTCCTACTTTATCCACGATATTGTGTTTTCTAATTTTCTTCGCTAATATATTATGGTCTACTTTATCAAAAGCTTTTGCAAAGTCTAAATAAAACCACATCTGTTTCATTTCCGCTTTTCATATTTTTGAATATGTTTTCACGGTGGACTAACAGTTGGGTTTGTGTACTTTTTCCGGGTACGAAACCATGTTGTCTTATTAAACCAATTATTTTTTATTAAATGTTTCATAATATTTTTCTTCATTACCCTTTCATACACTTTCATTATATGTGATGTTAGACTCACAGGCCTATAAATTACTTGCCTCTAGTCTTGATCCACTTTTGAAAGTAGGGGTAATATACGCTAATTTGTGCTCATCATATATCTTGCCTGTATCTACACTTTGTCTTAATAATATTGCAAGTGGCTTTGCGATAGAATGAACTACTTTCTTTAACAAAATAGCAGGAATTCCATCAGGCCCTGCAGCAGCTCCATTTTTAATTTCATTAATAGCCTGCACAATAATCAAGCTTCCTTAATATCTATGTCAGCTAAATATTCACTATTTTCATCCCTTACTTCTATATCATTATCTTCATTATCTATTCTAGGGGTGAATTCTCTCTTATATCGTTCTGCCAGTATGTTGCAATTTCCTTTTTTCATTCGTTAATCTCCCTTCAATTCTCAGAGGGCCTATTTCTATTCTTCTTTTATTCATCTTCTTCGCATATGAGTATAATAGTTTGGGGTTTTGTTTTGCTTGATATTTAATAGGGTTTTTTTCTTCCAAGTCCCGTTTTTCATTTTCTTTTGATTGTATAATCTTTTGTTCTGCATTTTCTATCTTACTTTTTAGTTCTATAACTTTCCATGCATTTTTTTCTTTTGCAAGACCTTTTTTCCACTTTCTGATTTTTCTGGAACAAGATTCTTCTGTCTCTTGGGTATGCATGAATGATGTTTACTTTTTCTTCTTCGGTGGATATATTTTTCCACTATTATCTCCAATATTTTATATAATATCTCCGTATTTACCCTTATGTCATCACTTACGAAAATGTTATCCCAATCTTTGTTTAATTCTTCATTAATTTCTGACCATTTTATATTTTTACTGTAGAGTTGTATTTTCCATATCCTTCCCACTTTTTCATTTCTTGCTTATCTCTATTTTCCTTGCTTTGGAACTGAACTGTTAATTCTATGACATTATGGTCTGAAATACTCGCATTATAAACTATTATTTCTTTAACATAATTCATCTCGTTCACAAATACTAGGTCTAAAGTATTTTCCTTTCTTGTTGGCAGGTGATTTATTTGTTGAATGTTGTATTCTAGTAGCATATCTAATAGCTTTTCAAATTGCCTCTTATCTTCTGCACTACTATTACTCTCTTTTTATATGTATAAGTACAACCACAATCTCCTATTCGTTCTTTCCATTCTACGAAAGGAAAGTTGAAGTCACCAGATAGGAGAATAGTCCAGTCCTTGTGATTTCTACATATATCATCCAATTTTTTTCAATTATTAAGTCAAACTCTTTTTTAGTATTAGGAGTCTATATATTACTATGTTCATCAATTTTTTCAGATTCAAATTCTACCGCTATTAGTTCACATTCTGAGTTACTATATTTCTCATATTTTTATTTTTTTTCCTTGTTTTTTGTCTTTCCCATATATTGCGGTTCCCCCTTGATTCCTATTTTTTCTATCTGATCTATAAGTTTGGAACCCTTTTATTTGATCATCATTCCCTGTCTCTTGGGAATACCAGGTTTTTCACTTATATTCATTATATCTATTTTCTTTTTCATTTTGGGTTAGTTCTTCTAAGTACTCTATTTTTCTTTTTGAGTTACTCGTAACTAAACCTGCGATTCATCACTATGATGGTTTGCGTGTTTTTCTCCTTCATTTAATACTGATAGTAATAAGGATTTTCCCATGTCTCTTTCCTGTTCTGGTATGTTGTTCTTTTTTTCATTTCCAGAAATTCTGACATTAAAAAATCCAACTTTTCCATAATATTTGATCTTCCTTCATCATAATTATTCATTTTGTGTCTGAATCTGCAATTTTCTCCTCTTTCTGCAATATCCTCTTGCATAATAAATACAGTTTATTATCTCTTGAGTAGAATTTCGGAGCTGATGCTTTGAAATTCTTTGCTGACACCTCTGCATATCTCATTGGTGGTTTGCTTTTCTCTTTTACCTGATATTCTTGATTTCTCTCTTTATTTGTTTCTTTCTTATTTTGGATTTTTTTACTTGGTTGGTTATTTATTTGATTATGATTCATGGCTACAGGGTGCATATATTTGCATTTTTTGTCGAACTTACATCCTTTTCTTCTTTTAGGTTTTTACATATTTTTGGATGCAGATCTCTGCAATCATCCCCATATCCATCTAAGTATGCACATTTACCATATATTTCATAGTTTTGACATATCTTAGGATGTTTGTAGTAACATCTTTCCTTCTCAAATCTCTGCAATTCCCTCTTTTCAAAAGGTTGCAGATTTTGTCTTTCTTGTCTATTTTTTCCTCTTTCCCGTCATTGTATAGATCTGGGTAGAGCCTCTTCGGATTTGCTTTTCTGTTGTCATATCGTAATTTATTTCTTCGTAGGTATGCTGCTTTATTGCCTCATATGTAGTATCAATGAGTATCTCTGCATCCATACTTTTATCTTGTTCTTTGTTTCCTTTATTTTTTTTCTGTCATTTCATTTTTGTTTACTTCTCTTCCGTTTTCCTCTTCTTCTTTTTCTTCTTCTTCTTCCTCTTCCTCTTCTTCTTCATCCTCAACTATTTGTACATTCAATCTTGATTTAATAACATTGTCTATCCATGATAGACATGTTGAACAAAAAATTCTTGTATCTTTTCTCAAATCTTGTATTACCTCAGCACACTGTGGATGGGTCGGAATGTTGCATGCAGCACATTTTCTGATTAGGTTTTGTGGATTGACTATGCTATACCAAACCTTACACAGTTTGCATGCTTTTGGCATTTTTCTTTTTCCTAATGCATCAATTAGTATATTCACAAGATTCACCTTATTCATTTTCTTTGTCGGAATATGTTGGTTTATGTATATTTTCTTTATGAGTCTCTTGACCACTTGGATTTTATTTGGAACTTCTTCAATTATTTTCAAGATGTTTTCATTAGATTTGTTCCAGTTTGAAGGATTATATCCTTCTAATATATCTATGAATGCTTTTGTATCTTTTTGGTTAGGACTGTTGCTGATTTCATAGATGAAATGCCAGTTCCCTTCCTGCTACCTCATCGTATTGCGAATCTGCTAAACACGCCAAATTACGCCACCTTTTCCCGCAGTTGGAACTTACTGCCATCTTGTCTGATTTATAGTATTACACTTGATAAAACTAACTTAGAAGACGCTTTATCCTACTATTTTCACACTAATCTTATCACCGATAGTTCACGAACACTTCTAGATATTTCTCAAATTCTAGTCGTATGTTAAACTTGTGATATCTGTTGATTATTGTGACTTCACGCGGGTACGTCTCACCAAGCAAGATGGCTACTACGAGAGAGAGAGAGAGAGAGAGAGAGAGAGAGAGAGAGAGAGAGAGAGAGAGAGAGTATGGCTCTTGACTTGAATGGTAAAAATTTTAATTTAAAATCCACTTGGAAATTCTGAAAGGTTCGGTATTTGGAGAATTTTGATTAAGAGTTGCTTCCTAAAGGGCTCTTGAACAGTATTGCAATTTTGTTTCTTTTTACGATGAAAGGGGCGGATGGCGTCCTTATTGTCTTTTCAGTGTAATTGTATCTTTTTTTTTTTTATTCTCTACCGAAGGACATTTCATTTCAATTTGTTCACGGTATTTTCAGAGCGGCAGGAATTTGTCTCCGCACACAGCACATACGTGTAGATTGAAATGACAAGAGGATATAGATTCATGCGATCTCTCTCTCTCTCTCTCTCTCTCTCTCTCTCTCTCTCTCTCTCTCTCTACGCATTATATATATATATATATATATATATATATATATATATATATATATATATATATATATATATATATAAATATATATATATATATATATATATATATATATATATATATATATATATATATATATATATATATATATATATATGTATGTATATATATATATATATATATATATATATATTTATATATGTATATATATATATATATATAATATATATATATATATATATATATACACACACACAATACAGTGATAGATGACCGCTCATGCAATTATGAGGAAACATTCCATTGGAGATAATCCTAATCTTAAGGTGATGGTATGATTTTCATTCTATATTACTTAGCAATTCATAGGAATTCCAAATTCTTGCAAGTCATGCTTTATATAGCTGAAAATTGCTCATGTCTTTATCTGCTAATAATCTGAATAATTTGTTTCAATATAAAGAAGGAGGTTGTAAGAATCGTTCATTGTTTATAATAAAATTCAAGAGTAAATTCCTTCCCACAAAACAGATCTGAATGAATGGAGACAAAGCAGTAAGAGTAGAGGAGAAATAAACAGTAATTGCCACGTCTTGTTCCGAACGACATATTTTGCATTAGGATTAGTGAATGGATCAGATAAGGAACACAGCAAATCTTAAAGAACAGCCAAAACAGTGAGGGAACTTATTTATTTTCTTGTTCATTCATACCCGTTAAGTTGACTGCATGTAAACATAACTTAAAAAAAACAAACATTTAACAAAAAGAATACAGGAATTTAGAAGTTATCTCAGGGAACTAATAACAAAAGATGACTAACCAAGCTGGATAGAAACATAAAAACCTGTCAGCATGGTGTCATCTTACATGAGTTCAAGTCAAGAAAAACGTTGAGAATTATAAAGGTGAAAATATAAAAAAAATTCCGTCTTGAAGTCATAATCCCGTATGAACTCGATTCTTTTGTTTGATAATTGTACATTAAAGAAAAGGCTATCATTGGAGAAGATCCAATAACGTTCTGTAATGCATGCACTTACCGTCTTTTGTAGACGCCGTGTTATTAGCTATGAAGACTTTCGTTTTTGTCACGCTCATTTGCTGAGTAGAATCTGTCAAAGGGAAAAAAGAAAAAGGATGAAATGATATTGAATTCATGATATAAAACTGGAAATTGAATTCATTCAAGAAATATGATTTACCTCGTAAAATTAACAGCGATTGTCAAAGCAGATATCCTATGTCAGAATGTCAGCATTTTTCCGTCGCATTTCCTTTAATTTTTATTATATATTTTGAGCGGAATCTGAATGTTATGTAACCGTAAAGCTGCTGGTTTATCGTACATGGATGACTTCAGTTTTTTTCTACTTTTTAAAGGGCATCACATATACTCTGATATATTTCCACCTTTTCATCCTCTGCTCCAACTCCAATTAGTGAGGAAATAGGATATTACAACCAGATGCAATAAAGAGTAATAAAAGTTTGTATTGGCGTTATGAAAGGCAATAAAAATTATGATATGGTCAGTTCCGAACGATATTTGATTCTTCATTTATAAAGATAAATACTGGATACCTTTCGAGAAGGGAACAAGTTCATCAGGGTGAAGAATGGTGATGTATACGAGGCTGACAATTAAGTCTTCATTCTAATCTTTATTTAAAGACTCTCTCTCTCTGGGGGGGGTCTCTACTCTCTCTCTTCTCTCTCTCTCTCTCTCTCTCTGTAGGGCTGGGTTTCAATTGCTTCGAAAAGTATAATAACCCAGTAATAATAATAATAATAATAATAATAATAATAATAATAATAATAATAATAATAATAATAATAATAATAATAATAATAATAATAAACAGTGGCTAACTTTTGAGTAATAATACATATCTAGTATTTCTCTTAATTTGAGGACTCTCTCTCTCTCTCTCTCTCTCTCTCTCTCTCTCTCTCTCTCTCTCTCTCTCTCTGGGCTGGGTTTCAACTGCTTCGGAAAGTATAATAACCCCGAAATAATAATAATAATAATAATAAACAGTGGCTAACTTTTGAGTAATAATACATATCTAGTATTTCTCTTTTTTTGAAGACTCTCTCTCTCTCTCTCT
>NC_061103.1:27345865-27373365 GCF_015104395.2 Macrobrachium nipponense | reverse complement strand
AGAGAGAGAACAGAAATTGTGATAATAACGATCATACCAGTTATTTCTGAACCATTTTCATTCCGACGAAGCCTTTTTTGCCCCAGGGATATCAATGGTTCCTTGGCGTCTTGCCTAAGTCCGCTCAAATCACAGGTCTTCACGGGGTTTCCTTTGCTTCATAAGCAAAAATTACTCGTTTATCCCTTCCAAAAATGAGTTGCTCGTTCCCGCCTCCCTACTGAAGGTGTGTGAAAGACCTTTAATGGCATTTTCCAGAGATTCTGAAAGTTGTCATCCGGATCCTCATCTCAGCAGAATTAGATTGCTGCTGTCTTTCTTCTTCTTCTTCTTCTTCTTCTTCTTCTTCTTCATTTCTTTTTTCGACCAAAGCATTCTGACTCAGGGCTCCTTCATTTCATATAGTTACTTACTGTGGGACTCCAGGACCAAAAGTTCCAAATTACCTAGGAAATTAACATATAAAAGTCTTTGCCACTCAGTGCAAGGCGCCATTTGCAGAATATAAGCTTAGTGGGAGTTGATGAGTGTAGCCATTAACCTTCAAAGGGAGTTGACAAGTGTAAAATTTACTTTCACGTCGTTAATCTCTGATGGATGGTCATGCCAAGGATTAACTTTCATGCTGTTCGCATGTGATGGAAATGAAAAGCCGGAACATTAGCTATCAAGGCAGTAACTTCAGTGAAATGGCTTTTGAAATTTGCATCGTCGGCTAATGTGTTTTTCTTTTCTATTCTATTGTAAATTTTTATTTATTTATTTGTGGGGGAGTTTTGCAGTTGAAAGGAAAATCGTCCGTTTGGCAAAAGAGGATGATTTTAAATAGCAATAGTTTAAGAGAGATGGAATTTGCTTAATTTTGAGTCACGAAAATATTGTTATATTGACCAATTTGTGCACCTTCACATCACTCATTAAGAAGTGAGGTATCTTGGACTCTTCAAAAGAAAATTCCAAGTCTGTAATATAACTAATGGTAATTTTTTATAGCAACAATGCTTTGGAATTCAAATAAATAAAAAAAATAATTTTGTGAGATATTTTTCTTGTAATCGGAGTGATAGAGAGGCGTATCTGACAATCCAGGTTTAACTGTGACGAATACGTATTGCTTAGATATTTTATTGTACACATTTAGTAATTGGTAAATGATTGGTAACCGAAAAAATACTGTAATAAAAGGAACATGTGCTTACAGTTATAATCTTTTTTAAACCCATGCATAATGAATGAGAGAGCTTTGCTAATGACGTTCATGTTAATTCTAACCCTGTTAGCTGTGATTATAAATAAAAGAAGAACAAGTAAACCAAGAATAGAAATAGTTTTAAGTGATACCATGCAAATCGTCACTGATGAAGAGAGGGTTTTCTTTCTTGTGCCGAAATTTGTACATAAATCTCTACTAATCAGTAAATTTATTTACTTATTTCATGTAGATCATCACTGGGTAAGGAATCTTTATTTGCAAATATTCTCGCCATAGGAAAGCTTTAATTATTTCTTAAGGTAACCTCCTTTGTCTTAACATCTTATTCAAATTATAGTTAGTTAAGAGAGCGAAGAAAAATTCGCAGTGATGATGATATAAACAACTTGATCAAAATACTTTGTGATGATTATATTCGCTACTTTTATGAGAGCAAAGTAGAGGCCCAGTTACTTATCTTTCGCTCAGAATGACTCAAAGGACCCATATTACAGTGGAGTATTTTTCCGTCGTGGAATTCTAAATCTCCTGCCTGAATTCCAGGCATAGTTCCCAAGAATAGCACTCCCTCTGCCTTGAATTCTTCGAATAACCACTTCTGTTTATATATATTTTTTTCCTTTCTATTTTAGTAAAATCCCATTCTCGATACAAGCGCGAACGCGTAAGGAAAAGAATTCCAGAAGTGTATTAGAATTCCAAGGGTGTCGACTCCGGGAATATATTAGCAAATACCTGGGGATAATTCACACTGTAATTTTTAGCCCTGTTATTTTATAATGCATATATTCACAAGCGTACCCGGGGGTTTATATCTGTACTTATTGCACGTTTGTTTATATAATATATATATATATATATATATATATATATATATATATATATATATATATATATATATATATATATTTATATTATATATATATATATATATATATATATAATATTTCTTGCATATGTGTGTGTATGATATTATATATATATATATATATATATATATATATATATATATATATATATATATATATGTGTGTGTGCTCTATATATATATATATATATACATACATATATATATATATGTATATATATATAAATATATATATATATATATGTATATATATATATATATATATTATATATAAAGAAAGAGAGAGAGAGAGAGAGAGAGAGAGAGAGAGAGAGAGAGAGAGAAAGAGAGAGAGAACATATGTATACATACGTCTTAATATCCTGTGTAGACACGAAATACATATGTATATATCTTTACGAAAAAAATAATTGCAATCACTCATTTATTCCTTCCTGGAAAGTTTAAATCTTTTTATGGTCTCCCCTTTAAACGGGCGAATTTTCCATTATCTAAAGGAACAAAGCCTTTAACACGCTTCCCCTTTCTATGGCCAAGAGCCAGAAGCACTAAAAACGTTTTTCAGTAACTCTACGTTTTTTTTTTTTTTTTTTTTTTTTTTCAGAAAAAATAACGATGCTTGAAATATTGAAAGCTCTACACTCTGAGCTGCAAACATTTTTCTGTACATGGATAAAAATTTATTTTATGAGATATATATATATATATATATATATATATATATATATATATATATGTATGTGTGTGTGTATAGATATATATATATATATATATATATATATATATATATATGTGTGTGTGTGTGGTGTGTGTGTGTGGGTGTGTTATATATATATATATATATATATATATATATATATATATATATATATATATATATATATATATATATCTTTTATGCCCCAGTTTTCTGAAAATTTGTAAATTGTTAATATTATACAAATTGTTCTTAGTTGTCACATGTATGTCATCTCGTTCAACAATCTGAGACTAATATATTTATTGAAATTAAATTAAAATTCAAGAAATTTCTAAGAATAAATTATAGCCTCCTGGCAAGAGATGACTTCTCGGTCTGGGCTCCAAGTTAAGAAATCAGAGTGAAACTATTTTAAAAGTAACTATAGTTCAGCTGAAGAAAGAATTTTATAACCTCTCCGGATGGTGGAATGATCATAAAATCGAAACAGACTATTCCAGGAAAAAATAGATGAAATAAAAAATATTAAAATCAAAGGCGTCTGGAATGTTACAAGAAAGATAAATCAAAAGTAAAAGAGTTAACACATAAAGAGAGAAACATTATACTATAGTAGATTCACATCACTCGTGCATCTGATGTCTAGGCCCGTCCCTTACGACGCTCCTGATTAGCTGTTGATAAGCCAATCACTGGGATGGAAACATTCAGTCTCTCGAGAGAGTTCGCATAGGCAGGATGTCTGTTCCACCTCTCCTGTGGGATACGTCTTTCAAAAGTATCCCTCAGGAGCGTCGAAAGGGGCTGGCCTAGACATTAGATGCACCGGGGATGTCAATCTACTATAAGAGATTAAGAGTAAAACACTATACATAGGAATTGGCATTTCAGAAGAACTCAGTGTTCACTTTAAAGATCTAAATCTACAAATTCTGATCACAATACTACCTTGATAGGGTTGGCTGTTATTCGTATAAGGATGAGATAGGTCTCTTTAACGTTTGTTTTCATGCTAGAATTCAAACTTAGGTGATATTTTCAAATAGTAAAATTTGATTTACGAACGTATGATAAAAAAAGACACAATAACAAAGATAAAAGACTGAAATAAAGAATTGAAATTTGCCCAGTCAAATTTTTAACAAATCAGTTCAATATTTTCTTTCATAAGATCTAATTACCAAAAACAGATCATTGGAAATCTTTTACAAGATCTTTTTTCCGAAGACGCTGGCTAGGCTTATAAGCGAATTTACGTAAAAATTTTCGTTAAGGTTATTCACAGCGCGAAACTACAGTTAACGGCAATACAAATTCGTATCCTTTCCAGTTTTAGTTTGTTATAATGTAAGTAAAATGTTGAAAACATTTTAAGATTTTTCACGGCTAATTTGTTTAAGTATATATATATATATATATATATATATATATATATATATATATATATATATATATATATATATATATATATATTAACCCCCAGTATAATTTATCATACTGATGATTGATTGCCAAAGCATCAAAACAGGTGATTAATTTTGCTTAGACACAATGTTTAGCTGCAATTATTAACATTCGGAAAACGCTAAAACAAAAGTTCCAACGGTTGAGACTTACAATATCAGCCAGCTGAAATGGTTACTGTAGCATAATATGAACGTTGATTTTTTAAGGAGAGGACATACGAATACATAAGACAAAAGTCTATTCTACAAATACCGAAAATCCAAAAATATGTGATAATAATTTTTTTTCCCCAAATACTAATTTCAATCTTCATCTTTTAGTAAGCGCTCGGCTGGAGGTCGTTACCCTATCCAAAGTCATTAAAGACCACAGCATGACACGACTGAGGTCAGTGGCCTTCCTCTTTCATCCGATCGAAATGTCCTCATCGTCGAAATGCAGTGTCCATGGCGTTATCAGGAACTGCTGACTCGATGTGACCTCAGGCAGCTGCAGAAGTTTGCAAGGTTTTGTTCGTAGACGCAGGAAAAACTAGACAGTGAAAGACAGAAGGGTATACTTCGATTTAAAAGTATATATAAGTATTTATGTATATGTATATATGTATATATATATGTCATATAGATATGTATATGTATATATATATATATATATATATATATATACATATATATATATAATATATATATATATATATATATATATATATATGTGTGTGTGTGTGTGTGTGTGTGTGTGTGTGTGCGTGTGTGTGTAAGGGATAGACGTTTGTGTGTGCATGTAGTATTTATGCAGTTATGACAGAGTTCTAAATTAAGAGCGTTAATAGGAAGGAAATTAATGTTATCCTAATCCTATTTCTTACACTGAGGGCATAGCTACCCTTATTTTATCATTCCATGAGTTCCTAATGTTCTTAGCTTTGTCTAGTTTTACTTACAGATCTCATTCAACTTCCCTTATTACATTTCAGCAAACTTGTATTATCGTCGATTGAATGATAGCTCTTCGAATGTTGGATACTGTTCATGAAGCAATCTGTGGCATTTATTTTTTTAATTCTAACTTCATTATTGTAGCTCTGATACATACGCTCTCATAGATTTCACCTCTGCGCTTCGGCTGAAGCACGTTGGAACACATCATTAAACCGTAAGATGACTTTGTGCAAAAACACTTGTTAAGATTAAAGGCGCAAAGCCTGTTTCGTAGAGAGCAAGCTACCCATCTAGGAACAGTTCCCTTCACGTCCATTTCGAAGCTGGCAACTGCCGTTACATATCCTACCAGATGATTCCTTCCCTTAGGTCTTGCTAGAAAAAAGTTAAGTATATCTTGGTTTTACCAGACCACCGAGCTGATTAACAGCTCTCCTAGGGCTGGCCCGACGGATTAGATATTTTTACGTGGATAGGAACCAATTGGTTACCTAGCAATGGGACCTACAGCTTGTTGTAGGATCCGAACCACATTATATCGAGAAAGGAAATTCTATCACCAGAAATAAATTCCTCTGATTCCGCGTTGGCCGAGCCGAGAATCGAACTTCGGACCTCTGGTTTGGTATCCGAGCGCGGAATCCACTCGTACAACGAGGAACTAGGTCTTCTTAGAAGATAGACTACACCTATGACCATGTCCATTGAGTTCCGTTGTAACCCAAATGTAACATACACAGTTAGAATGCGTTAAAAGATGAACACATATTAAGTGAAGGAAGGGAGTCAGTGGGATATATTTGAAAACTTCGGAAGAGCAGACCACTGTCTATGGTAGCAAAGTTCCGATAGATAGGACATTTATTTTACAGCTTGACCATAGGTAGTCTATCATCTAACAAGACCCAGGGGAAGGTATCTTCTAGTAGGATGTGTAACGGTTGAGTCGCCAGCTCCAAAGTGAACATGGAGGGAAGTTTTCACAGCTCAGTAGATTGTCATCTACGAAGCAGGCTTTTCTCCTTTAATCCCAACAACTGTCGTAGTTGCACAAAGTTGCTTAATCTGTTTGAGTGCATGAAAACAGACCTAAGATAATAAATGTAATGTAAAGACAAACAAGCAGACGAAAGGTAAAAGAAGCACAGGCGTATACAATGCACAACATTAAAAGCAGCAAGTATAAACTAGGAGACTCGTATGTATATATTATGTCTTCTTTGTATGTTTTGTCAATACGCATATGTTTGCCTGGACAAATTGCTCTTCTACTCGTAGCATCTAACGTACATTTAAACTGAACAAACAAGTGATGCCAAACTAATTGCAACCATCAAATTCGAACAAACTTCACCTCCACTTCCCCATTATCCCTAATCCCAAAACCAACCGTGAATTTAATTTCTTTTTTTCTTTATTTTCTCTAACGTAACCTTCTTTATTCCTTTCTCCCCCTTCTCGTTCGTTTTTATTTATCATTTTCGCTTTAACACTGACTTTACCCTGAGGGGCGGACGCAACATCAGTTCTCTTGTCCAGTGACCTCCCCGGCGTCTTCTTTGCATGTCTTCCTTCTTCAGGAAGTTCTCGAGTGATACCCACAGGCTGTGGAGCTCAATTTCCTGCTTCTGCTAGACACGTGCCGCGTGAATCCGGGAATTCATGATTCGATTTCCTGCTTCTGCTAGACACGTGATATACGCGAATCTGCGAATTCACGATTCAGTTCCCTGCTTCTGCTAGACACGTGATACGCGAATCCGGGAATTCATGATTCGATTTCCTGCTTCTGCTAAACACGTAATACGCAAATCTGCGAATTCACGATACAGTTCCCTGCTTCTGCTAGACACGTGCCACGTGAATCCGGGAATTCATGATTCGATTTCCTGCTTCTGCTAGACACGTGATACGCGAATCTGCAAATTCACGATTCAGTTCCCTGCTTCTGCCAGACACGTGCCACGTGAATCGGGAAATTCATGATTATTTATTGCATTTTTGCTGTCCAAGGCTTCTGTTTTTTTTCTCTCTCTCTCTTTCTTTTTTGCGAAAGCGTACATCCTATAGCACAATACTGTATAGATAGTATACTTTCTCATACAAAACTATTCATTTCTGCAATTAAAAACCTTGATTTACGCATAAAGGCAGAATTTTATTTTTGCATTCTTGCCACCTCAAATTGAAGCACTGGAAAATACGTAAATTGCCTCCGAGGGACCAGCAAAGTCGTAAAGTTCCCGAAATGGCGAAATAAAAAAAATAAGTCGGAAAGGAAATAGTTAAGAAGGGTAAAAGCGATGGACATTCCAATTTCGCAAAATTCCCTCGAGGAAATCACTAACTAAGGCTTTAAGTGGACTCTCTCCTCTCCTCTCTTTCTTCTTTCTCTTCAGAGGACGAATGCATATGAAGTCTTGCGGCAGGTAACAGATGCTTGATACAAGCTCAGAGAAAGAAAATGGATGTTAATTAATTTTGTGTGTTATTAGACAATGCAGGAAGGGTCCCTCCTCGAAAGATGAAAGAAATTGTTCAGGTAATTTAGTTTCAGTTGTTAAACATTGATTGTTGTACATACGTGTTTAATTATATATATATATAAATATATATATATATATATATATATATATATTATATATAATATTATATATGTATATATATATATATATAGTATATATATATATATATATGTATGTATGTATATATATACGTATGTAGTATATATATACATATATAAATATATATATATATAATATATATATATATATATATATATATATTACCATATATATATATATATATATATATATATATATATATACATATATATATATATATATATATATATATATATATATATATATAATATTATAATATATATTGAAAGACGAGAAAAATCATAAAGATGTTGGAACCTGAATACCACTGTGCCTAGCTGGGCAGGCTAACTGCCTTGTATACCAGCATGTTTCCTACAAGTTCCCGACTCGGTTATAAAACTGTGCACTTAGATTGGTACTTATATACTTGTATCATTGCGTGTTACCTAAGTTACATTTCAAGTAAAGCATGTACATCCTACTTTAACGGCGTCATGGTGTGCGTATAATGTTTCTGTGTTACATAACGAGCGCGTGGACTTGATCCCTTGGGACAACCTTCTGTCGATGACGTGATTTAATGTTCCCATGTGAGCCTTCACCAACGTCATTTGGAAGATCAGAGAAATGGATTGGTGTTGTGTAATGGTATGCATCGGTTTGTTCAATAAATACTCTCTCTCTCTCTCTCTCTCTCTCTCTCTCTCTCTCTCTCTCTCTCACATTCTCACATTGCATTAGAAATTCATGGGAATATATTACATGACCTTGAATGATATAATATATATATATATATATATATATATATATATATATATATATATATAAACATAAGGCATTTTTTCATAGCTGACTATGGTTCCAAAGAAAAGATAACAAGACACCTACTGGCACATTTGAACTTTGACTGTTTAACTGTGGACGAAATCCCAGTCCAGAAAACTCCCACAATATTAACCACATCGTGCACTTACAAAAAAAAAAAAAAAAGACTCATCAGCAACATATCGATTCCCTTGACACAATCACTGCTCTTTTATACTATATTTAGCGCTTTCTTTTCAATGCCTCTTTCACACCATCTATGTGCGTTAACTAGGTTCATAAATCTTCCTCACTCCCAGTTAATCCAAAATTTAAATTTTCTCACCAACCTATTAGTTCTTTCAATGTGACCAGACCGTCTCAAAATACCATGATTAATCCTTTCGCCGAAGCTAAGCTTTTTGCTACGAATTGTCTCTCTAAATAGATTTCATCCTGTCATTTTTTTATGCATATAGATCTCTCCCTTTGCTTCAACCCTTTTTTTAATTCTCATAAAATATCCAAACACCAGTTTGTTAAAGGAGAGTCAGATGAAGAACCATTCATACCCAACTCTTCCCTGTCGTCTTCCGACTTCCCTTAAGGAAAATGGAATAAAGTATACTAACATTAACATCTAGCATGAATGGGTGATGTTTGTGGTGCTGTCTGACGTCCAATCCATCAGGCTTACAGATCAGGTGATCTGTTTATGACAGGTTATAATATCTACCAACGGCTCATATTCAGCACAGCAGGTCTACAATGACAGTCTACGTTAGGTGCTTGTCGGATCACGTCCCCGACCTATACTACTTAGCTTTCAAGGCCAACAGAATTTTATTTTGATTCATTTATGACGTATATACAAGGTTGAATTCATTTGATTAAACATACTCATGTTTTCATTAGCTTTGGGTTTACAAGTGCAGTAGTATAGATTCTGTCTGCACTAAACATATACAAAAACGCACACACACACTCACAAATATATATATATATATATATATGTGTGTGTGTGTGTGTGTGTGTGTGTGTGTGTGTGTATTATGTGTGTTTGGGAAGAGAGAGAGAGAGAGAGAGAGAGAGAGAATATGGATACGAGGAGAGTGGAACAATGGAGTACAAGATCTTTCGCCCTGGAAAAGGCTTAGAGTGTGTGTGTGTTTACTGTAAATTAACAGTGTGTGAAATTTAGGTGCATATACAGAAAAATTTATAAATAAAAACTATACGATTTGGCTGTAAGTAATTCACGCCGTGTTTACTGTGAGGTAATGAGTAAGTTATGGCTAGAATATTTTTAGATGCAATATACTAGAATGGAGATAACTAATTGAGTAAGATTAGGAAGGTTATCTTATTGGGACTGCGATGAAAAGGGTCCAGGCCCCGTATGTTCGTTGCTAAAAACCTTCTTGAAGTTAGGTTGCGAAATTAATTCGTTTATGTAGTCGGATTAACAGTGCTTTCCTAACGATTGAAAAAAATTATCAGTTTAATTGATGTTGGTGAATTCCAGAATCTTCCTATTGCACGGCTTAACTTTTGGAAATGTGGCCACGATTTATTAAGGTTTTGTAAAGCTTCGTGGTGGTAATTTTTTCGTTATTTTGCTCCAAGATGTTTAACAAAACGCCTTGAAGGCCCATCTTTTTTGTGTTGTTTTGGCCACAATGGTTGTCCGGTGTAAGAACGTGGTTAAGATCGTCTTGGGGACCTGGTTTTAATGTGATTATTTAAAGTTTAATATTGTTTATTTCATCTTCCTTATGGGTATATAACATACTCAATAGGCTTCTCATAATATGTATTATTTATTTATTTATTTATTTATTTATTTATTTATTTATTTATTTATTTATTTATT
Organism: Macrobrachium nipponense; assembly: GCF_015104395.2. Lineage (NCBI taxonomy): Eukaryota > Metazoa > Arthropoda > Malacostraca > Decapoda > Palaemonidae > Macrobrachium > Macrobrachium nipponense. Next base: position 27,362,896 of record NC_061103.1, on the reverse strand, counting down.
TATTTATTTATTTTAATTTATTTATTTTTTTATTTTATTATCATTATTTTTTTGGCTGCATTGATTTCTAGAATGGTCTTCCAAGTTTTTAACAACACAAGCAAGACATCTGTGCATGAATTAATAGTGGAACAGAAGTCGACAGGAAGAGGTTGTTCAGAAGAATGCAGCTACGTCTCCCTCATTTTGATTTGAATTGAGCTGCCCGTTCATATGATAATTAGATGTGCCAATAAACTCACTAAACTTGGCCTCATTTATGGCTGGAAACTCTTTAGGGAATAGACCCTGGACAGAAGCAGAGATATAATTAGTCTTCTTAATCAGCTCAAGATAATGGGGAGAATGATAGAATTCTTTAGCTGAACTGTCAAGCTTGCTTTTCATCCAGAAGGTTAGTCATTCAGTATTTAAACTGGGCGTCGTTCACTGCCCCACTAGGATCTCTCAGGACGCCCTCAGCTGCCTGTCAGCTGCAAAACAGCTTACAAGCAACGTACCCTTAATATTGCAATTCAGGTCAGCGGCCAGACGCTGAATGATGGGTACCTCAATAACAGTTGTTATCGTCGACACACCCGACACACCCTGTTCCTGACTATCTTTCCTTCTGCTACCAAGAGTAGATCTTCTGCTCAGAAGATACAAGCTGACTAATCCTTTCCAAGAACTAAGATAATGAGTCGTCTTCAAGGTAGAAAAATACAATCACTGTTTAATTTTAGGATTATGCAGAGATACAGGAGCTATAAAAGGACATAAAACGTTGCCACCTTCCACTTTTTTAGGCTTTCTTTTAGCCTGGGATAATGAGTTGTCTTCAGGATCGAAAAATTCAGTCAGTGTTTAATGTCAACGAAGAGACACAAGCACATATAAAATAGCATAAAAAAAATAGCACCTTCCCCTCATTCTTGCTTTCATTTCGTCTGGCATAGCTAAAGCCATAATTTTAGCTTGAAGATACAGGAAAATATAAAATTATTTTTGTACTTTCCTTTAGTCTGGCATAGATAAATCCAGAGAGGGGTTGCCCATCCCATTGGACTCACCTTAAGAAAATAAAAAGATTGTTCACTTACCGTAAACTTTGAGCGTTACTGGTCTGGACAGCTTCATATTAGTGTTCACTTGGCACTCGTAGACGCCTGCGTCCCTCAGCTGAGCGTAACGCACCACCAGGGTCCACTCGTCGCTGCCTTCAGCATGCACGACCTGTGAGAGAGATGTGTTGATGCTGCATGACATCTCTTCCTGAGTTTCTATATGTAAGTAAAGAACAGATAATATTGTGTGTCATCCTTTGTGATGATTATTTAGCATCTTTCTCCAATGCGATGATTATCAGGGTGTTTATAAAAATGTCAGTAAGAAAAGTATGTGAATGAGCATTATCCTTATTGTCCAATATTATTATGGACACTGTAATGCATAATACTATTTTATTCATGAACATTACTATTTAATTTCTGTAAATATATAAATCTATATCGATATATAATTAAAGCACCACTTTAAAGAAATAAAATATTCTACCTTATATACAAAACAAAACAAGAAATTACGTGTTTTTAATCAGAAATTAAAAGGGCTGGTAACTTATAGGAAGTAATAAAAAATCATCGTACACATAACAAGCACATCCAAATAAATATTTTTTTATTTACTATTCTATATCGTTGAATTGTTTCCACTCCATTGCAACTTCTTCTTAAAAGAGGTACTTTAATTTACGTTCGTTATGTCGCACAATTTTCTGGTACACTTCGCCATTGAAACCTTACCTCTGGTATGTACGTGCACGACCTAATTTTGTCGTGCCATTGCGGTATGGCAGTCCTTTTATTTCTTCACAAACCATCTAACTTCCTCTTCCCACCATGCACTAATTTATTACCTTTTTTACACTTGACTGTAACCATAAACATTCCAGCTTATTCACTGACCTAATTTTGGGATTTTACTTACAGTTCATAAACTACTCACTTAAACCTATCTTTAATACAAATTCTTCTTAAATGTGACTCACACTACCTTTTCATCCAACCATTTTTGGCAATAAATTTTATAACCACATACTCACTCCTTCCTCGCCAACAAACACTAGGATATAATTTCTTTACTTTCCAAACAAGTTTCAAAATCCCACATTACCAGCAATCAGTCCATTTCAGAATAAATTTTCTCCAGTGGTGCCTTATTCCCATTCTCTCTTGGCGTGTCATCAACAATTTACACCACTCCCTCCCTCTGTCTACTACTTCTACTTTCAGGTGGCCCATCACAGTCACCCTTGCTTATTCTTCAAAGTCAACTGGGCTCAGGTTTCGATTCTTTTCAAAACAGTCTGACTATTATCTTTTCACGTGGACCATACACGTTTACTTTCAACAATTTTTTCCCTTTTATAACATATTGATATGTTTTCTTGTAACATAAGTAACATAGGCTTTTGGGAGCCGAAAATTGCCATGGTCAATATAAACACACACAAACACATTATATATGCTGATATATACATATATAACATACATGTAATGTATGTATATAAAGAAATGTATATACATATATACGTATATGTATGTAATGTGTATATATATATATATATGTATATATATATGTGTATATGATGTATATACGTATATGTATACATGATAGTGTATATATATATATATATATGTGTGTGTGTGTGTGTTTATATATATACATATATGTGTGTGTGTATGTATGTGCATCGTGTGTGCGTCAATGGTTGGCTGTGTGTGTTTGCGTGCGCATTTGTAATTATTTGCATATATTTACATGTTGGTACTTGTTAAGGCGTATGTTATATTTATGTGCACTGATCACTGTAGGTCAGAACGATAATTAATGAACCGATTAATTGTAAACTGTGAATGCCAATATCTGAATCTCCTAACGATGATGGGCTCTGCCACTCTGACCTTTGATGATTTCCATCCTCTGTGACGAAATTTGTAAACAACATAGGCTTAACGATAATTAGTCCACCAATCTATGCGCATGAATGATCACAGCCTAGTATGGTCAATTAATTAGCGGACGCCATGACCAATCTAGGTAATAATGGAAATAATGGCTTTATGTTCGACTGCTCGATGTCATTTCAGGAATTTTCAGTAAGAGTCTCTCTCTCTCTCTCTCTCTCTCTCTCTTTCTCTCTTCTCTCTCTCTCTCTCTCTCTCTCTCACTCTCTCTCTCTCTCTCTCTCTCCTCTCATTTATATATATATACTATATATATATATATATTTATATATATATATATATATATATATATATCTATATATAATATAAATACATATATACATATATATATATATGTTATATATATATATATATATATATAGTAATAATAATAGTAGTAGTAGTAGTAGTAGTAGCAGTAGTAGTAGTAGTAGTAGTAGTGGTAAAAAAGGGGCTAGGAAGAAGCATGTGGCCATAAGCAAAATGAGCCAGCCAATACAATTACGTTTCCAGGAAACCGTCAGGATAACAATCATCTTTGTTATGATCGAATGTGCCATCATTAGGGGAGGATTAATGAGTTATGATCGCAATAAGGCCCTAATAATGGCATTAGGAGACAATATTCCCCAAAGCTAACAATTACGCAGTAACTGCCACAGCATTGCTAGCAATACAGTAATTAGTCCCTTCCAGCGAAGGAACCGTTTGGATCAACAATTCATATACTCTGTTTCATACATTAGCTTCATGAAAAGATAATGGGAATGTAACTAAGATTAATCAAACAAGAGAGAGAGAGATGTAGTTAATTGGATCATCATTCATTCTAAATGGCATAATTATTTTATGCAAGGAAACCATTACTGATTAGTAATAATTGTATGAATAACAGAATGAATTTGTCAAATAGTACACGTCCTACTTGAATCCGGATATCACTGGAGGCTCTTATTGCTTGTCATATATATCCTTGAACAAATCCAAAAGATTTCAGAAATTATTATATTATATATATAATATTAACGTATATATATCTATATATATATATATCCTATATACTATATATATATATATATATATATATATATATATGTGATGGTAATTGCTTCATAGCAAAGGAATATAAAGGAAAGCAGAACGCATTTTCGAGAAGTTCGGCAGCAAGGAGGCTTTCGCGCCACTGTTGGAGGCGCCTATCTTCGTGGTGGTTCCGGAATCGTCGGCGTGTTGTGGGAGACGCAAAAACGCGCCAATATTACGTGAGAAACGCCGCGATTCTCTGATGCAATACCTCGTCTAGCTTCATCTAAGAAGTTCTGGAAATCCCTGGAGTCGGTGACGTTCGCCGTAGGCTCCGCCCCCAGAGTGCCGTATAAATACGACAAACGAACTTTGGAGAGGAGTGATCGTAGAGAGAGAGATCGTAAAAGAGAGATCACCAGTCAGATTATCAGTGAGAGATCAGCTGCAACAAAGGGAAAGATTCTCCACTAAGAAAAAGAAGATGAAAATAGCGGTTCTGGATTGTGAAACTGGAGGAGGTGACTGCATTCTTAAATATCATTGGGGAAGGAAGAAAGAAAACAGGCTCTTTTGTGAATGGCTGTTTGCCAAGAGGAGACAGGAGGAGGCAAAATCATTACCTCCCTCCCTAAGGAAGATTTGCAAATGTGACCTCTGATAAATTAAAGAGACTTCTTTGGTAAGGTAGAGGAGGTCAGATATAAATCGTAGAAAAGGGAAAAGGCAGTGTTCTTTTCTAAACCACATAAACACCCATATATAATATATATATATATATATATATATATATACTATATATATATATATATATATATATATATATATATATATATGTATATCAACTGTCAAAAACTATTCCGCACAAGACGCACTATAAGCGTATTGAGACAGAACCTGAAGAATATTGCAAAGACTGCCAATGTTTCCAGAACAGCTAGAAAAGTCATTTGGGAGGTAAGAACAATAGATATCTCAAATGAAATCATAAATTAAATGTTAGGTTGGAAACTGAAGGCACTTAAAAGTAGAAAGCCCCAGCTAGATTCTGGTGATTATGATTTGAGGTTACGTTGGAATGTGTACAACTATACAGTTGGGGAAGGGATGATAAGGAAAAAGAGGATCAGATCAGTAGGTACTTTTATGGAACCAAATACAGCTATTGTAATTAGGGAAACAAATGTATTTGAGTGTTTAATTTTGTGCAGAGGTTCAGTGTCCATAACATTAAACAATCGTGAAAGAAGTGACCATTCATAACTATCGGCTGCAGGATTTACAACTATACTCGGTTTTTTCCATCTGTCCACCCGCCTATGGTGCTCGCACATGGTAACACTGCGTCCCAGGCTTTAAATAGTAACATCCAGCTCATATTCAACAATGATAGCAATATCCTATTTCGAATATTAACGGTGTAATTCGCATACAGTAAATTATTAAAACACTCTTCATTTGCAAATGTACACCCAGACCCTTTTATTTACCTAAAACTTACACAGCGTAACTATTTAAAGACTGGGACACAGTGTTACCATGCGCAAACACCACAGGCGGATGGACAAATGGAAAAAAAGAGAGTATAGGTCCCTCTTCTTAATGGACAAAAATATGGCTCTATCAGTTTTCTCGAATAAAGGTCAGTAAAGCAAGAACGGTGTAATTCCCAAAAACAGAAACTCTCAGAAATTAATAAATGTTTGTGTGAATGTGTGGTGTTCTGCAGAACACCATATTTCTTATTGGGTGATATTTGAATCCACTTCAGATAAAATTTCGACTAGACGGTTTCAGTGTGAGGATTTTATAACAGCGGAGCAAAGAAGTTTAAAGTTGGGTTTCGGATCAGGTGGTAATTGTGGTGACGAAAGCTGCAGAGAGTTTCTGATAAGTTTTCCAGAAATATTTTTAATATTCTCGTGTATACTTGAAGGTAATCTTTTGCTTATTTTCAGTTCACTGCGCGAATTTTTTTTTTTTTCTTCTCCTTGTACACTTATGTGCAGATTTTTCTGTTATTATGGACTTCAGAGAAGGGTTATTTCCTTAAACGCGGGGTAGTTCATAAAATGAACATTCACCCGATGAGGTAAATTTTAGCCACACACACACACACACATATATATATATATATATATATATATATATATATATATATAATATATATATACATATATATATATATATATAATATATATTACATTATATATATATATATATATATATATATAATAATATATATGTATATATATATATGTACGTAGATATAATTATATATATAAATATATATATATATATAATATATATACGTACATATATATATATATATATATATGATATATTATATATATATATATATATATATATTATATATGATTATATAGATGGTTAAGGCGATTATACTTATGAACATCCTCTCTACAATTCATGAAAGTTTTCACCCACTGGGGTCGTTCCGCCATCGTCATACCATTGAAAATACCTCTTTTGTATTTTCTTAAATTTATTGTAATGAAATCCTTTGCGAGAAATATGGTGGATTCCACCCAATTGACTCAAATATTGTTAGCCTCTCTTTTTAAACAGAAAGTAGTTGCTCCTGTTTAAAGATGAAAAAACTTGTAACTTTGTTTTTTCTATAAATAGTCGTTCTTATAAAAATTCTTCCTTCCATAGAAAGTCCTTCATCGGTTTGACTACTGCTTAGCTATATATATGGTTAGCGGTAAATTATCCTGATAACAGCATATCTTGTTCACAAAGAGTTTTGAAGTCTTAATTCCTTTCCATTTAAAGATGATTTATTTAACTCTGAACAACAATTTTAAAAGACCTTGTCTCTTTAAATCATTGGTAATAGCACTGGTGAGTTAACCAAACGTAATTATTCACTTATTGTGGACAACTGAACTTCCTTTCAATTGTCACAAAACTTTAGTTGAAAAATATTCATAGTCCCTAATATCCTATAAGCGGGAGTCATTTACGTTTAAGATGATCTTTGACTATATTATTTCATTTAAAGTCAATCAAATTCACTATTTTTCTTCGTTTTTATACACAAACATTGCCAGAACGTCTCTCTGAATAACGAGTTGTATTAATCCATCTGTCTCCTCCGAAGATGAACTACTAACATCTTTTATTCAATTTTGTTAATCGTTTACTGAAACAACAAATTAATTTCCACATTCAATTAATCAAATACGGTATCACGAGCCTACTAGGCTGTATAGAAACCAGCAGGTCTGTTCCTTGTTAAAGCTGGCTGATAGTACAAGGATCAATCACTCGTCTCTTATTTTATATAATATATTGTTTCATGCAACATTTTGGATGTTTTGAAAAGTGAAAGTTGTATCATTTTATTTCTGTTATTATGAAATTATACTCCTGCGGCAAAAGAAGACTTCGGGTATTTATTTTAAAATGATTGTTTGCTTTAACATTAAAATTGTCCATCAGCATACGGTTATGGAGTAGCAATGTTACGTTACCTACTTAAAAATGTCGGTAAACAGACTTTCATATTTACGGCTATTTCAAAATCTTGGGGTTATTAAGATGCCGTACGTACACATTTTGAAGCATTCTTCGTCACTCATTCATAAAATTCACTCAGAACTCCTTGAGATACCATCCCTGGGTACTGTACACGAAGGCCCTTAGGGAAAACGAATCAAAAGTTTTGAGTACCATCATTGCACTTCAGATCTAGATGCATAGTCCCACAATTACGTATATTATTATACCATTTGCTTTTATTTCGGATTAATATACTGTTCTAGGGATTTTATATGACGCTGTAACTTCTTCACCCTTGGGCAAGGGTATGGGTCATAACTGTCTTGTGAAGTAAGTTTTAATGAGATCTTGAAGCTGACAACTCCAAGTAAAAATGTGATTCGAAATGACGTTGTTGTTTGTAAAGCTTAGCATCAGGCCGCTATTTCTCGCTGTCTTTAACCTTTAATCTCATTTGGATTATGTGGCAAGTGATGGACAATGTATTTTCGAGTACCTGTCCATCACATTCGAAAGTGTTTTGAAGATGACATCCGTTTAGCTGTCCATTTTATTAAATTAGATACGCAATAAATGAGGAGTTAAAAAATACCATTATGGAAATGTGGTTAATTATTTAAAAAAAAAAATCGAATGTATACAAGATGAGAAGAAAAAAATATTTGAGTATCAAGAGAGGAAAAATTGTGAGTGAAGCAAGAGAGGAAAAATGATATGTGAAGCAAGAGAGGAAAAATGATGAGTGAAGCAAGAGAGAAAAAATGATGAGTGAAGCAAGAGAGGAAAAATGATGAGTGAAGCAAGAGAGAAAAAATGATGAGTGAAGCAAGAGAGAAAAAATGATGAGTAAAGCAAGAGAGAAAAATGATGAGTGAAATAAGAGAGGAAAAATGATGAGTGAAATAAGAGAGAAAAAATTATAAGTGAAGCAAGAGAGGAAAAATTACGAGTGAAGCAAGAGAGGAAAAATGATGAGTGAAGCAAGTGAGGATACTAGAGAAAGAAAAAAAAAGAGAGAAAGAGAAGAGCCAGGAGGAAGGCAGCGGCAGGTGTTCCCGGTTCCACAGATCCCAAACCTTCCACGACAAAAATCATCTACTTTAAAATTATGTTTGGGCATTTTTCGCGCCCTCACGTGTGACCCCAAAGGGGGGAGGGGGTGGTGGGGGTGCTGGTTTTAGGTCTTCCGCCATCACCATCTTTTCGGAAACCTTCAAAGGGAAGAAGACCAGATTTTTTCTTTTTATTATTTCACAGTCTCTTTAGAGTTGTCTGCGTAAAATACTTTAGCAAATTCAATTACCAGGACGAATTCTCTTGTGTTTACCTTATTTCCATCGTTAATTGGAGCTGCAGTTATATCTGAATTTATTATGGATATATTATTTATGTGATGAATGCGTTGCATTCAGTGTCCGAGGTAAAGTGAATGAAATAGTAACTCTTACAAGGTCATCCTCAAAGACTAAATAATTAACGTAATGAATTAAAAGTTTGTAGAGCAGCGGTTTGATGTGCTCGCTCTCTCTCTCTCTCTCTCTCCTCTCTCTCTCTCTCTCTCTCTCTCTCTCTCTCTCTCTCCGTCGTAAAGATTCGCTGTCTCAGATCATACCTATCCTATTGCAATGACGTTTAATTTTAAAACCAACAGAGAAGAAAACAGCCTTTGACTTAGCACTAGTGATATGCTCTCTCTCGTCAAAGGTTTTCCTTTTTTAGTGGTATAAATAATCTTATAATATTTTCTGGTATCTGCTCAAGACATCTATATCCATAGATCTCTTACAATTGATTTTTTAATGGAAATAAGAAACTTGAAGATTATGAACAACATTCACTTTTATTAAAGATGAAGATACATGAGCTCTTTTTTCTTGTGTGCTGCTCTCTTTATTTTGGTAAATATGTACTTCAATCTCTTGAGTTTTATGAAGAACTCTCCCCATCGTCCAGGAATGAAACTAAATTAAATTGTAGAGACAAATTCCAAATATCAGGTTCTGGTTCTTGCTTGATTTTCTTACCAGTGTTTAACGCAGCACGAACAAATCTGATTAATTACCTTCGCCGAGGAATCTGGAGAGTTTAGTTCCTCTGAGGATATGTCGGACGTTTATCTTATTTAAAACGTTAACTGGATTTGTTTTCAGTTACTGCTGGTGTGAGTTAATGAGAACTCCCTCCACTTCTCTGCAACACGTTTTGCTATTGCTTCTGTTCCAGTTTACCTTCGTCGTAATACATTCTGTGGTCGACGTCCAATTGTTCTGTGGTAATTTCATGGGTTCTGTTATTTGAATTACCGGCTGATTTGCGTTCACCGATATGTTTATCAGAATTTCTTCCCGTCTCCCCAAGACTGCCATATAGCGATTATTGCATTGTTAACATATTCCCAGCATTCGTCCTTTCCATTGTTTTCTAAAAAAGTTAAGTATATCTTAGTTTTACCAGACCACTGAGCTGATTAACAGCTCTCCTAAGGCTGTCCTCAAAGGATTAGATACTTTTACGTAGCTAGGAACCAATTGGTCACCTAGCAACGGGACCTACAGCTTATTGTGGGATCCGAACCACATTATATCGACAAATGAATTTCTATCACCAGAAATACATTCCTCTGATTCCATGTTGGCCGCGCCTAGAATCGAACTTTGGACCACCGGATTGGTAGCCGAGCGCGAAAACCACCCGTCCAACGAGGAACTCTATTGTTTTCTGGACTGTATTTTGGTCAAGGAGTTTTCGTTATGGTGATTCTAAAGTGGAGTGTAGATTGAAGCTGTCTGTCTCCAAGATTCTTAGCAATTTCTTCTATCTTACTGTGGTAGGGAACTTGAAATACGTGCTTGCAGAAGAATCATATACAGTTTAAAAGCTAAAGTGTAAGGCCAGGCCACAGTTACGAATTCTTATACTTTTCACTTTTCAAACCATAAGCCTACCATTGAAAAGAAGCATCAGGAAGTCTTTTGTCTAAGAGCCGAAAGACTTTTTTTGACCTTCCTAATACTGACTAACGAAAATGAAATACTGTATACCATTATCTAACCTACCGTACTTCCAAAAGAGCAAGAAATACGTATACTATTTAAATGTGGGAATAAATTGCTTATCGAAGGAGGAAATAATTAAGTCAACTTTTTATAGTAAATTGGGAGAAATCGCCACAATAGTGTTGGGGACATCATGAATTTACATTTTGTTTCGATACTATCATCTTTAGATCCATTTTCCAAAATAGGATCAGGAGGGTAAATGAAACAGATGAACCCGGCATATACATTATCACTTGCAAAGTATTGCCATCAAGTTTGCAACGGTAGCGAGAAAAACAATGGATATGGTAGAAAAATATAGTACACAGGAAATAAAAAATAGAAGGAGAAGAAGGAAGTGGGGAAAGTAAGTAGAACACGTAAGAAAGTGGAGCAGTCAAGGAATCATGAAAGCATACGGACACTGGCTAAAAGCTTTTTTTCCAGCGCTCACAGTCTCGGACACATCCATAAAAAAAAAGTCTAGAAGCAAAAATGGAGGCAGGGTCCGTAGTAATGACTGCAATATAAGGATAAAACTGTATTGAGGTTTGGCTATTCGTCATGATGACCGAGGAGGTAGGTGCGTGTGTCAGTAGGAGTAAGTAGTACAAAAGTTAAGTATATCTTAGTTTTACCAGACCACTGAGCTGGTTAACAGCTCTCCTAGGGCTGGCCCGAAGGATTAGATATTTTTACGTGGCTAGCAACCAATTGGTCACCTAGCAACGGGACCTACAGCTTATTGTGGGATCCGAACCACACTATATCGAGAAAGGAATTTCTATCACTAGAAATAAATTCATCTGATTCCGCGTTGGCCGAGCAGGGATTCGAACTTAGGACTACCGGATTGGCAGCCTAGCGCGAAAACCACTCGTCCAGCGAGGAACTAGTGAGTTGTACAATAAAGGGATAATGATACCCCCCATAAACAGCAAATACACTATGTCGTGAGTAGAAACCTATTTGCTGTACATGATAATACAATGTAATTTACATTATAAGTGTAATATTGAATATAATGTACAAATCATGCAACGGATAAGGCCACGTATTTGATGTATTTTGTATAAAATCTCAGCCAAAAGGGCTATAGTGAAAAGGCGGGGGAGGGAGTTTGTGTCTGTGCCTGGAATAGAACACAGGGAAATGAACAGAAGGAGAGAGAGAGAGAGAAGCAAAGAAATTACAAAAAAAAATCAGTATATTAATCCATTTATCAAAGCCCTTTGATACTCCCTATCTCTCTATCTGTCTCTGTTGCCTTCAGCCTCTCTCTCTCTCTCTCTCTCTCTCTCTCTCTCTCTCTCTCTCTCTCTCTCTCTCTCTCTCAATCGTCAAGTTTCAATTGTAGTAACATAGTGAATTAATCTTTCAATATAGTTACTTTAATGCCTTCCCTAGACAGTGTGATTCCATGATCTTTAATAATGAACTCCTACGGAAAAGAAAAAAAAATCATAATAAAATAAAGTAAAAGTGAAATAAATATAGGATAATCATCTTGCAATTAACTACTAGAAATAATGGATAAAAGCGAGTATAATATATGTAGAAAAAAGAAGCAAATGAAATAGAGGAAATGTACTAATGCTTCACTCTTATAAATAACGGATAAAAAGGAGAATAATACCGAAGAAAAAAGCAAAAGTGAACTGAACAGAGGATTCGTCCAAGCACTTAACTCTTATCAATAATGGGTAATAGAGAGAAGCGTGAATTTTAAAAGATAGATATGCGGTTAAAATAGAATGCATCTTACAAAAGAAAAAAAAAAAGTCTGCAACCATTGGAGACCACAGACGTCTGCACCGAATCTCCATATTGGTCATTTGCAGTTCGGTCGGAGACTCGGAACCTTCTGGATGGCTTCCCTTAAGAGGATTGTCGTCCCATGTGCGACGGACACAAAGCGCGGGCTGTAACGGGCGCCCATGGGAAGGCATCGCCTACCAGTAATACGGAAGGAAATCTCGGATAAAGAGACAGAGACAGAGAGACAGAGAGAGAAAGAGGAAAGTCGGATACATCAATATTTAACGTTGTGTGCGAGAGAGAGGTATAGACGGAGAAAGCGATTGGTTCATTAATTCAATGAAGGGATGATGCGGGACAGTAATGACTAGATGTACTACTTAAGTGAGATGGAAAGATGTAACATTGATACACTTACATATATATATATATATATATATATATATATATATATATATATATATATATATATATATATATATATATATGTATGTTTGTGTGTGAATGTAGAGAGAGAAAGAGAGAGACATAGAGAGAGTGAGATCTTAAAAAGGTATGAAACGAAAAAGGTGTAAATAAGTAGCTGTGTAATCTTGTGTGTGCGTGTATGTGTGCGTGTGTGTTGGTTAGAGAGAGAGAGAGAGAGAGAGAGAGAGAGAGAGAGAGAGAGAGAGAGAGAGAGAAGAGAACTTCTTTAACAAAGGTTGATCTCATAAAGGTAGGTATGAAACTAAAAAAGTGAGTGTAAATAAATAGTTGTGAAACCGTTTGTGCGTGTGTGTGTGTGTGTGTGTGTGTGTGCGCGCGCGCGCGCGTGTGGGTGGGTGGGTGTGAGAGAGAGAGAGAGAGAGGGGGGGGGTGTTGTTATTCAGTAAATTGTCCGGAGACTGAAGATGGAAGACTGAAGGGTATTGGCTATTGGTTCTGGAAAAGTGAAATTCATTGAGAGAGAGAGAGAGGAGAGAGAGAGAGAGAGAGAGAGAGAATCGCTCAGTCCAATGGTTCTGGAATGAAGGGAAAGACGAGACTGGAAGGGGGAGAAGACCGAAAGAGCGAGGTTCACTGTATTCCAGGAAGGATGTCTACTACATCCAGGAGAATTCTCCGTGTCGTCGCGTGGTTATGGAACATAAATGGCTTCCAGAGAGACAGCTTGGAAAAAGTTATGAGATGGCAACCTGGAAAGGCGATGGCTTTCCTCTCGATCTCAAGATGTAACTGATTGCTTATCCGACAGCAATAAATTCGTTCCAATGGTTCCTGTCTAAGGGATGGATATTTCATGGGCCTACGGATTACGTCCAGAGAAATAAGCCTACGCTCATTTGAAATAGCTCTTATTATTATTATTACTATTATTCAGAAGATGAAACTCCTATTCATATAGAACAAGCTTATATGGGCCATTGACTTGAAATTAAAGTTTCCAAAGAATATTGCGTTCATTAAGAAGAAGAAAGAGGAGGTAAAAGGAAATACATAAAGACATCTTAGGTAATGAAAAAGACATGAATGAATGAATTGATAAATAGATAAAAATGTATTAAAATAAGGGGATTCAGACGGGTTCGCCGGAAATGAAAAGAGGGAAATGTTGGTGACACAGAGATTAGCTCATTTACATCGGAGAGAAACCCTGCGCGTCATTCAGGTATCTGGTGGAATAATGCAAATGTATTCCAGGAAGCCACAAGGGGAGGCTAGAGCGTCGTCTTGGACTGCCTTTCAATTAGAAACTGAAACCTGGAAGATGGCCCCATAGGGATCGGCTTGGATTGTTCCTATCTCGGTAATTAGAAATAGATTAACCTCCAAGTTTAACTAACTGCCGAATGGACGACTGAAATGCCAAAGTGCATTTGGTAGAAGAGGGGCCTCTGGGATCTGTAATTGGCGCTGTCTGGAGAGGAACGAAATCAGTGGGAATCGTGAACGACATGAAATAGGCTGTTTGGCAACTGATCAGAAAATCAGTGGAACCAGGTGTAATTATGCTGTCAGTTGGTGCTTTTTTCAAATACAATACCTTATTTAGTTTTCTGTAAAAGAAAACCATTGAGATATATTTTTTGTCCGTCCGCACTTTTTCTGTCCGCACGTTATCTGTCCGCCCTCAGATCTAAATACTGAGGCTAGAGGGCTGCAAATTGGTATGTTGATCATCCACCCTACAATAATCAAATTTACCAAATTGCAGCCCTGTAGCTTCAACAGTTTTTATTTTATTCAAGGTTAAAGTTACCCATGATCATGCGTCTGACAACGCCATAGGACAGGCTGAAAGTTTCATAACCCGTGGCTGAGAGTTTCATGGCTCGTGGCTGAGACTTGCATGCAGCATTATACGCTGTATAGAAAACTCGATTGCGTTGAAGAAACTTGGGCGCATTTTTTGCTTAGATTAGGTTTTTTTTTTTTTTTTATCCTGTCACGAATTTGGTTTCAAACCCTTTCCCAGCTTTGGTTTTCCCTTATACCTATGAATTTGCTTCTTTACAGATTAGAGAAGAAGGCTAAACAGTTTTCCCCTCTCCCTTTGCATTTAGTTCGGTGCCCTCAGACGTGGGCATTAATAAAGACGCCATTCCATCGGGTATTTAAATAATCACGATCCTTTCCAGAGAAGAACAGGTAATGGGAATGTGCTGACTGCATAAAATCCAGTGATCAGTTTTTAACCCATCGTATTAGTGTCGAGTCACGTAAGTGATCAGTTGTCAACTGGTTACATCAAAGCAATCTCTCTCTCTCTCTCTCTCTCTCTCTCTCTCTCTCTCTCTCTCTCTCTCTCTCTCTCTCTCTCTCTCGGACGTCAAATAACCCACCAAGCGGACCAACAGCCACGACCACAACCACTTACACTAAAACCCGCCGTTAGAGGAGCAGGATGGACGTTACCTGAGAGAGACGACGCCGATGACGACCATATTGGCGTTGATGGGATGGGGGGTTGAGGGGGAGAGATCAGGACCTACCTGAAACCGCTGGTCAGCCGAATATGTGTGGTGGCCCGCCGTCAAGATGTGCAGATCACGTCTTCGGAGCCACGTGACCTGCGCCAAAAATCAATATTCCAGTTAGTAAAAGACATCGAGGCCATCAATACACGAATTCGGGTTTTAGGGTGTGAGCCAGTAAGGGGAGGACTGACTTCGGTTTTTGGGGAATGCGGACCCTGTAGTGACCCCCCGCTGCCCCATTTCAAATCGACAGATTGCTTGCGTGTGGGTGTATGGATGTAAATGTCAATGTTCCCTGTATCGAAAGAATAAGAATCAGGGGTGGAATGGATGTGTGATTAAAATTTACATGTTGTTGCTTAATGACAACCACTCAAACACAAGCTGGTCTGCTGTACAGGTACACACATTATATATATATATATATATGTATATATGTGTGTGTGTGTGTGTATGTATGTGTGCATGTATGTATGTATGTATGTATAACACTTTCTACTAGGAAAATGGAAAACTGGGTGCAAATACCTGATTAGCTTTCATGTTCCCTGGGGTGAAGAGTGACATATAAATCACGTGTCAGTGTGACTAGCATAATCACCCACACATATGTATGTATATGTGTGTGTGTGTTTGTATGTAAACAGATATATATATTGAGAGTATGTGTAAACTACTGTATTCGTTGACCATATATTTTAATTAATAGCATGACACATTATATAAGCTTAGAAATAACTAACTAATCTTAAAAGTACAAAACGTATATAACACAGGCATTGAAATGTTTAACATAGCGTCGTCCTCCACTGATGCACCAGATAGAATGTTTCTGTCCATATATATATATATATATATATATATATATATATATATATATATATATATATATATATAATATATATATATATATATATATATATATATATATATATATATATATATATATATATATATATAGATTATAATCACGTGATTCATTTATCACACACCAACAGGTGAAAAATAAGAGACGGGGTGTAGGTCCTGACCTACACCCCGTCTCTTATTTTTCACCTGTGGATATGTGTGATATATATATATATGATATATATATATATATATATATATATATATATATATATATATGTATGTGTATATGTTATATATGTATGTATATATATATATATATATATATATATATATATATGTGTGTGTGTGTGTGTGTGTGTTGTGTGTGTACATGCATATAGATATGTATATAGATACGCACATATGAAACATATATAACAACTTTTCAAATTTCATTCACTTAAAATCCATTTTTATGGATATGATTTAGAAAACCGTATATAGGAACTGACAATTTTACGTCGTCGAAGGAGCTGACATCTTTTATTTGTTAAAATATTATCGAGGTAACAGGTTAAATCTGCATTAAACCATCAATCGCCTCCAGCGTCGCGTGACGTAAAGGGGCTCTGTGAAATTCCGCGTCTCATTTAGTAGTTCTTGTGCTTCTAGTTCCCCAAATCTTTATTCTTCTTCAGCCTCTCTTCTCCTTTTCTTCATCTGAGTAAATCTTATCTTCCAATTCTCATGGTGTACCTATTTGAGCCCAGTTGGCACTATCATGTGATAGAGATTACATTTTCAATAGTAATACCCTTAATAAAAGCAGGTAGATGTCAAATTTAATACTAATTAGAAAATTGTATGATTTGAGGACAAAACGACATTATATTGTCAAAGGAAATG
>NC_061103.1:27335865-27340865 GCF_015104395.2 Macrobrachium nipponense | reverse complement strand
GTCGAAAAACCTTGCAGACCTTCGTCGTTTCTCTTTCCTTCGTGGATCTTGTCGTTATTCATAGCTCCATCACGTGCCATATTTTCGTGATTCAGTTATATATATATATATATATATATATATATATATATATATATATATATGGGTGTGTGTATGTATGTATGTATGTATGTATGCATGCATGTATGTATGTGTGTGTATTTTACCATCATCCTTTAAAATTCTCATGTGTAACATAAATTAAGCTTAACAATGAACATAGCATAACATATTTAACATACTATCTATGGCAAATACGTATACATACAGTAGACCCTTACCACACATTAAAAAATTCAACTTTATTCTTATTACAAAATAAGGTATGAAATGAAAAGAGATCACTCAAGCTACCCGGAGAGGGAAAGACATTTAATTAGGGTAATTTAGCTATCGCACAAGAAACATCCATTAATATTTTCCCAATATGAGATCGACAGCCCGGGGCCATATTATCAGCCACGCATCTGGAAGAAATGATAACGTTTCCCTTGGTCTTATTCGTTGATTCAAGAGTGCCATTTTGCATCCCGATGGAATTCTACTAATCATACTCATTTTAAAAGAATAAGGAAGCCATTAGCGTAATTAATGGAGGCATTTCTGTAGTAAGCACTTATTACCTAAAATATCTTAAGGTCGGGTAAATTATTCGCTTATTAGTTGAAATTGGGGCTTGGTGAAATTCGATAAGTGCCGTAATGGTCTTTACTAGATAGGCCTCAACTTCGAAGGTTATTTAAATTATCCGTCACCTGGAGCGTATTAGAACAGGAGGAGAGGAAAACAGAAGAAAGGTCAGTGGGCTAAGAATGTAGTTAAGGGAAGAGAAAGATCTGTAGATGCATTATTTCTTCTAGTTCTTTAGGGGTGTACGGAAGAAAGGAAGTTTAAATGAATTAGGAAGAGAGAAACGATAGCAATGTAAAAACATGGTGTCAAGAAAGGGAAGGGGCAAAATTTCAAGTATAATTATAAAACGGTGAATTACGAATATAAGGCAAAACGAAGGGGACAGATATGATTGAGAAGGTGAGAAGAGGGCGAAGGGAAATGGGAATAGAATTAAGAGCAAATAGAAGTGGACAACTAGGATTATATAACAGGATTGTGCTTACAGAATGACGACTCACGAAATGAAAAGATTGTCGATGAAGTAGACTCAAAGTGGCAAGAATAATCAAACAAAGCTTAGAAATTCAGAAAAGAGCATCAATAAGAAGGACCAGGAAGAAGAAAAAAAGAGGAAGACGACCAAACAGTGAGGATGGCACAATCAAGAAATGAACGTATTCCGGCGAAGTGACATCCAGACAGCCATGGCTTAAGTGCCTCGCTTTGTAGAGGGGAATAACGTTTAACGCTTCTAACGGAGCGATGAACGATCCCATTTCAGCTCTGCACAGCCTCTTCTCCTCCCACGGCGAAGTCACCGAAAGATTGGCTGGGAAATTGTGTAATCGTGGGACGAGCGAAAGCTCGCTCCTAGTGATGTGTTGGGCGTTATGTCAACGACCTTGTTAGTGGAGAGCACTTTCAAGGCTGCGTTTTATATAGTTTCCGAATGGTGTTTCTGTTCGGTGATATTTTTATTTTCTTTGTTGTGAACCTATTGTACGAGTGCTCTTTAAAATTTGCAATAGGCTTAATCATTAACTATTTGCCGCATGCTGTTTCTGTTGGCTATTTTATTTTATTTAATGACTGCATAATGCGAGTGCTTTGTAAAATATGGAATAGGGTTCACGTTGTCTTTCAATATTTTACCTATTTTTTTTCTATATTTATTCATTTGATGATTTTTTATGTTTAGTAAGTGATTTCTTCTTTCTGTTTATCCCACTAAATTCTGTTACTTATATGTAATGAATACCATATCCTTTGGAAGTTTGAATTTTAAGTTTATGGCTCCTATATGAATAGGGTTAATGTTCTGAGTAATATTACTAATAATAATAATAATATGGGAAAGTATATCCACAGTAGTATGCCTATTTGATTTGTTTTTAATATATACAGCAGAAAGCTTTCGAGACCTCCATGGTTCTTCTCAAAATCTGACTAGAATTAAAAAAAATTGACTACACAAAAACTTTGTTTTTTACTTATGTTTACAAATAGGAAAAGGTTGTTTCTTGAAGATGGGTACTTGACTCTTCATACTATACCTTCATTCTCTGACGGCAGACCAACTAATCGCCACTCAGAGAATGAAGGTTTAACATGAAGGACGAACCAACCACCTATCTTCAAATAACAACCTTTTCGTATTTGTAAACATAAGTCAAAAAAAATTTTTTGTTGTTGTCAACTTTTGTAATTCTAGTGAGATTAACAAGGAGAACCGTGCAGGTCATCGAAATCTTTCTGCTGAATATGTTTTTTTTTTTTTTTTTAACTAAATCAAACAGGCATACTACTGTGGATTTACCTTCCAATTTTATTGCACTCATGTGATTATGAGTTTTCTTTGAATAATAATAATGGAAGTCATACACGCAGACACACACACACACACACACACACACAACACACACTCTGAAAGTAGGGCAAACAAAGTATTTTCACAAAGATGAAACCCTGATAATCTGCTCTTGGAATCCCGCTTTATCAAAGGTTATTCTTATGCAAAACTGAATTAAAATGAAAACACATGGGCATTCACACCCGTGCATATATTCCAACATGGGGACAAGCACAAAAGTTATAACGATTTCATCTTTCAGGGGATATTTTTAGAAATAGTCTCTTATCTCTCTCCCTCCCTTGTACCGAGCACATCACATTATTTTACATAATCCGGCCTTGCTGTAATGGTTGTAGTAAATCTGGCATTACTAGAGAAGACCGTGAAATATAATAATAATTGTAGTCTTCAGTCTTAAATTCGATCAACTGTCAGTTATTATTTTTATTGTTGATAGAAACTCGATACACATTATAGACAACGCAATTTTTGTGTATACAGAAGCCATAATTCAGGGACTTAGAAGTCAAAAAACCTAAAACTTGAATATATGTTATAAACACCCGTTATCTGCTTATAGATCATCTTATTGAGTCTTGATCTGCAACTTGTAACCATCTCAACTCCTCACTTCAAAATTGGGGACAATTTTTTTAAGATTACGTTAAGGCAAAGGTTAATTTTTTATACCCTTTGAAGTCTCACTTAATATGCAGGAGAAAAAAAAACAGTCGTCTGGTATAGAAAAACACTTCATTAAAGAACCATTGAATAGCTGCTGTTTGTTTTAACTACGAGAAAATAAGCATGCAAAATCAAGAAAGAAAGCAAGATGTTCATGGCCAAACCTTTGCTTATTTTTAAAGCACCATGATTGGTGTTGCGTATCTCGTCTCGATGCCTAACCTACAGGGCATTGTCACAAACTTTGCATTAAGCAATCAGACAGAAGTTTGGGAAATAGCTGAATTGTGGCATCAGATCCAGAAACTCCAAAAAGTTAAATGCCGAAATGATTGGAAACTCGCAAATTGAGGCTTGAAGAGAACAGAAACAATTCAGTCATTTCCCACTTATTTCGTAAAACACAATAGTTTTTCTTGACGAGCCAGTAGGCCTAAAGGCCTTGAAAGCCTTTATCCATATAGCTCCCAAAATAAGGCAGTAAGTAATTAAAGCAGGCTATTCTGCTCAGTAAATTGAACGAAAGAGCAGCGCAACTAAGCCTTAGACTTAATTGGCCATTTTATCTCCTCTACCATCTCTCCTAATACTGCAAAATGGCAAGCTAAGGAAAGAAAGTAGGGGCGGTGCATTGAAAAAATTAGATTAGAAGGTAAGGAGACGTTAAACATCTTATGTTCAAGACATCAGCGTACTCTAAACGTTTGAAATATCAGTAAATCGATAAACTTAGTTATTAGTCGATGTCTTACAAAGCGAGTAGCAAGCACCAGTTCTTGATATGCTTGCACTAAAGGCACAAATGAAGGTAGTCTATGGAATTGACTCTGAGAAGCGAGTATGATGATTGAGGCAAACACAATCGATAGTTTTCAAGTTAATAGCTTTCAATTTGAATTGACTAGAACAAGAGCGATTCAAACCTTTCTGAAGAATGCTAGATACATATATGGATTTAACGATCAGGGAAATGTATGGGATATAAAGAAGTAATTCATACAATAGAACTCAACATCATAATTCGTAGAGTTCGATAGAACTGGAAAATATTATTTTTCCTTTACCATCAAAGAGAACAATATGCGCCATGATATGATGATGATAATGTGCCGGCAACGATCGGGTCATATTCAGCTTTAATCATTATTTGTAATTATATACCACATTATTAAAGTAGTGGTGTCTGTCAACACCTATTATAAGGATAATATATAGTATATCATCCCGTCTATATTTTTAATTTAGCATTTTTTTATATTTAGTGTTCATTCTGCAAGAGACACCTAAGAACAGATTGCCTAATTATCTATATACAAAAAAATCATCTTATAAGACTCAAAATCCTACCCTCATATAAAAATTTAATAAAGATGTTTATTGTATACCACAAAATCTCGCATTGCAGGTCCCTGGTCACAGATATTTCCTTTACAGTTAAAAAATTTCACCCTAACACCGGTGTGTATATTGCACAAGTTTATAAAATAATTTCTAAGATGTATCTGTTCCACCCCATTCGAAAACGTATTTCATTTTTTTCCTTTTATACAAATTATTTATTTTCTCCTCTGCACAAATATTGTTTTCCTCCTCTGCATAAATCCTTCATTTTCTTATGTACAATTCAGTTTTTTTTTCTACTGCACAAATCCTTTATTTTTCTCCTGTGCACAAAGCATTTATTTTTCTCTTCCTTACAAATAATTCATTGTCCTCCAGCACGGATCATATATTTTCTCAACTGCAAAAATCTGGTATTTTCCTCTATTGCACAAACCATTCATTTTATTCTTTTGTCCATATCATTTAT
>NC_061103.1:27310865-27330865 GCF_015104395.2 Macrobrachium nipponense | reverse complement strand
ATATATATATATATATATATGTGTGTGTGTGTGTGTGTGTGTGTGTGTGTGTGTGTGTGTGGTGTGTGTGTAAAAGGATATAAACTCACAATTACGTGTGATAGGAAATAAATTTCTGACTCACTTTCAACTGGTGTGATTATAAATGTATATATATATATAAATATATATATATATATATATATATCTATATGATATATATATATATATATATGTATGTATGTTGTATGTATGTATGTAATGTATGTGTGTGTCTTTCTGTGTGTCTGGCTGAGTCTGTGTAAAACACTTTTAGTATATAGAAACTGAAAAATGGTACATTTATTAAAAAATTATGAATGTTTGGGAGAGGTGGAAATTTAAAAATTGTAATAAAATATATACGTAGAACAATTGTGGTTCTAGCAAAATGTTTAACAAAATGTTTAATGCTGAGGAAGAATAAACTTTCATAAGCTAAGACTAAAATTCAAAAGATTAGATAATGTTTGGATTTGAATTCCGTGTGTATGCTAGTTTTTAAAACTATCTACAGGAAAGCTTTTACAAAATATTCAGCAGTAATGCTAGCTTAAAATTTATGTTAATAAATGATACGTTAAGTTGGCATATCTGTATCAGAAACATTCTTCGTTTAAACGTTGGGTTTTACCCTTTGTTTGTGCTTGTGTATGTGTGTGAATGTATGTAAGTGTGTTTGTGAATGTACAAAAGACAGGACCATTCGTATTGATAAGTGTGAATAACCAAAAAAATAATTTTTTTTCAATACTGATCGATTGAAAATCTATCATCTTCCTCTCCGAGAAGGTAGCGTCTGTTGTAAAATAACAATTCCTTCCCAGAAAACAAATCATTGGAAAGGGAGGATTTACATATCTATCAGGCTGTCAACAACACACCTCCAAAAATTGCGACATGTAAGCCATTTTCCGTAAACTGCTTCCTGCCAAGGGCCCGCCCTCTCTCTCTCTCTCTCTCTCTCTCTCTCTCTCTCTCTCTCTCTCTCTCTCTCTCTCTCTCTCTCTCACTTTTAAAACTTGTCCTCTCTTTCTCTCCCTGTCCCATTTTTATAAAGAAAATATACATAAACCAACATATTCCGACAAAGAAAATGAATAAAGTGAACCTTGTGAATATCCTAATTGATGCATTAGGAAAAAAGAATGCCAAAAGCATGTAAACTGTGTAAGGTGTGGTATAGCATAGTTAATCCACAAAACCATAATCAGAAAATGTGCTGCATGCAACATTCCGACCCATCCACAGTGGGCTGAGGTAATGCAAGATATGAGAAAAGAACACAAGAATTTTTGCTCAACATGTTTTACCATGGATAGACAATGTTATTAAATCAAGATTGAATGTACAATAGTTGACGGATGAAGAAGAAGAAGAAAGAAGGAGAAGTGAAGAAGAAGAAGAAGAAGAAGAAGAGGAAAACGTAAGAGAAGTAAACAAAAAACTGAAATGACAGAAAAAGATAAGGAAAACAAAGAACAAGATAAAAGTATGGATGCAGAGATACTCATTGATACTACATATGAGGCTATAAAGCAGCATACCTACGAAGAAATAAATTACGATATGACAGCACCAAAAGAAAATGCCGAAGAGGCTCTACCCAGATCTACACAATGACGGGAAAGAGGAAAAAATATACAAAAAAGACAAAGTCTGCAACCTTTTGAAAAGAGGGAATTGCAGATATGGAGAAAAATGTTACTACAAACATCCTAAGGTATGTCACAACTATGAAATATATGGTAAATGTGCATACTTAGATGGATATGAGGATGATTGCAGAGATCTACATCCAAAATATGCAAAAACCTAAAAGAAGGAAAAGGATTTGGTAAGTTCGACAAAAATGTAAATATAGGCACCCTGTAGCCATGAAAAATAATCAAATAAATAACCAATCAAGCATAAAATCCAAAATAAGAAAGAAACAAATAAAGAGAAGGAATGAAGAATATCAGGTAAAAGAAAAAAGCAAGCCATCAACGAGATATGCAGAGGTGCCAGCAAAAAATTTCAATGCATCAGCTCCAAGATTCTACTCAAGAGATAATAACTGTTTTTTATTATGCAAGGGGATATTGCAGATATGGAGAAAATTTGCAGATTCAGACACAAAATTAATAATTATGATGAAGGAAGAACAAATATTATGGAAAAGTTGGATTTTTTAATGTCAGAATTTCTGGAAATGAAAAAAGAACACATACCAGAACAGGAAAGAGACATGGGAAAATTCCTTATTATTACCAATATTAAAGAATGAAGGAGAAACACGCAAACCATCATAGTGATGAATGCGCAGGGTTTAGTTACGAGTAACTCAAAAAGAAAAATAGAGTACTTAGAACTAACCCAAATTGAAAAGAAAATAGATATAATGAATATAAGTGAAACCTGGTATTCCCAAGAGACTGGGAATGATGATCAAATAAAAGGGTTTCAAACTTATAGATCAGATAGAAAAAATAGGAATCAAGGGGGAACCGCAATATGGGGAAAGGGACAAAAAACAAGGAAAAATATATGAGAAATATAGTAAACTCAGAATGTGAAACTAATAGCGGTAGAATTTGAATCTGAAAAATTAATGAACATAGTTAATATAGACCTCCTAATACTAAAGAGTTTGACTTAATAATAGAAAAATTGGATGATATATGTAGAAATCACAAGGACTGGACTATTCCTCCTATCTGGAGACTTCAACTTTCCTTTCGTAGACTGGAAAGAACGAAGATAAGAGGCAATTCGAAAAGCTATTAGATATGCTACTAGAATACAACATTCAACAAATAAATCACCTGCCAACAAGAAAGGAAAATACTTTAGACCTAGTATTTGTGAACGAGATGAATTATGTTAAAGAAATATAGTTTATAATGCGAGGTATTTCGACCATAATGTCATAGAATTAACAGTCCATTCCAAGCAAGTGAAAACAGAGATAAGCAAGAAATGAAAAAGTGGGAAGGATATGGAAATACAAACTTCTACAGTAAAAATAAAATGGTCAGAAATAAACTGAAGAATTAACAAAGATTGGGATAAAAATTTTCGTAAGTGATGACATAAAGGTAAATACGGAGATATTATATAAAATATTAGAGAAAATAGTGGAATAAATATATACCGAAGAAGAAAAGTAAACATCAGTCATGCATACCAAGAGACAGAAGGATCTTGTTCCAGAAAATCAGAAAGTGGAAAAAAGGTCTAGCAAAAAAAAAAAATGCATGGAAAGTTATAGAACTAAAAGTAAGATAGAAAATGCAGAACAAAAGATTTATACAATCAAAAGAAAATGAAAAACGGGACTTGGAAGAAAAAAACCCTATTAAATATCAAGCAAAATCCCAAACTATTATACTCATATGCGAAGAAGATGAATAAAAGAAGAATAGAAATAGGCCCTCTAAGAATTGAAGGGAGATTAACGAATGAAAAAATAAAAGAAATTTGCAACATACTGGCAGAACGATATAAGAGAGAATTCACCCCTAGAATAGATAATGAAGATAATGATATAGAAGTGGAAGGGATGAAAAATAAGTAAGATTTTATTTAACTGACATAGATATTAATGAAGCTGATATTGTGCAGGCTATTAATGAAATTAAAAATGGAGCTGCTGCAGGGCCTGATGGCAATTCCTGCTATTTTGTTAAAGAAAGTAGTTCATTCTATCGCAAAGCCACTTGCAATATTATTAAGACAAAGTGTAGATACAGGCAAGATTTATGATGAGCACAAATTAGCATATATTACCCCTACTTTCAAAAGTGGATCAAGAACTAGAGGCAAGTAATATAGGCCTGTGAGTCTAACATCACATAGTATGAAAGTGTATGAAAGGGTAATGAAGAAAAATATTATGAAACATTTAATAAAAAATAATTTGTTTAATAAAGGACAACATGGTTTCGTACCCGGAAAAAGTACACAAACCCAACTGTTAGTCCACCGTGAGAACATAAAAGAATCAAAAAAATATGAAAAAGCGGAAATGAAACAGATGTGGTTTATTTAGACTTTGCAAAAGCTTTTGATAAAGTAGACCATAATATATTAGCGAAGAAAATTAGAAAACACAATATCGTGGATAAAGTAGGAAGATGGTTAAAAGAATTTTTACACAACAGAAAACAGATAGTTATTGCAAACGACGAGAAAATCGGATGAAGCCAAGGTAATATCCGGTGTGCCGCAAGGTACGGTGTTAGCTGCAATACTGTTTGTTATTATGATTGAAGACATAGACAATAATGTTAAGGATTCGGTAGTGAGTAGTTTCGCAGATGACACAAGAATAAGTAGAGAAATTACTTGTGATGAAGATAGGAACGCTCTACAAAGAGAGACCTTAACAAAGTATATGATTGGGCAGAGGTAAATAGGATGGTATTTAACTCTGATAAATTTGAATCAATAAATTATGGAGACAGAGAAAGAAAGCTATATGCATATAAGGGACCTAATAATGAGACAATCACAAATAAGGAAGCAGTTAAAGACCTTGGTGTGATGATGAATAGGAACATGTTATGCAATGATCAAATAGCAAACTCTGTTGGCAAAATGTAAAGCAAAAATGGGAATGTTGTTACGGCACTTCAAAACAAGAAAAGCTGAACACATTAATTATGCTTTATAAACATATGTTCGTAGTCCACTTGAATATTGCAATATGATATGGTACCCACACTATCAAAAGGATATTGCACAAATAGAGAGTGTACAAAGGTCCTTTACAGCTAGAATAGAAGAAGTTAAAGACCTTGACTACTGGGAAAGACTACAATTCTTAAAAAAAAAAACATTTATATAGTCTATAAAGGAGAAGGAGAAGCTGACATGATAATTCAGGCATGGAAACAGATAGAAGGAATAGCAGAAATATCATGGAACTAAAATATCAGAAAGAGCAAGCAGAGGTAGATTAATAGTGCCCAAAACTATACCAGGAAAAATAAGGAAAGCACACAGACATTAATCCACTACGCACCAGCATCGTAATGCAGCGTCTATTCAATGCGTTGCCAGCTCATCTGAGGAATATATCAGGAGTGAGCGTAGATGTGTTTAAGAATAAGCTCGACAATATCTAAACTGCATCCCAGACCATCCAGATTGGAAGATGCAAAATATACCGGAAGATGTACTAGCAACTCTCTGGTAGACATTAGAGGTGCCTCACACTGAGGGACTGGGGCAACCCGAACAGATGTAAGGCCTGTAAGGTCTGTAAGGTGTCCACTCTCTCTGTCTCTGTCTCTGTCTCTGTCTCTGTCTCTCTCTCTCTCTCTCTCATAAACACACATAAACACACACACGTTCAACTTTCGTAAACTCTCTCTCTCTCTCTCGTCTCTCTCTGTCTCTCTCTCTCTTCTCTCTAAACACACACACACACACAACCACACACACACACACAGCTCCACTTTCATAAACTCTCTCTCTCTCTCTCTCTCTCTCTCTCTCTCTCTCAGTTCCACTTTTGTAAAATCTCTCTTTCTCTCTCTGAGTCCCATTTTTTTTTTATAAAACTTGTCTCCCTTTTTTTTCTTTCGGAGGCTTCCCTGATGAAAAGCCGTCACAGCGCTGTTACTGAAAACACCGAAAACATAATATTTTGACCTAACTGATATTTCATTTCAGCATCCCTCACTCATTACATGCTGACGGAAGACGGGTCAGCGGTCAGGGTTTAGTCTTCTTTTCTCGCTCCTGTTTCTCCAGTACATTTGGACTCACAGTTAGTGGGTCTCTTGTGTGCTTTTGTTTTCAGCGTCGAAAGAAATATGATGTATATGGAACGTCTGATAAGTTTTTTTTTTTTTTTTTTTTTTTTTTTTTTTTTTTTTTTTTTTTTTAAATATATGGGTGATGAGAACAATTACGTGCTTGGAAATCGTTTTCATTTTGTAAGTGACGTACATACACACAAACACACACACACACACACACACACCACACACATATATATATATTATATATATATATATATATATATATATATATATATATATATATATATATATATATGTATATTATAAAAGCATAAGTTATCATGTCCTTTTTAATATCTAATTCGCTCCATCTCGGAATTAATATATTTTTAGATATGTTAACTAACTCCATGAGCCGGCGAATATTATCTCATATCAACTAAAAAATTCCCCTTCGGTTACATATATGAAAGTTATTCATTCCGAGGTAGAGCGATTGGATATTAAAGGACATTTGTAACTTAATGGTTGTTATATGAATCACAGTGAGGTAATAAATTAATTTCATATACATATGTATACTTAGTATATATATATATATATATATATATATCTATATATATATATATATATATATATATATATATATGTGTGGTGTGTGTGTGTGTGTGGTGTGTGTGTGCATGTGTTCAGAGAGTAAATCAAGGAAGAAACATCTTCCATCGTGCCATAGAATAATAAACTATGTTGCAATGTGTACTCTTTCATTGTTCCTTGATAATGGTGATATTTTGCTTTCGTTTTTAAAACTTTTTCTGTTCATTTCCAAATGAAAACAGAAAAGAAAAGGCATTGATGGGACAGAGGACCTTAACCCTAAGGATTTTGATGAGTTTCGTTCTTAAAAGACAAAAGTTTTTAATACTCAAAATATATCATTTTAAGAGATCCATGGAATAGCCATTTTACAGTCATTTCTCTTTAATTATGTCTAATTTATGTGCTGCACTATTTCAATTAAGCTTGTGTTAATCGTCCCTTGAAATATTTCAGTATTCCTTAATTTAACCATTTTCTTTTCAAACGTTCTGCCCAAGCAGCCTCAGCATTCGTAATAAATGTTTCTTGCTTTTGAATTCATCTTTAATTAGTGAATAATTCATGAGTTATACAAAACACCACAGCTTTCATTTTTTTATTCGAAGATTGCTTGCATTAGTTTTTACCATTTTTTTTCTGCACTTTCAATCTTTTTCCTTTTTTTTAGGAAGAACCCAGGACTGATGCAGATTAGTTTAACATAATGAAAAGATTTGCTACTATCAGCATATTTTGTCAGTTATGCTTATATTTGCTTGGAAATCTGTTAACTGTATTCCAAATATGTCTATTTCTTCTGTCAAGAAATTATAGCGACATTATAGTGCCAATGACACGAAATTCATGAATATGGACATTTAATTTGGACACGGAGCAAAAAGTATTGAAAATCCGAATATTAACAAATCCCCGTCGACGTTCTCATATTCTATTGTTTTATTTTTCTCCATTTGTTGTTGACTTTTGCATCAGCAAGGTTACTGCAATTGAAAAAAACTCATTGAAAAGAAAATGATAGAAAACATGTATTGATTTTTAATTTTATATTTTACAAGTTTAACGAAAAACAATATATGCAAATGCATGTTATATCTAGATGCTAGATAATTATTAGGCAACAACCTTCGACTTTTAACAGTTTTATAACGTGAAAACATAGGATGAAATAGTGTAATAAGCTAACGTTAAATGGCAATAGCTTCAATTTTATGCCAGGCTTGGTTAGGGGAATATGAATGTGGTTGAGCTTGGTGATTTCAGTACATAGAAGGTTTTCTTTTATAGATGCGGCAATTTTGGCAGGGACAGAGTTCCTGGAGTAAATGAGGAAAGAGAGAGCTTTGCAGAAATGTAGAAACCTTTTTCAGTGTTGGAAACACGTAGTTTGTTTTCAAACATGAATTTCCGTAAGTGTTTCTGGGAAGGTATGAGTCAGTCGAAGGACAAGTCAATGGAAGTGACGAGGCTTCATCAGTTTGTCTTTATACAAAACAGGAATGTCATAAAATTTTCAGTTTTTCAGAAGAGAAGTTTTTTATGTTAGGTTGCTAAGGTTAAGTAAATATTTAACCTCGTCAGCTTCATTCTTTACAATGACATTTTTAATTGCAAGCAACATTTGAAGTAATATTATGACCAATTTGAATTTTAAAATATCAAACAGTATTGTCATAGAATAATTTTTACGTGTAGCCGGCAATATTAGGAAATGATATATATTTCGAGAAATGAACAAATTGCAGAGGAGAAGAAATATAGTTGATTTTTTTAGAGCGAGATAGTGATATAAATATGTATATATATGTGTGTGTTTTATATACAATTTTTGACACATTTATTTGAGAGAGCAAGAACTATATATCACTCACATATATTGTTAAAAAAATGTTACGGCTGTCTTGTGACACTACTCTTCGGCAAATTCTCTATCAATTACACTTTGGAACCAATTTGCTTTGTTATGCAGAAGGAAATCAACCGTTATGAACAAAAATCTTACCTAGATTTGTTTTCGTAGAATGAATAAGATATGTAATGTATCTAAAATCACCCACGGCATTTTCGTAAATTGCAGTTTAACTTTCATCCAAGTGATGGAAAGCATTCGCGTCAAAAGCGTGAATTTTTTCCGTGCATGCAGTATGTGTGGTTTGGATATCAAATGGAAAAAACATGACACTTATTGAATATAAAATAAAGCGCCTTTTTGAATGGTTCCATCCAGGTTCCTCGATTTTTTATGACAACAATAAAACTCTTTTGAAAAAACAGAAAAATGCATACATTATTTAATTTAAGCATATTTCCTCTTTCATATTCATATTTCCGGATTGGAGCTTTACGCTTTTACCCAAAACATATTTAATATACGATGAAATAACAGGTAATAAGTTTTTACGCGTTGCAATAGCTTCTAGATAAAATAAATTGTGTGTGTGTGTGTGTGCGTTTGTATCCATGTTTTATCAGATAAAAAAAATGTGTTTACGAAGAAAAATTCACATACAGCATCTCACAATGGCTGAGATAAAAACGTTGTAGTCTCTTTACCTTTATAGCAAAAGAAAAATTATGTAGGCTATTATGGGTTTCATTTCACTTGTCAAGCGACTGTGAAGAATTTGACTTTATAATCCACCAGAAATGTGAAAACAACAAGTTTTGCAAAGAGGCTTCAGATACAATCTGAGTAAATCAAAACAATCAGAGATTATAAAGAATTTCACTTAAAATCCATCAGAACTGGGAAAAACAGCTAGCTTTTCAAAAGAGTGTTCTTCCCCATGCTGTAAAAATCAAAACAAACAGTCGGGGGATTATAGGTTTTAATTTATTTGTCCAAAGTCTATGAAGAATCTCACTTAAAATCGATCAGAACTGGGAAAAACGACAAACCTTTCAAGAGAGTCTTCTGCCACATGCTATAATAAAAATCACAGCAGGCAGTCAGGAGCTTTAAGGGGTGACTGCCCAGAGCAGCAAGTCCTCTCCTTTTCTTCTTCTCTTAATAGGCAGTTCACAGTTTCAAATTGCTTCGTCCCATTCTGCACATAGCCGTGCAGACGGCCGTAATGGCTTCATTATGATAATGTCGTTCGCACCCGTAATCTAAAGAGCGGCCAATTAGCATTGTGTGGACACACGCAGATGGCAATCAGTTACGACGAGCGCTCCGTGTTCGGAATTCTCAATTATTTGCATTCGGCATTGCCGGATGTTCGCCGGGCCCGTGTTGACAAACACTGGGATATTTTCAGTTATGGCCCACTTACGCATGTGACTGCGTGTGAACTCCGTCGACTGAACCTAATTCTCTCTCTCTCTCTCTCTCTCTAACGATATGACAGAATTTATGATGTTTTACGCCAGTAATTTGATACGTTAAAGAGAAATTGGCTTTAGAGAAAAGCGTGACTGCATTGTCTCATATATATATATATATATATATATATATATATATATATATATATATATATATATAATAAATTATATATATATATATATATATATATATATATATTATAATATATATATATATATATATATATATATATATATATTCTTAAAAAATCACAGTAGATGCACGTGACTTCATAAATAAGCGAATACCACAGGAAAATGATGGTCAGAAATCCAAGCGCTTTCGTCTTTACTAAGACATTGTCAACGAGCTAATGAAATACAATTGGGGAGAAAGGTCTCAGGTACACAACAAAATCAAGAATGCCAGATGGTTAATTGTCAAAAGGGTAAAAAATTAAAGGAGATAAACCACCGGATTATCGGATATCACACGGTCACAAAACCTAACAGATTTGACCCTGACCGAAATTACAAAGTATCTTTACAGTCGAAAACATGTAAAAACTGAATATATTAATTTTGTTGCTTATATTTATCTACAATTTTTTTCATTATGAAAGCATCAAGTTTAAATAAACCAAGACTTAAATTTAGAACATTTCTATTATTTGACTTGATGAAACAAGATTCAATGATATTCCTTTTAACTGTGTCATTACATGGGAGTTAAGGCTCTTGCTTGACTCCAGTTAATAGGATAATCTAAATCTCTCATATTGTACGAATAATGCATTCGATATTTGCTCAGTTCTCACAGAATATTGATCTGTTTGAGACGTTGTGAAAGAGATTTACCGGTCTGTCCGTAATAGACTTTATCACACTTTTTGCAAGGAATTTCATATGTGCAGCTTGGAAGATCTTTAGGAGAATTTTTGATTACTAAACTCTTGACATTAATATTAATGAAAACAGTATTTAAAATTCTAGGAATATCTAAAACCCTTTCATCAAAGGGTAATTTTGGAATGTTTATGCTTACTAAACTACAAAAGTCCTTGGGTATTTAAGTTTCAATGCAATATCATAATAGTTTTAATTTCAGCGTCAATAAACTGCGGGCTACAGACACGTAAAGCCCTTAGGAACATCCCAGAAAAAACAGAGAGTTTAACATTTTGATGGTGATTGGAGTAGTAATGAACAAAAGAGGCAATGTTAGTTGATTTTCGAAAGACTGAAAAGGTGAAATTTCTTTCATTTCTATGGACAGTTACATCTAGAAAATTCAACTTTTTTAGACAAAACTCTTACCAAGAATTTTGCCTCAAAAAGTTATTTGGTTTAGGTATGTGGATGATATTTTCTGTATTTAGCCAGTTCACGAAAATCTCCAGGAATTCCTTAATAATCTCAATAATTTAGTCCCTTCTATAAAATTTACCGTAGAGGAAGAAAGAAATTGTAATTTGAATTTTCCAGATGTAACTGTCCATAGAAATGATAGAAATTTTCACCTTTTCAGTCTTTCGAAAATCAACTAACATTGCCTCTTTTGTTCATTACTACTCCAATCACCATCAAAATGTTATATTCTCTGTTTTTTCTGGGATGTTCCTAAGGCTTTACGTGTCTGTAGACCGCAGTTTATTGAAGCTGAAATTAAAACTATTTATGATATTGCATTGAAACTTAAATACCCAAGGACTTTTGTAGATGTGGCATGGAAAAGAGCTAGAAAAACATTTTATTTAACTAATGACAAACTTGAATTTAGTAAGCATAACATTCTAAAATTACCCTTTGATGAAAGGTTTTTAGAATTATTCCTAGAATTTTAAGCTTTTTTAACATAAATGTTGTTTTCAGTAATATTAATGTCAAGAGTTTAGTAATAAAAAATTTTCCTAAAGATCTTCCAGGCTGCATATATGAAATTCCTTGCAAAAAAGTGTGATAGTCTATTACGGACAAACCGGTAATCTCTTTCACAACGTCTCAAACAGCATCAATATTCTGTGAGAACTGGGCAAATATCGAATGCATTATTCGTACATATGAGAGATTTAGACCATCCTATTAACTGGAGTCAAGCTAGAGCCTTAATCCCATGTAATGACAACGTTAAAAGGAATATCATTGAATCTTTTTTGTTTCATCAAGTCAAAAAATAGAAATGTTCTAAATTTAAGTCTTGGTTTATTTAAACTTGATGCTTTCATAACGAAAAAAGTTGTAGATAAATATAAGCAACAAATTAATATATTCAGTTTTTATTTTTCATGTTTTCGACTGTAAAGATACTTTGGTAATTTTCGGTCAGGGTCAAATCTGTTTAGGTTTGTGACCGTGTATATCCGATAATCCTGGTTTATCTCCTTTAATTTTTACCCTTTTTGACAATTAACCATCTGGCATTCTTGATTTTGTTGTGTACCTGAGACCTTTCTCCCCAATTTGTATTTCATTAGCTCCTTGACAATGTCTTAGTAAAGACGAAAGCGCTTGGATTTCAGACTATCATTTCCTGGTGGGATTTTCTTTATATATTATATATAATATATATATATATATATATATATATATATATATCATATATATATGTATATGTTATATGGATATATAGTATATATATATATATATTATATATATATATATACATATATATATATATATACATATGGAAATTAGACACGACCTATATTTAGAAATGCTATATTTATTACAGCAGTAGCATCCGTCTTGTTTTTCGCCAGAGGCACCGCCCCTTTACTGATGAAAAAGAGAACAACATTTGCAATGACAGCGATCATGTACACAAACAAACAAATTGCTATCAACGTGCCGGGCATCATAAATCCCCAAGCGCATCTGTGTTGAGTCCTAAACTTTGGCGTTTGTGAGGCACCTTACAAGAGGAGGAGGAGGGGGGGGAGGAGGAGGAGGAGGAACGCATCAAGTCTAAAACACGTATCGGCCGGGCGGAGAGTACGAACAAATATCATTTTCAATTAGTGTCATCATATTCCGCGTCTCATTACCTCAATTTCCAAGGCAGACTCTGGAGCCGCCGTACAATTTTCGACCAACCAACCACATCTCCATTAACCTCCTGCCACTATTCCCCTCACTCCTGCCTTCCCCCATTTCCCCTCGTCCGATCGTTTACTTCATCCCCCTCCTCTCTCTCTCTCTCTCTCTCTTGTTCCTTCTATCCTAATCCCTTCGGATGGGCCAAGCTGCTTCCGCAGCCAAAAAGCTCTCTCTCTCTCTCTCTCTCTCTCTCTCTCTCTCTCTCTCTCTCTCTCTGCTGGGAGGAAATTTAACCGACCGTCAAAGCATGATTGAGTTGGCCGTATTAAGGAAATATTTCTGTATATGATTATGAACGCTGAGAGCGGTGTGGGGCTGTGTAGTAAAAATGTGGATGTCGTCGGAACTATTTGTGCTTATCTATATATATATATATATATATATATATACTATATATATATATATATATATATATATATATATTATATCTATATATATATACATATATATATATATATATATATGTATATATATGTATATATATATGCATATGTGGAGTGTGTTCTCATGTAATTATGTATGCATACACATTTGAATGCAAAACCTTATGTTTTCTAGAGAGAGAGAGAGAGAGAGAGAGAGAGAGAGAGAGAGATAGATTGCAGAGTTTATGTGTAGTCCATATGTATCCTGAGTTGTCCGTAAAAGAAATTACTGTAGAGGAAACTTGGGCAAATGTATACAACTATATGAGGAATGACGTTACATATTTTTGAATATATAACTCTCATAAACATTCGGGCATAATGATTATCATTTTGAAGTAAAAATGTAAAAGTGACGGAAGTATTTTGAATGGGAATTCACTGTAAAAAAAAAGGCAATTGTGGATTAACTCTCTCAAGTTTAAAATCATTTTCTTTCGACGAATCCCGACTACATATTGCTGAAAAAGAATCCTTATCCTGGTTCCACAATATTCCCTCTGTGTGTTTGCTGTTCCTTCCAGTCTCTCTCTCTCTCTCTCTCTCTCTCTCTCTCTCTCTCTCTCGTTTTGATAAGTGGTTTTATATGGACTGGAATAAGCATCGGGGAGTTATAGCTTATAGCTCTGACATGGTAGAATAAATCTGGAGGTATTTGCAAAGTTTCCACACACTGCTATATATTTGTTTTAAAATATTCAATTTATTTACACACATTTTCGTATATATAGTTTCCATCATCTTGTATATTTTTCTTTTAGAGTGTTCGCTATACACTAATGTATTCTATACGTGTGTATGTATATATATATATATATATATATATATATATATATATATGTATGTATGTATGTATCAAAGACGTAATGTTTTTACGTAAGATATACCATAAGGGTAATAAATCTTGACCGGTTTTGCGAATCTACTTAAGCGAACTCCTGATAGATATTGATATCAATTTGCAATATTATGCCAGAGTGACAGCACAAACGAACATACAAAAAATTAGTAGGATAAAATATTCGCAAATGGTAGTAGTACTTGAATAAAGGGAGGAGCAGTGAACTCATTAGCGTTTGATGTCAGAGCTTCATTTACAAGTCTTGTTTGTCTATGCGGTTAGGCTCGTGCCTCTGATGTGGGCCCAGGTAAACTAACATCCATAAAACCATTTCAGAGGAAATTTAAAATAGTCTGAGCTTTTCCTGACTGGTGTTCCTACTTTTATAAACGTTTTTTTTTCCTTTTATAGAATTAGATTATGTAATCTTTCTGCCCCTTGTTTGACTGGAATAAGCTAACTTTTGAATTACTTTGAAGTTGATGGCATGATTGTTTTCACTGAAATGAACAGCGTAGTTGTTGTTTCATTGTTGATTATGATTTTATATGTATACACAGACACACACACACATATATATCTATATGTATATGTATATATATATATATATATATATATATATATATATATATATATATATATATATATATATATAGACTGGTAAAAAACTGTACTGTAACAACAGAATTCCATCTAATAAAAGGAGCCCATAAAAACACCAAAATATAGAGAGAAAAGTACTTTTCTCTCTATATTTTGGTGTTTTTATGGGCTCCTTTTATCAGATATATATATATATATATATATATATATATATATATATATATATATATATATATAATATATATATATATATATATATGTATACAGACATACAAAACACACACACACACACATATATCGTTATATATCTATATGTATATATATATGTATATATATATATATATATATATATATATATATATATATATATATATATATTGTAAACCTGTACGAACATCATACATACAGGCTATTAAACCTTATATATAGATTAACCTTTACATGTAAGTCTGGTTAGCGAATATTTTGTTGATACCGATGTAGCACTAAGTGGTTCCGAAGACATTACGGCCGTAGGAAGTGCCAATAGTTATGGTCACTTATGTATGAGGGTCAAAGTTTTTTTTTTTTTCCAAGGGAAATGTTTACCATAAGGTGCTGGAGGAGATACAGCTTCTAACCACGCAATGTTGAAGGTTTAATAAATTGTTTCTTTCTTATCCTTTTAATACCCTGAACATCCCATAAGACCCACAGCCATAATTCCAGTTACTCAGCTACCTGTTTACTTAATGTCTTTCTCAGAAGAGAGGATACCTTTCGACATGTCGCACGATGCCCTTCGTCGTAAACTAAGACTATTGTAGATTCACAGCAACCGCGCATTTGATGTCTATGCCAGTCCCTTACGAAGCTCCTGATTGGCTGTTGATAAGCCAGTCACAGGGTTGGAAACTCTGTCACTCTCGAGAGTACACACAGGAGGATGTGTATTGCGTCTCTCAAAAGTATCCCTCAGGAAAGACGAAACACACATCCTGCCTGTGTGAACTCTGTCGAGAGACTGAGAGTTTCTACCCCTGTTATTGGCTTATCAACAGCCAATCAGTAGCGTCGTAAGGGGCTGACCTAGACATCAATTGCACGGTTGATGTGAATTTACGATAGTTATCCTTGTCAGGGGATTTTCCGTCAGTGCACCTCACGGTGTGCACTGTATGCATTACTTAAAAGGTTCTTTGCAGCATCCTTTCGGTCCCTAACGGCAACCTCTTTGATTCCTTTTGCTTTACATTCGGTCGTATTCCCTGTCTTCCCTCTTACTTTCTAATCGCTCCTGATAATTGTTCCATAGTGCAGCTGTGAGGTTTTCCTCCTGTTACACTTGGAAAGCCTTTTTAATCTCAATTTCCCTTTCAGCGCTGAATGACCTCATAGGTCCAGCGTTTGCCCTTCGGCCTTAATTTTATATTAAATTCCATTCCATTCCTAGGAGCAGAGTTTGGCTTTGATCAATGATCTTTCAGTCAGGTCTTTGTTCTTCTTAATATATCTGGTCACTGGATGTGCATAACTATACTCTGTTTTTTTCCATCTGTCCATCCGCCTGTGGTGTTTTTGCATGGTAACACTGCGTCCCGGTCTTTAAATAGTTACGCTATGTGGAAGTTTTAGGTAAATAAAAAGATATCTGGGTGTACATTTGCAACTGAAAAGTGTTTTAATAATTTACTGTCTGCGAATTACACCGTTAATATTCGAAATAGGATATTATTATTATTGTTGAATGTAAGCTGACTGTAATTATCTAAAGCCCGGGACGCAGTGTTACCATACGCATACACCACAGCCGGATGGACAGATGGAAAAAAACAGAGTATAGTTCCATTATTTTTACTCACAAAAGGGTATATAACTGCACAAGTAGGAAATCTTAATGTCTGTGTGACATTTGACCTTCAAAATTCCAGCTAAGTAAACTAAACTTTTATGGAGTAAACACTACACTCTTTCATTACGAAAATGAAGAACATTAATATTTAATCCGGCTATAAAACCATCTAAAATTCTAAACCGACAAAAATCCATAGATTTTATTTCAGTTGAGATGGGTCCTGTTGCAATAAACCTTCATATCTGGTCATAATTTTATAACAACTTGCTCTTTAAGAGAGCACAATATTACTATGACTGCAGTTCTCTGAGGTCAGCATTATCTTGACTTGAGATGTGCTTCCAAAGCAAGTTGTGTTGCTAACACTGAAAAGTACAGATAATTATACCTTGGTAAAATATCGCCCCTTCAGCTGTGTTTAAAAATGTAGAACACTTTTACTACCGTATAAGGCAAAATCTTAGAGCGAAGAATTATTAAAGATAGTTTCGTAAGTCATTGATACTTTATAGTGGAGATTCATATGCAGCTATGTTTCTGCGATTGTGATTTTTACTTAGCTATCTATCTATCTATCTATCTATCTATCTATCTATCTATCTATCTATCTATCTATCTATCTGTCTATCTATATATATATATATATATATATTATATATATATATATATATATATATATATATATATATATATATATATATATATATATACATATATATAATAAAAAGGAGACTTCCTTTATCTCAGATCGGTAAGATATCATCCCCAGTCTTACATTAACTACAACATCCAATAAATTAAAACAAAAATAAACAGAAAAAAAGAAAAAACAGACAGAATGAAACTGTGAGAGAGAGGGGGCGGGGTAAGGAGATTGTGTGATACAGAGGGAATAAGAAGCACCCACCAAAAAAGAAAAAAAAAAAAAAAAAAAAAAAAAAAATAGATTCCTCAAAAGCCCATAAGAGCGCCATCAGGATCGTCTGACGCAGGTCGATTGGCTGGGATTATAGATTTCATGACAAAAACAAAGAAAAGGGGGATATTATGGTCACTCGCTTGGATCAACTTCAGAAACGTCATCCTGAGCCCATAAAGAGAGAGATAAGACGTCGCTTGTGGAAATTATTAAACCAATCCCAATAAAAACTTCTGGACGGCACTTTAATAAAAGGATACGGGGCGCGGGGTATTCTGCTGCTGGGGACGTTATGCTAGTATGATGCATAGGGAAGGGAGATGGCGCTAATGCTATTGTTCTTGTTGAAGAGGAATTGCAACGCTGTTTTACAGAGGCAATGATTATTGTATAGCTTTTCTGGAGCTTGTGTTTTTGTTCCTTCGTATTTTCTTATATTCATTTATATTTTTTTAATTTTTTCCTTTTTTATTTTTCTTGTCGTGAAAGCCTGCGTCGGAAGACGAGCTTGTTTTCGAGATAATCCATCACACAAGATTTTCCTGTCCTTTCACTTCCGCAAATCTCCACTCATCTCCAGCTTCCCGTCGCAAAATGATAAGAGAGCAGTTTATTATCTTGCTAATAGAAGATAATTGTATGAAAAGTAAAATCCAAATGTGTTGTCAGTTTAACAAAATATGTATTGGACTTTAATATTTCAATACAAAGAAATGAAAACAGATTGTAATATATATATATATATATATATATATATATATATATATATATATATATATATATATATATATATGTATATATATATGTATATATATATATATATATATATATATATATGAAAATATATTCATTCTGAGGTAGAGCGAATTTGGATATTGAAGGAAATTTATAGCTTCTTGCATATATATATTATATATATATATATATATACACACACACAAGAGAGAGAGAGAGAGAGAGAGAGAGAGAGAGAGAGCCCAGATTGGGTACCAAGCCATCATAAAAAAATAGAATGGAGAGTTTATCAATTCATACATCTTGGTTAAATATGAACATAGTGCCATGACATACTGCCATAAGTCTTACAGTTCACGATATATTAAACGGTTACCCATTGTTAAGATAGAACATGCTAAAGCATAAAGTAATGTAACTTAATAACATTAACACCTTACAAATGAACGTTTGAAATAAAAACACGATAATTCAATAAATATATATAAGTAAATAAAAACGCTGACAAGATATGTATATGTCAAAATACCGACGACCGCGGCCACTCGGGCATTCACAAGCACTCTTTCCGTCATTGAAATTTATCTGTATCCATTCGGATGTTATGCATTAGGGCCATTCATTCAGCGCTGAATGCTCCTCCTGCTATTACGGCATTCTTGCAACATTAAGTCTAAACCGTTATAACGAATCATATAATGCAGCTTGCATAAATGTCTCCTCTAGGAGGAGGGCCGGGAATTTTACTCGACTGTTTAAGTGTGGTGGGGAATGTTCATGAAACGAAGAAATGTAAAGTGTTCCCCTCGGGCTATAGGACGTCTAAATGACCTTGAGGGAAAGATGGGGCTGGAGTCCGACTTCCAGAGCGCAGGATGAGGGCTAACTCGAGATATAAGTTGTTTCTTACATCTTGGGCGAACTGACGACTTTTAAGAGGCAGCTTGAGATATTCTTTGTTGGTCTCATTTTCTCCGTCGGTACGGGATCGTCTTGGCGTCTTTGAGAATGGTCTCATTCGAATGGAAGTGTTGTTTTGAAGACCAAGTATAGCAGGTCTCCACAGTATTTTAATTTCTCGGTATCAGTATGGTTTCAGTAGGGCTTTTACTCTGCTCAGTCTTATATCTCATCAAACTTCTATATTCACAGTTCATTCCCATGATGCACCCTAGGGGTTTAGGGCCGTCAGTACACCCCACGCGATGCACTGTAGGCATTATTGAAGGTTCTTTGCAGCGTTCCTTCGGACTCTAGCTGTACCCGTTTTCATTCCTTTTACTGTACCTCCGTTCATATTATTATTCTTCCATGGTACTTTCTACCGCCTCCTAACAATAATTATTGTGTCACATAGTGCAACTGCGAGGTTTTCCTCATTTTAAACTCTCAGTTTCACTCTCAGCACTGAATGACCTAATAGGTCCCAGCGTTTGGCCTTGCTCCCTCGATATTTCAGAGCAATTTTATAGTGCCTACCATAAGTCCTCTTCTTATGGCTCTCCCCTCGGTCTTCTGTCAGCCAGTCTATTTCAGCCCTGTGGATGATTGCTACATCTTCTACCGTCGTGTCTCAATTAATGTCCCATAGATATTTATTTTCTTTTTCTTTTTTGTGACGTCCTTCAAGCTGCTTCTTGCATTGCCCGTTCATGTACAGTTCATTCTACTCTCGATAAAGCATCATATTTCTCTCGCTAGACTCTTGCGGAGTTTTTGTATAATCTCATTTACTGTACGATTTCCATCATTACAAATACGAATAGTTTCCCTTGACGTTGCAGCCAAATCCTGATCAAATTTAATGTAATCTACCACAATATTCTCCC
Source organism: Macrobrachium nipponense (assembly GCF_015104395.2). NCBI lineage: Eukaryota > Metazoa > Arthropoda > Malacostraca > Decapoda > Palaemonidae > Macrobrachium > Macrobrachium nipponense. Next base: position 27,310,933 of record NC_061103.1, on the reverse strand, counting down.
AGTCTCTTTGCCTCATAATCTTCCAGGATTCAAAGTTATGTTGGAAGCGGTAGGGATGAAATAATATA
>NC_061103.1:27300865-27308365 GCF_015104395.2 Macrobrachium nipponense | reverse complement strand
GAAATGGGATTCGGTCTCTTGATTACGTCATCCTCATTCGAGATATGGGTCCGTCCGCTCTCGTGAATTCTCAGAAAAATATCGACAGCTTAATGAGTTTCGTTTTATGTGGGTTGTTACGTGATCCGTGGTGGAAGTTATGTGTAAGGTAGATGTGGAAGACTTTCTATTTGATCATGTTTGGAGGTCGTAAGACCTTTTACTTATTGGATTCCTTTGGATAATTGCAGTTCTCTTACTCTTTGTAGTGGGAGGATTTAAAAAAATGGGATACTTCTATTTAATTCGGGTACGATATGGAAAGGTACTCTGTTAATAATACTTCATAATTGTTTTGTTGTTAAAAATATTAACAGAATGACAGAACATCAGTTGGTATATTAGTCTGAACACTTCGAAGAAATATTGCTAATGACTGCGAAATAATAATTTGAAAAAGCAATTCTGATATATATCACATTCTTCTCATTGCTATCTTGCACACGTCAAAAGGTCACGGGGTAAACAGAATGGAACATTTTAGCACATTTCCTTTTATTGCTTTTTTCTTTTTACAGCCTAAGAGTGATAACGACGGCAAAATGACCCCTGTTACGACTAATAAGTAGAACAATGACAATAACAATAGACGTAATTCTCCTGACCTAGATGACCTACATAGAATTCAGGTCGAGGCATACTGGTAAAATGATCTAAAACAATTCATTCACATTCCGGGATTTTTATTGTATTCAAGTGAACTTTTCTCTTCATGTTGCCTTGTTTTCAAGATAAAGAGAATAGAAATACTTATGAAGATTTCACAACTGCTTTGCTCAATATGTTTCCCATCTTAAAATTGTAAAGAACAATAAACATAGAGAAATTATCCTCTAAGAAATATAGCTAAAGTCATTCTCTTTATATATTCAGTGATATTCATATTTTTCATCCTCTGTATTGGTACTATTGATTATCCAAATTACAGAGAAAAATATTCATAGCATTAGAAGCAATAGTATAGTTTTGATACAATATTACTTAGTTTAACCACGCAAATGATATGAAATACTTTCCTCTTAAAACACTATATAATTTGGTAAATCGAAAATGAAGAAGATTCCGACAAAATAAAAAGAATTTATTCGTTTCATGAACTTGACATTCGCTAATGGATGACTTATGGGCATTCGCATGTAGGATGTTGAAATGTTAATGTTGCATTGCATCCTCCCTTTACAGGGATTAGGTCATATTGTCCAATCAGCAGTGTCCATGGGTCAAACGAGTTTACCCAGTTGGAAGGCGACGTGGAATGACATTAATTGAATGATCTTTATGGCATGAGCAATGCCATAATGCAGATGGGTTTGATTTATTTTAATCTATTGTTATCAGATTCATTATTTCATAATGTCCGCCATTTATCATATATGATCATGGGTTATCCAGAGGTTCGATAATCATTGATGGGAATGGTTGCCTTTGATCTGACTTACAGCTTTGGCTGCCCTATAGGAATGAAATATTAATTTGATGAATGAGAGATTTTTTTTTATCACAGAAATTAGACGTTTCTGTATGGCACATTTCCAATAATCTGAAAGGTGATTTTGTTAGGGTGGGGAATTTTGGGGTCCTTACATTTCTGTTACAAAACCACGCACGTTTTAGTCTTTTTCGACTCTCAGAACATACCTGTTGTATATAAACATTATAGTTAGGTAGTACTGGTAATCCACTTAGGCACGAAGATATAGTAATTCCTTGTATTCCACATAGGAAAATGTAAAAGGTATGTGCCTGACACATAACTTTTTCATTTTTCTATGTGGAATACAACAGAATCATAGTTAGGTATGATTTCGTACCTTTACCTTTATGATCGTCTCTTTTATCAAATAGCTTCTGAGTTGGAGAATCGTTTGCTTGTGGTGTAGGGATAGTCTTCACAGCTCAAGTTGCAACAACGTATTTTTGGACGATTGAAAACCACCAGTTTATATCTTCATTCATCGCTATAAATAGAATCCTTTAATGTCGGTTCAGATGCTGACTTGTGTTTGACTTCCTTTGTTGTTAGTGGTAGTACATTTACTTTATATAGCAACTATAGTGTTGACTTATTATCACCCCACTTTAATGTGATAGCTATCTGATTACTTTTACAGAATTTATTTACCTACTACGTAGGCAATTTCATCTCATGATCTAAAGACTTTTCAATGTCTTCTTAGTTTTGCTTCTATCTTGGATCTGTATAACACGATACCTTCTGTTTTCTAGGCAAATAACTGGAACCCTGTTGAAACTGCCTATGCATGTACTTTTGTTATTGCCAAAATATGGATTCGTTGGGCATGTCACAGATTTGAAAAAAATATCTTACTCACAAAATATTTCGCAATTTGTTAGTGATTTCTGTTTCTTTCGAATAGGGCACCATGACCTTGGAAAATTAATTCTATGAAATTTCTACCATATTTTCAGTGATTGTGTGCCTCTAGATATAACGCAGACTTGTGGCCATAATGTTCTGATTCGTCCTCTTAATATTTCTTTTCATTTTTATTTTTGCAGAAACCTTATTGTATATTGTTTTGGCTGTATAGATTTCTCGAACGATAAAGACCACTTTCTGGTGATATACCTTTCATACAATATTCATGCTGCAGTTTCTTTTGGCTTGTTTTGTTTAGTACACCAAATGGCTTTCCCGTTGAAAGATTCTTTTGTATTAGTTCTGAAAATATATCAGACTACTATACTCTGTTTTTTTCCATCTGTCCATCCGCTTGTGGCGCTTTTGTATGGTAACACTGCGTCCCGGGCTTTAAATAGTTACGCTATGTGGAAGTTTTAGGTAAATAAAAGGATACCTGGGTGTACATTTGCAACTGAAAAGTGTTTTAATAATTTACTGTATGCGAATTACACCGTTAATATTCGAAATAGGATATTGTTATTATTGTTGAATGTAAGCTGAATGTAACTATCTAAAGCCCGGGACGCAGTGTTACCATACGCAAACACCATAGGCGGATGGACAGATGAAAAAAAACCGAGTATAATAGATGAATTTTCGATTAAAGGCGTGGTTAAAAGACCGAGGGATATACTTGAATATTAGAGCGGGAATGGACGTTGCTATAAATTCAATTATAGCGTTGTATTCTCTCATGCATTGCAATGCTGTAGGGGAATTTCTCGTATGAAGTTCAAATTGTTTCCAGTCTGCTGTATGCAGATTATCGATGCTGAAAAGTAATTACTGCTATAGATATTATCACTTTCATTCTGATTAAGATTAAACATTTCTACGTTGCCAAAATGATAAAATCATCACAGTCATTACAAAGTAATTACTACTATAGATATTATCTCATACATTCTGATGAAGATTAAATCTTTCTACGTTCCCAAAACGATAAGATTATTACCGTCGTTACGTTTGTGGATGCAAAATCAACAAACCTAAAAACAAGTGCTGTAATCAGATGAAAAATAAAAGAGGCTTTAAAAGAGGAATAAAATCTCCTCACAAAGAATTTCTTTTTTCTTTGAAGTTCCCAACAGAACTAACATGAGTTTGTAAGCAAGTAGGTTCTTTGTGACATTTATCAAAATGTAGATATACTTTTTTGGATCGGTCCTAGAAGTGTGAATACTATTGTTATTTAAGGGAGTGTTCCTTGAACAGTTTTTTTTCTATTCTTTTTACTTTTTGTTCTCTCTTTAATCTGCGTTTGTAAGGTCCTTGTTGACCGTTGATTAAAATTGTTACAGCATTCTAACCACGTGAGTAATCAGTGTTTCAATGATTTTCTTGAAATTTTATATTGTAAAATCTTTGCAACTCGGATTCTTGCTGAATATCCACAAATGAGCGCATATGATCAAAGGCCTGTTCGTGAATAATAATGTAACCAGGTAAAGCTTTATAATATATAAAAAATTGAAGGTTCGTTGATTTCAGGCCTGAAATCAACGAAGATTCAATTTTTCAAAGTAAGTTTGTTTCAAAGTAAGTTTGGAAAGGAAGGTAAATAAACTGTCATTAAATTTGTCTTTCATAAGTACCAAGAAATGTTTCATAATTATGACGTAAACTTATGACTTTTGCTAGCATACTATAGCGACGTGAAAGAAATTCAGCCCAGCGGTCGTAAGTTGCAGTTAAGATCAAATTGGTTTTAGAAACAAGCCTATACGAATGGAGAGTTCATATTCATTGGCACCTGACAAATGAAGAGAATGAAGGATGAATAATGAGTGAAACTTTTACTAGGAACTCGAACTTTGAGGCAATTTTAGCCATTCAACTCTCAATACAGTGATACGCAGGAACTGGAGTGACTGGGCAAGATTAAGAGATCCAGAAAAAAAAATTAAGTACAGGGATCCAAAGATGAAACTGAGATTAAGCAGCCCCATTGTTGCTCTAAGAGGGAGATGTTAGAGAGGTTGGAAAGTAACACAGAAGAAAGGGTGCGGGAATGGTAGTAAAAAGGCGAGAAAATGTATCTAGAAAGTAGGTGTTGCACCAAAGTGACTGCAATTACCGTTTAGTAATGCCCATAGTTACCTAGTTAGGCGTACTGATAGCCCGACTCGATTACAGTGACAACTTAATAATAATAATAATAATAATAATAATAATAATAATAATAAACCTTGAGACGTAAACGCAGTTTGTGTCCGTAGGTTGATTTTCACCCTCATGTAGGCGATATAATCTACGGGTAATCAATTCCACATAACCCCTGTAGACTCTTAAACGTGGAACTAAACGTACATAATAGTAAGATAATCCAATTGAATATGTTGTAAATATTATGCATCCTACTTGTTGTCATGAGCAGGATGCTGTTGCAAAATATCTTAACTTTTTTCCATTTTGACTGGACAGGGATAATAGCAATAACGATAATACTGAAAAGAATAAACCAGAAACTCTTCGCCAGGAAGTGTTCGGTCTTCGACAAGAAATTCTGTATCAGGCAGGGGATCCTTTCCAGTCTGAATACGTTCTTCCTTTATACGGCCACCATTTTTAGGCATTTTGACAAACGGAAACGTTCATTCTGAAGCCTCCGACGAATCTCTTGACAGAGGGAAATTGAACTTCAAAGAACAGATATGGAAGAGGACACCAGTTCACAGTAATACGATTGTACTTTTATTCAAATAGAGACGAACTGTGTCTCCTTGTAGACAATCGAATATATATATATATATATATATATATATATATATATATATATATATATATATATATATATATATATATATATATATATATATATATATATATATATATATAATATATATATATATATATATATATATATATATATATATATATATATATATATATATACAAACATATTACGTCTTGAAATTCTCGGTTAAACATGGATAATCTCTGTTTATTTTAATTCTAGTCAAAGTTACCATAACTTTTTAGATGATGGTAACGTTCATACAGAAAATGCTGTTAACTATATTGAAAAAACAAATTCACATGGATAATTTCACCTTCGTAAAAAATAGTCGCGACATGAAGATGCCTTAGATGAATATAATCATAAAATCGTCACGAGTAATGATGATCTTGAGTAATGAAGAGTCCAAAGGGTTTGATGGACTTCAGATTAAAGTCCGCTCTTGTATTCATCTCTTTCGTCCTTTCATCATTTTTCTGTTTGGGATTACTTTTTCCACTTGAAAGTGGAAGCCGACTTCACCCAGCCTTTGGAGGAGACTTTTCCCCCCATTCATGTCCGAATGAGTTATTTGAATGACTGAGTTACCCCACAACACCCCCCCCCCCCCTACCCCCGGTTAGCTGTTCCTAGAAAGGTAACAAGTAGATGCTTCCGGGTTCGAAAAAAAAAAAATGGGATATCATTAACGACGTGAGGGCTTCAAAGATTGGAGCTAATCGGGTTATTGGGCGACACCCAATACCCGGCACTAAGCCCTGAAACCCGCCAGGAGGTCGTTTCTTGTATTTCATCCCTGGATTTCTATACCGGGAGCCTGAGGAGGCATCACTGCTTAAAAAAATGAGTGACTACGAAGTCTCGCGAAAATTAAGTTGAAAGGTTAATACGATATCCCAATTAGCCTAGACGATAGTTAAGGTGAAACTTCCAGCTTTCATTATTAATACTCCGAATCATTAAAACTTTTTTAATTTCGCCACGGCGCTCTGATGGAAGCTTCTTCTTCAATTTTTTTTTATGTGTTTATTCCTATTTTTTTTTTTTTTTTTTTTGTTTTTTTTTTTTTTTTTTGAGGGGGGGGGGGATGTGTGGGGAAGTTGTGTGGTTAGTTTTCTCAACCGTTTTTCTGGGAGACGAAGCGATTCGTTTAATCAACCAATTTATGCTTCTTTTTTTTAATCCTCTCATTTATTATCTAATTCTAATTCAAAGGCCACGACGATAACTCAAGTGATCCCACGATTATAATTTTCAATCCCTAATGAAAAGCGAGCGACCTTTACGAGACCCTGGCCGCCCCGGGGTCCAGGGGGAGGAGGATACCCTGAAGATGGCGCGAGACCTCGCTGGTTAACTGATTAATTAAAACCGCTCTGGATTTCCAGCAGCATCTTGGATATTCATTCCAGCAGGAAATGTTTGTTGTTGGGCCTCTTTCGATAATGCGGCCGTGAAATGAAAGGAGATATTAGAAATGAGATATGATGTCCAGATATCCAGCTTTTTATTTGTGGATATATATATGTAGTATATATATGTATATATATATACATATATATAATATATCTATATATATATAGTATATAGATATAGTATATAATATACATATATAATATATATATATAGATATAGATATATATATATTATATATATATATATATTATATATAATATATAATTATTATACAATATATATATATATAAATTATAGATATATTATATATATATATATATAATATATATATATATATGGGATATATAATATATATATATACTATATATAATTTATACCTATATTAATATAATATATATATATATATAATAATTAAGTAAGCATACCCCTATATCTCGCCTATATGGGCAGATGTGTACAATTATGTACATACATAAGTTTTGTTCTTGTTGTACGTAGGAATGTTTGCGTTGATGGTCCTTTTACAAGCGTAGAGTTGCATGATCAGTTCTCTGCTCTCTTCATGGCTCCATATAAGAAGATCCCTACAGTAAATATACTTTCCCCTGGCAAATATTTCAACCTTAGTAGCCATCGTCCGTAATCAACTCCACATTATACATTAAGTGCATCCTTATAAATTATTTAGCTAGGAATGGATGTAATAGCTATTAAAATTAATATCATTTACGACAACTTAATAAATTTTGCGAATGAAATATGAAATGAAGGTCGATTTTTCTTGTCCAAGAGATAAAACTGAAATAGAAATGCGCTGGTATTTACTTAAATGTTAATAAGTAAACTCTCCAATCCATTAATAATTTTGTTTGAATGCCTG
>NC_061103.1:27288365-27293365 GCF_015104395.2 Macrobrachium nipponense | reverse complement strand
GTATAAAATTTCATGCGTGCATGAATGGCTGTAGCTTTAAATCTTGCACATATCCAAGGGATCCGCATGCCCTAAGAAATATTATTTCTATACATGAGAATTATTCCCAGGCATTTTTATTTATCAGTGAAAGATGGTCTGTGAATTTTTTTAACCTCATTCCTTCCAAATATACGGATATATGCACTTATTTCATAATAATGTACACTAACTAAATTACACAAATATGTAAGATATACGTAGAGTAAATTCATCCAATAACTACACACGTACAGAAGATAACCCAGTGGGTATTAAATCCACTTATATACTCTACTTTTATTAATACCTCTTACGCTCTCATTTTTTTTTTTTTTTTTTTAAGTTCAGTGAACCGCCAGCTTAAGTTTATTTTAAACTTCTGCTGTCTTTGACACTTTATCCTATTTAGACCACATCGCTTGCTAGTTTGATGTAATATATATATATATATATATATATATATATATATATATATATATGTGTGTGTGTGTGTGTGTGTGTGTGTGTGTGTGTGTGTATGTATGGTATGTATATATATATATATATATATATATATATATATATTTATATATATATATATAAATATAATATATATCTATATATATATATATTTGTGTGTATGTACGTGTGCCTATATATATATACATATATATAGTATATATATATATTATGTATATGTATGTATGTATGTATGTATGTATGTGTAGTATGTATGTATGTATGTATGTATGTATATATACACATACATACTTAGAGAGAGAGAGCAATTCCGGCACCCTAACTTCCCTTCCGGGCGAATGTGGGTAACATTAATTAGAAGAACCAATCTTGTAATCGCTGCTCTCACTTAAATATTCCTGAAATTTAGTAATTTTTTTTTCCAAAACTTCATAAAGATGCATAACTGACATATGAATCTTTCCCACCATTAGCTAAAGTGAAACTTCCCACATAGTTATATCTCTTTCTTAAAATCTCTGTATGCTTTTTGAAGTAGAAGCAGTTGTTTTATAGCCGTTATTTGTCAATAACGAAAAAAATTGCACTTTGATTTTTGTGTGATTTGAATGCCACATATTTGAAGCCTTCTCGGTAAAATAACTATAGTCATTAAGTCATACAAAATAAAGAGGGATCTTAATTAGTAGCTGAAAAGTCGATCATAGAAGTCAAGCTTAAATGCCACATGCGAAAATCTAGTCATTATCGGAAATGCATCCACAGATTCACTTCGCGTGCAATCATGGGGGGCAGCGTTTCATGTTAATCAGAAAGAGCATCGTCGAGCTTTTCGATCTCTCTGGGCGTCTGCCTGTTTCTGATCTCAAGCTGAGAGGCACCAATCAAAGATAATGATATAGGGGAACTATACGATGGAACAGTCGTCGTCATATCTAGAGACCGCCTCAAGCTGCAATTATCGGGACGAGCAAATCCTCCCCCTCTCATCTCAGCCCCAGGGTTTACTTGTGTAAGGGATCTAGTTAATTGTTGGTGCCCAATTATCCTTCTGAAGAGAGAGAGATACAGGCAAGGGGAGGCCTTTGTTCAGACGGAGCTTCTTGAGAATGACCGTCTACTTAATTCATTTACGTTTCTTTTGCGATGAGCACGGTCGGTAATTTAGCCCTTATAAAGTGAAGGATTGAATTCTGAGTATTTGGGTCCTTATCCTCTGGTAAGTCAATGTTTTCTTTTAATCTACATGGCAAATCTAATGTAGCCAAATTAGACCTTTCCAAACGACATTCTCAGAAATCTATCCTTATTCCTACACCTGTTCGTAACGAAATGTGGATCCAGTCAGCGTTGACCAAAGTTAATATAGAACTCCGCAGTAACTATTAATAAAGTAGGTAGTTTAATATATGTGTAAGGACATCTATATTTATAAAGTAGAGCGAAACATTCACCCTCAAGGAGATTAACGCTTAAAGCAGAGATTATTATTCAGTGAGTGACCGTTTCATTTCACAAAACACCGGTGTTGCAAACAAGACATTGGAAAACAATAGTCTGAAGACTGTTGTTATAAGAAAACGTTGGTCGCGTATCCTTACTTCTTACTTCACTCTGGGAAACTTTGGAAGACGAGAGAATGCGGTTGGCTATACTCTGTTTTTTTCCATCCGTCCATCCGCCAGTGGTGTTTTTGTATGGTAACACTGCGTCCCGGGCTTTAAATAGTTACGCTATGTGGAAGTTTTAGGTAAATAAAAGGATATCTGGGTGTACATTTGCAACTGAAAAGTGTTTTAATAATTTACTGTATGCGAATTACACCGTTTATATTCGAAATAGGATATTGTTATTATTGTTGAATGTAACTATCTAAAGCCCGGGACTCAGTGTTACCATACGCAAACACCACAGGCGGATGGACAGATGGAAAAAACCGAGTATAGTAGCTAGTAGCGAGAGAGAGAGAGAGAGAGAGAGAGCGAGAGAGAGAGAGAGAGAGAGAGAAACAGGCTTGGACAATGTAGACCAGGTATTTTCCGTAATTCTGATCGTATTACATTTCATTTTTCTTCTGCAACATGCTGGAACTTATTGATTCATTTCTAATTCTCTTTCTTTCTCTCTACAATTTTCAGTAGTGTCTTCTGTAGCAAATTCCTTTTGGATTCATCTGTCAGCTAAAACTCATCAATGTCGTTGTGTTACCTATGACAGGTGTTTCTTGGATTACCTTTATTAATGATGCTGGCTCTCTGACTCTTTGGGTTAACTTTGAAATGAGACCAGTAATTAGACAAGAATATCCTTTGTATACCCAATTGTAAAAAACCTACGCCTTCCTGCACTATAAGTTAAGTTTTGGGTAATGCCAAAAGTCCCCCTTCAACAACAAAAATATTTACGACGTAAGTGATAATTTTTTTTTTATATTTCCATTAAACACGGAAACTACTTACGAAGACCTTATCAAAATAATTAATTGTAAATCCACGAAACAGAAAACTGGAGGCGAGGAACAACAAAGAATAATTAGACCACACTGCAGCATTCTCTGGGTATCAGAAGAAAGAAAGCAGTCGCTTGACTCTTTCGAAGTGTGTTTAAGGAGCGTATATTTCCAGCTCGGGAAGGAGAAGCCTCCCAGTGAGTGAACTTTGCTCATAAACAAAAGCAGCAAGCATCCAGGAAGCGAGCAAACTTCATCGCTCTGACTTGGCGATTATCTTGCTCCCCTAAGTTATTTACACGAGGTCTGATAATAATGCCATGTTAGACCTCCCTATTAAAGAGCAAACTTGGGTCATAATTAATTGGTTGATGCGAAAATGAGAAGGAAACTTTGACTGTTTGGAGTTGGGAGAAAATCTCTCGCTCTTTCTCCAGGAGGAAATGAGGCATAAAAGTCAACCTTCTTCTCCTTAAAAGAAGGCAAACATATCAAACGAGACTCTTTCTCCTTCCCAGGAAGAAGAAGAAGAAGAAGAAGGAGAAGAAGAAGAAGAAGAAGACGTTCTGGAGGCAATTTTCTGTTTTTGTGTATATTGATCAAGAAAGCACTATCATTACCAGTGGCCAGCCTTCAATCAAACTTATGGCATCTGTCAGTCATTCCAAAAGACGCTACAATTCATCCTTGTCTTTTTATTTATTTATTTATATTTTTTTTACTCTTGTCGCCATGTATTATACGAGCAATCTCTAAATCCCACGAGCGCTGGAAAAATGTTCTTTATTTCCATTTTATTTATTTATCTATTTATGAAAATTAAATATGATAGTAGTCTCTTCCATGGATTATTAATTTCTCTTCCTTGCCCCTGGTATATAAAAAGACATTTTTTTCTCTTCCAACAAACGACAAGCTTTATTTGTGATTATATTTGTCAGAATCACCTACTCTGTTTTCCTCTAAGTTCATATTTGAAATATCATTCCTTAATATTGCCCTTTTTTAAGTCCCCTTTTACCTACATTACTCACACTCATTTTCACTCAGTTTGTGTCTGCTTGTCGGTTGGTCACCTGAAGTAAACTAGATTCAGGAAACTAATCTCATCCTTTTTTTTACGAAGGAAAGAAAAAGCTGATAGAATTATAATATGCTTACGTCATTCTTCCAGAAAAATCGGTACTCTCTCTCTCTCTCTCTCTCTCTCTCTCTCTCTCTCTCTCTCTCTCTCTCTCTCAGATAACAATTTCCTTTAATGAAAATTTACAAAAAAGTGGCAGAAGGAAAACACGTGGGAAGATTTGATCCAGCTGGGACCTGATCTCGAACGAATTACACAATTTCATTCCCTTCGAGAGAGGAAAGGTGAAAAAAATGATAATAATAGAAAAAATAAAGAAAAAGAAGGAAACCACGCGGTAGAGGGGCGCAAGGTAAATGTTAAGTAAATCGTGGATTATAATATTCTTTATTAGTCTTATTGCTATTACCATGACAACTGGTTCAGAGGCTACGAACTTAACATTCTCCGTTGTTTGTCAGTATGCCGGTTTCACTATAAGATATTCCTGAAGGTTATGAAAGGATTTCTTAGAAATTTTGTATGAGTGTTAGGCATTCATAAAGGCTGAGTTGACTTCATTTTGAGCCAGAATTTTCTGTTTGTTGGCGTCCTTTTGTTGTTCCACTCAGAGAACTTTGGCTAGTAATATCACCCCCTAAAGATAGAGATCCCGCCTAGATTCAGTTGGTTCCCGATGTATTTGATTTTGTGTGAAATTATTACTCTCACTCTCTCTCTCTCTCTCTCTCGTCTCTCGTCTCTCTCTCTCTCTCTCTCTCCGCGCAGTACACTATATATATATATTATATATTATATATATATCTATATATATGATATATATATATATAGAGAGAAGTTAGAGAGAGGGAGAGAGGAGGAGAGAGAGCGAGAGATAGAGAGATAGATATAGACGAGAGAGATAGATATGTATATGTATTCTGGATGTAATCGGGATATATTATTAAGACTCTATAACGAATATAATAATATATATCTAATATATAT
>NC_061103.1:27260865-27285865 GCF_015104395.2 Macrobrachium nipponense | reverse complement strand
ATCTTGTAAAATCATAGTGATGATGCCTTGTGTCGTAATGAAATAAGCATATTGGTGTGGCCTGATTTTTTTTTCTTCACATAGTTTCCACAATTTATTTTCCTTCTCTTTTAATCGTTGTCTAATCTATTAAAAGGTTAAATCAATTAATTGGTGTCTCTTAAAAGGTCGAAGCAGTTGTTAAAGCAATTCATCGATCATTTGGTTCCCCGTTTATTATTATTATTATTATTATTATTATTATTATTATTATTATTATTATTATTATTATATAATAATAATAATAATAGTAATGATAATAATAATAATTTTGACACAAATCACGTATCTTGTGTATTGACAATTTTGCGTACGAATATCGTCACCTTTTATCAGTCTCTCTGTGCTCATATGATTCGACAAACAGCTGTCGACCAAATTAAGCTGCAGTTTAATTCTGGTAATAACCGTATACAATGGAAGCTTGCTGATGAGTAGATTTTTATTTTTAGATATATATGACCAAGAATGCTACGTGATTTAGTCAGTATGTAGAATGTTATTTAAGTTATAAGGGGGAAGGGAGCGTAAAATACATTTTTATAAAGCTGGGTGGGGAAGACGAGTTGTGAGATATCAAGAGAACGAATTGTCATTATCCATTTGATTGTAATTAGTCATTATAACGTTCCCATATGGATAAGCAAAATGCCATCATTATTTATTCGTAATGATATTTTCGTTGAAATAGAAGTTTAGCTTCGAAGGAAAAGACGTTCTGGGACATTACTGAATAAAGATGGAAAGCAGAAGCCTCTGTCACACCGACTGAAATAAAATAAGGGTTTGATTAAACTGGAGAAGAAGAAAATCCAAGGAATCACAGTCGGGATTAACAGATCTGTCGGTGGGGATTTGAGAAGAATCCTCAAAGTGGGAGGACGGGGACTGGTGCGTGTCGTGTGTGTGTGTGTGGCGGCGGGGGGGGGGATTGTACTCAAACGGAATAATGCAGAAGTTTCAGTAGGAAGAAAAAGTATTGTGTAAATTTAGCAGGGTGAAATAGTATTGTTTAAAATTAGTAGGATAAAATAGTATTGTGTAAAGTAAATGTAGACAAAAGTTTCAGTAGGATAAAACAGTATTGTGTAAATTCAGCTGGATGAATCAATGCAAAAGTTTTAGTAGGATGAAATAATATTGTGTAAGATAAATCTATGCAAAGGTTTCGTATGGATGAAATGGTATTGCGTAAAATACATCAATGCAAAAGTTTCAGTAGGACGAAATAATATTCCGTAGAACAATCAATGCAAAAGTTTCAGTAGAATGAATAATATTTCCTGGAATGGCAAATAAGCTGCGAAATCTGTCGTGTTCTCCGGAGAGATATTGATAAATGAAGTAGGATTTGTAATTGCTCCACTCAATTATCGACTTTTCAATAAGAGGACAGTTACGCCATTCATCCATTTCATTCTGAATTACTCTCGCTCTCGAACGAATATAGTTTATCAGATTAATCTTTGGCAGAAAACAATTGCAAGGGAGATGAAAGACTTAATAATTCTATAATCTTTAGGGTCTCACGTCGTTTCTGTTTGATAAATTTTATCTTGTTTGCTTACATTTTTATTCAACGCCTTCCCGTTCAATAATTCCATCATGATGTCTGAAAATTTGCTTTTTTCTCAGAGCGTGGTTTATACATTTAATCAACATTAGTACTTAGAAGTCAGCATTTATTTTGTTCGTGAGATTGCTAGGTTCATAGTTCCTCGTTGGACGAGTCGGTTGCGTGCTCGGCTACTGATCGAAGGGTCCGGGACTCCGGGTTCGATTCTCCGCTCTGGCAACGGGAAATCAGAGATATTTATTTCTGGTAATAGAATTTCATTTCTCGATGTGGTTCGGATCCCACAGGAAGCTGTAGGTCCCTTTGCTGTTAATCAGCTCAGTGGTCTGGTTAAACTTTGGTTAAACTAAGATAAACTTAACTTAGGTCCATATCGTTTCTCTCATTGGATGCACTTCACCAATGTCTAATTTATATATATATATATATATATATATATATATATATGTATATATATATATATATATATATATATATATATATATTATATATATATATATTTATATATATACTTTACTTGTCTTGATATACCAGACTTTTACTAGGTGACTATCCCATCTCAGTGTTTTCAACTAGATGACTATGCCATCTCATTGTCTTCAACATAATACAAAGTCCAATCTAAGTCTTGCAATGTCTTCGATTTCTGCTCATCTGCCAAAAAATCTGCGTCTCCGTTTGTTCATTGGTTTGGATCTTTAAAGCATGGATCAGTGCGAAACGACCATTTCTCTTGAGAGAGAGAGAGAGAGAGAGAGAGAGAGAGAGAGAGAGAGAGAGAGAGAGATTACTACACCAGTAAACAAAAAAGGAGAAGGCATGAAAGAGCGCTGAGTGTGGAGAGGAAGATTAGAGTCCCAAATGGAAATGGAGAGACAAGGAAAATCGGTGGAAATGTTTTGGGGAGAGGACGGTAACCCGAAAGATAAGAGAGCTCGAAATATTGTCAGGAACTGATGAATGCTGGGAGCGGGCAGGCAGGCAGTCTATAGCAAACGCCGAGGCGGGAATGAAAGGAGGAGTAGGAGGTCTGATTGGAACCGAGATCTGCAAAGGAAGGAATGCCAAGGGGTTGTAATGGAAGCAATATGCGAGAGGTAGAACGAGTAGAAGTAACAGGAGGGATATATCAAAGAATTTAATGACAGTAGCAAAAGGCTTGACATGGTATGTATAATGGTGGAAATGATACCAGGCCTGAAAAGAGAACACCCCAGTTCAGTGGAGAGAGAGAGAAGAGAGAGAGAGAGAGGAGAGAGAGAGAGAGAGAGAGAAGAGTAATCACGCTCGGTCTCCTTTCTGCATAGTAGAATATAATTGAAGGTTTCCGCACCTGTTTACCCCATAAGCCCTAAGTTTTTAGAACCTTTATCAATGGTTGTGGAAAAATATAAGGAAACACTTTTTTTTTTTTCATCATAAAAGCCGTTTCTACGAGCACTGAGTGGCCATTAAAGATATAAAAGACTGTGACCTCAGTCAAATACTGGCTGAGCCACTTCAGCAGAAAACTTGAAAAACATTAGCCACTTGAAGCACTTATAAAGAATGTTCATCAGCTGTGCATCGAAACCCTTATGCCTCCGCAATAATGCTGGAAATTACACTAAACATTTCCAGTTATTTGATTCAGCGCTGGCCATCGTTTTTTTATTCACTCTTAACAAGTATACTAAATATTTACTCTAGCGATCCAGGGCTGCATTCACATCAGACACCATAGCTTCATCTGTATCGTTTCTTCTAAGACATGTTTGTTCATTAACCTTAATTCTCCATAGCATAAGGTTTAATGCTAGATGCTAGAGTAAAGTGCTGCGTCACCATAGCTTCATCTGTATCGTTTCTTCTAAGACATGTTTGTTCATTAACCTTAATTCTCCATAGCATAAGGTTTAATGCTAGATGCTAGATAAAGTTGTTGGTCACATTCATCCCTCTATTTTCTTTACTTTGCTGTTTTCTTCTCTCGCTTCTTAACTAACCTGTTTCTCCCCTTACACACTTGTGCATGCAGCCTGCAGTTGCACCTCAGTAAACTCTTTTTCCCTTAATTCTTCTATTTATTTCCTCTTTCCGTCACTACGTTTCTAAACCCAAAAATGCCCTCAGGTGTGTGCAAGAACCTATGATCATATTTTACGTACCCATCATATGATACTTCCATTTCAGAATATTTAACCACACCACTTTTACAGCAGTGTTCTCACTTCTTTCCAACCACGATCTATTATCTTCATTGCGCGTACTGATTTCACAATATCCATGGAAATTTTTTAGTCTTGCCTTGAACAGTCAGGTTGATTAAATGATAACTTACCTCCTACTTAATCTGAATATTTTTTGCTCAGTGTTCAGTAAAGTTGCCATATTTCATTTGATGATTTATTAATATGGGGGGTCAATTATTTGGAGAAATTTTAGACGTCAAGAACTCCGTATTTCCTGTGGTGTTTGCGTCCCGGGCTTTAGATAGTTACATTCAGCATACATTCAACAATAATAACAATATCCTATTTCGAATATTAACAGTGTAATTCGCATACAGCAAATTATTAAAACAGTTTTCAGTTGCAAATGTACACCCAGATATCCTTTTATTTACCTAATAAAACTTACACATAGCGTAACTATCTAGAGCCCGGGAAGCAGTGTTACCATACCCAAACACCACTGGCGGGTGGACAGATGGAAAAAAAATAGAGTATACATAGCAGAACACCTACGAGCCCTAAACATGGAAGGTGATAGGTTATGAAAATACAGGAAAATAGAAACAGGAAAGGATGCAGCGTCTTGAGTTTTCCGGCAGGAGCAGTAAGAAAGACCGGAAGCTTTCCATTTGGAACCTAATGGCTGGTTTACCTTTTTCGGGGGCTTGAGTTCGTCTTCTTTCAGTATGAGGAGGAAGTTTTCGTTTTTCAGGTTTATTGTGTTCACGTGTGAGACGTATTTTAACTGTGGCCTCAAGAATAATTTATTGTACAAAAAGATGTATATCTGTGAAAGCCATCCAAATTCTTATACAATTTGTTTAACATTTTACGGACCATTTCTAATTACTCAGTAATGAGGGGGTTACTTGTTGTCAATACTTAAGGTATAAGCGCCTCAGTGGCGTGGTTGATATGGTGTTTGCGTTCCACCTCGGTAGTCGGGGGTCGATTCTCGGCCATTCCATTGAGGAGTGAGAGATGTGCATTTCTGGTGATAGAAGTTCACTCTCGACGTGGTTCGGAAGTCACGTAAAGCCGTTGGTCCCGTTAAAGAATAACCACTGGTTCCATGCAACGTAAAAACACCATACAAACAAACAATACTTAAGGTATAGTCTCAGAAACAATATTTTATTTACAATGAGGCCCACACTCGTTGTTCGCAAGGAAAATGTTCAGCAGTTCTAATATTCTTAATACTACAATCCTATGGATGATAGCAAAGGATTAATAAAAACTGAGAATATCATATTTAGGATTTCAGTCTCGCATGCTGGCATTTTGCAAATGTCTTGCTTGTGTGCTCACTTTTGAAAACCATGAAGATAATTTTAGTCATTTGCATGTCGAACACCCGTCACAAAAGGAAATTGAAATAATGGCAAGAACTGGAAATAAAATGACCTGGATATTCACGAGACCTGTCGGTATCTTTAACCGCCAGCAACTTAATTACAATGGCAGTCACGACTGGTGTAACCATCTTTGACGGTCACTGTTCTTAAACGCTATGACGGCCATGAAACCAACAGCAAACATAAATCAGGACTTACGTCAATGATATGAAGCTCATAAATCTTTTACTATTCATAGAGTCAAGATTGCTTGTTATTCTAATTAGGAGGGTGTGACCTACTTCAAGTAAGGCCCAGGTGGGTTACGGAGTCTGAGTTGACTTTCCGCTTATAAAGCTGACACTAATCGTATGCCTAACAAGAACTACTACTACTACTACTACTACTACTACTACTAATAATAATAATAATAATAATAATAATAATAATAATAATAATAATAATAAAGATGATGATGTTCGATAGCAACAAACATCTTTTGTTATTATTATTATTATTATTTTTTTTTTTTTTTTTTTTTTGTTTTTTTTTTTTTTTTTTTTTGCTCTATCACAGTCCTCCAATTCGACTGGGTGGTATTTATAGTGTGGGGTTCCGGGTTGCATCCTGCCTCCTTAGGAGTCCATCACTTTTCTTACTATGTGTGCCGTTTCTAGGATCCACACTCTTCTGCATGAGTCCTGGACTACTTTTCAGCCTCTAGTTTTCTAGATTCCTTTTCAGGGATCTTGGGATCGTGCCTAGTGCTCCTATGATTATGGTACGATTTCCACTGGCATATCCCATATCCTTTCTTATTTCTTTCTATTTTCAGATCTTGATACTTATCCATTTTTTCCCTTTTTCTTTCTCTTCTTCAACTCTGGTGTCCCATGGTATTGCGACATCAATGAGTGATACTTTCTTCTTGACTTTGTCAATCAACGTCACGTCTGGTCTGTTTGCACGTATCACCCTATCCGTTCTGATACCATAGTCCCAGAGGATCTTTGCTTGATCGTTTTCTATCACTCCTTCAGGTTGGTGCTCGTACCACTTATTACTGCAAGGTAGCTGATGTTTCTTGCACAGGCTCCAGTGGAGGGCTTTTGCCACTGAATCATGCCTCTTTTTGTACTGGTTCGTGCAAATGCCGGGCATTCACTTGCTATGTGTGGTTTATGTTTCATTTTTTCGTATTGCACTTCCTACATATGGGAGAGATGTTATTTCCGTCTATCGTACTTTGAACATATCTGGTTCTTAGGGCCTGATCTTGTGCCGCTGTTTATCATTCCTTCAGTTTCCTTCTTTAGCTCTCCCCTCTGTAGCCATTGCCAATTGTCATCGCTGGCTAGTTCTTTAGTCTGTCTCATGTATTGTCCCGTGCATTGGTTTGTTGTGCCAGTCCCTGTTCTTTCTGTCTTTCTCCTGTCTCTGTATATTTCTGGGTCTTCGTCTACTTTTATTAGTCCTTCTTCCCATGCACTCTTAGCCACTCGTCTTCACTGGTTTTCAGATATGCCCCAGTGCTCTGTTTTCGATGTTGATGCAGTCCTCTATACTTAGTAGTCCTCTCCCTCCTTCCTTTCGTGTTATGTATAGTCTGTCCGTATTTGCTCTTGGGTGTAGTGCTTTGTGTATTGTCATTTGTTTCCTGGTTTTTCCTGATCTATGCTGCGGAGTTCTGCCTTCGTCCATTCCACTATTCCTGCGCTGTATCTGATTACTGGCACTGCCCATGTGTTTATGGCTTTTATTCATATTTCCGGCATTGAGTTTTGACTTGAGTATCGCCTTGAGTCTCTGCATATATTCTTTCCTGATCGTGTCCTTCATCTCTTGGTGTTTTATATCTCCTCCCATTATTCCCAGGTATTTGTATCCTGTCTCATCTATGTGTTTGATGTTGCTCCCATTCTGGTAGCTTTATCCCTTCAGTTCTCGTTACTTTGCCTTTTTGTATGTTGACTAAGGCGCATTTTTCTATTCCAAACTCCATCCTGATGTCCCCAGATACAATCCTTACAGTCTGGATTAGGGGGGTATCTATTTCCTTGATGCTCTTACCATACAGCTTGATGTCGTCCAGAACATCAGATGGTTGATTTTGTTGCCTCTTTTCTTGAGTTGGTACCCGGCATCCATCTTCTGTAGTACTTTTGTCATGGGAATCATGGCTACTACGAAGAGTAGTGGGGACAGTGAGTCGCCCTGGAAGATCCCTCTCCTGATATTAACCTCTGCTAGTCTTATTCCAGAGCTTGTAAGTATTGTATTCCAGTTGCGCATTGTAATTTTTTGAGGAAAGCTGATGGATATTTTCCTCTGCCCCATTTATATTTATTATTATTTATTATTATTATTATTATTTTATTATATTATTATATTATTATTATATTATTATTATTATTATTATTATTATTATTAATCTTCCAAGTTCAGGTATATTTAGATTATCTCCATAGGCATGACAATGCTGTAAACGTTCCCCATTTCCCACCCTTACCCCCCAAAAAAGTTCATATAGTTCATATATATATATATATATTATATATATATATATATATATATATATATATAAAATATGGCCCATTAAAACACTTTGGTTTAAAACTAAGGACTATATTTCGATGAGGGAGTCAGTCCACCGAAATATAGTCCTTAGCTTTAAAACCAGTGTTTTAATGGGTTTTAATTTTATACGGTTGAGTCGTATCCTGTCTTAATAGGAGAATTTATTTTCACACACACACAAACATATATATATATATATATATAATATATATATATATAATATATATATATATATATATATTGATTTATATTGAACTCGAAATTAACGAGAACGCAGTAAATCATGAAAACTTTCCAAGAGCTCTAAAAATCAATATCGCAGAATGGCAGTGCCAATACTGATACTGACTACAAGAAAGCACTTAGTAGATTGCGACCTTTTGCAGTGCCATGATTCATTCCTTGTGCCTCAGATCGGGCAGTTGCAAAAGAATTTCTGTAAAGAACAGAGAAATATTGCTTATAGCTGAAAGATTCTTGATTCTATATGAAATATTAGTTCTTTTACATTTCTTATGCGCAGGGGAGACCCGAAATTGTGATTGGTGAAAAGACTAGATTGTGTTTGTGTGTGTGTGTGTGTGTGTTTAGAAAAGATTTACAATTTTCACGGAAATCAAGCCGTCTCTTGCTTTATGTACTATCAAATTTAATTTCCTGATAATGAAACATGTTGATGACAATTTTTTTAATTTGTTTTTTTAATCAAACTATATATAACGAGATATCGGATAGAGTTATTAGGCGTGAAAATTATATCCACAAACATCGTCAGTAGAAGGTACCCAGTAAAAAAAACTGAAAAAAAAAAAACATAATTTGGGATAAAATATGTATAATACAAGATCCATATCGAAGAACCTTTGCTTATTTGCATAGATACTCCAGAGGGACTCGAACTCGCTCCTCGTGAGATGTGAGCCAAGCCTTGATAATGATTAAAGCGTCGTAGGGGAGAGAGAGAGAGAGAAAGAGAGAGAGAGAGAGAGAGAGAGAGAGGAGGAAGGTGGGGCTGAAAGTGATGGTCGGGGAGGGGGGAGGGGTGTTCGGGGGGGGGGGGGGGGGACCTTGAAGAAACGCGAGAGAGAAAACCTGAGAACGAAATGAAGGGAAAGTTAATCAAAGAAGAACCCTGAAATAAAATACTTTCAGCGTGTGTATATTCCGAGCTAATTTTGGATATTTTTGCCAACATTCTTACAAATCCTAAATTACAGGACCCACCATCGCCAGCTGAAGAAGTCTCGGGAATGGAAATTTCTGAAAGTTGAAATTCAACACCCAAGACGCTTCATCTTCAAGCGTCCAAGCAGAAAGAAGAAGAAGAAGAAGAAGAAGAAGAAGAAGAAGAAGAAGAAGAAGAAGAATGAAAGCACTCCGCTGGAGCAAGAAGAAACTGACGGAAAGTGTGCTCGCCAAATTTAGATCTAAAGAAGAGAGAGAGAGAGAGAGAGAGAGAGAGAGAGAGAGAGCACAAACTGAGTAACGTCGCAGCAATTTTGCCAGCGATAAAGCGAGGGCAGAGATATTTCATACATAACTAATTTTTAAGGCCCCAGTGACAAATAAAAAAACTTACCAAAAATGAAAAATATAAAATATATAATATACTAACTTCCTTGAAACCAACGACAACATTACTTTGACCTTTTCAAAAAAAAAAAAGAAGAAAAACAAAAAGTGAAAGTGAATGACTACGATATCATACGATATGAAAAGATCGATTGAGTATCGTAGCGAGAGCAGGGGGACATTATATATATCTCGTACCAAAGAAAACGGGAAAAAATAAGGTTATGGCCGCGTAAGTGTTTCAGTCTGTTCACTGACATGTCAAAACTTTCTTTGCCGCAATGAGAGATGGAGCAATGAACCTTAAAGGGGAGAGAGGTGAGGAGTCTTCTCGCTCTAGATGTTGCAAGCAAGTGCAGGAGTACGTACGTACGTACATACGGAAGTTGTTCATTTAATGTATACATATATATATATAATATATATATATATATATATATATATATATATATATATATATATATATATATATATATATATATATCTCCCATGAACTATATTAATACAACGTATCATTGAACGATTAATAAATCTACCTCACAGTGTTTTTAGATATATTTTCCGCTACAAATTTTTCAGTTCTCAACGAGGATATAAACAGAGAAATATTTAGCTATGACTACCATGTTCTCAGGAGTTTAAACGACTGTATTCCCATTTGAGAGCTCGGCGGATAAACCTTTACACTAAATATTTAGAAGTGTATGGTTGAAGGCCAATTAAACATACACTTCTAAATATTTAGTGTGAAGGTTTATCCACTTTAGCTGTCGAACGGAAATACAGTTATTTAAAGTCGTGAGGACATGATAGTCATAGCTAAATATTTATCTAGAGCTGAGATAGACTCATCCATATTATGGTAAGATTATACTTTGTATTTTTACCTATTTCCGTGTATAGGCAATCTGAGATTATCATTCACCAAAGAATATTAGGAATTAGTGTCGGCAGAAATTAACTATGGTGTTTTATTTACTTAATCTAAATTCAATCAGCGCATTTCATATATTTCAAATGCAGAATATTACCCCACTTTGATGAAATACTTGGTACTATTAGATTTATAGGAGTACATATGAGCTGACATTTATATTTTTTTCTGAGTGGCGCTGGAGAAGATGTCATCTGTTATGGATTACAGTAATGAGAAATAGAACGCAAAACTTTCCCAGTAGCTCAGAATTATTCCAAAAGTACTGAACGTTGTACGTGCTACTTACGCTTTTATTTTTTCCGGTAAAAACTTATTAATTTTTTCACAATATTACCTATTTCTTAATTTTAAAATTGTTTACTTTTCCACAATATTGCCTATTTCTTCATTTTACAATTGTTAAAGTGACAAAGGTTGCTTAGTTCGCCCTAGGTAAAAACAAATTTTAAAAAGAAATGAGTAATATTCTTGTCTTCAAGTTAATATAAAACATAGGTTTCATCATAAGAACATAATTTTTTATGCTGTGGCTTTATGCTTATCCTACACTTCTTGTTTAGTCTTATAGCGTTCTCATATTCACATAAGTCGTCAAAAAACTTATATCAAGACATTTCACTTTTGTGCTTACTTTTATCACAGATTTTGCTACTTTACATAACGCAAAATATTGCCCCATCTCATCTGCCGTCTTGTAATCGTAACTCCTGCCATCTTATACCGTCAAATTGCAGTTTTCAGAAAGTCTTACGTGGCATGTAAAGCAAGACCGGATACCTGAGTTGATGCAATTTACTTGCATATCTTAGAATTGGGCTTATTTATTTATTTATCTTTTTTTTTTTTTTTTAAAGAAATTAAATATTCTTACAAACTTCCATTCAGAATCATTTCGAAGCCTGTCATGAGACATAAGTTCAACCTCTCAAAGTATATAAAATGGGACGTAATTGCTTGACTTTTAAAAACTTTGCAGAGCTAAAATGGGACGTAATTGCTTGACTTTTAAAAACTTTCAGCTAATGACTATGCAGCTTGAACATGAAATCCTATAGGTTAACCTCAGGTTCTGACTTAGAGACTGAGGCATCTGTGAAAGAACTAGTCATATTTTTGTTTTGGGTTTCCGTGCTATTTCAGACTGACAGACTAGTGTGAATGACGAGCAAATGGTATTCCGCATCCTGAAATAGTTCTCAGTCTTCAACAAAATGATGTGATCTATTTTCTTCACATTGTTTGTATGAACAGGAAATTTAATGCGTTCTGCCGTTTCATTTATCGTAGCATGGAATAAGCAATCAACATTGACCTGCACAAGGGATATGTTTTCAGTTTTTGTCGCAGTGAAACGAGGTTAAAATTATTTCAGTATAGATGAACAAGCACCCACTTCTAGCAGTTCTTGCCGATTCAGAAATACATACAAATAAGGTAGACAGAGGATACGTCATTCACTCTACAAGAGAGAGAGAGAGAGAGAGAGAGAGAGAGAGAGAGAGAGAGAGAGAGAGAGAGTGATAATTAGCACTCATGTGGTAAAAGGGCTCAGGATGAAGAATGGAGCTGATGAATGACGTAGAAGCCAGGCGTTATTAATTATTAGGATGAAAGTTGAGAGCACAGACTTCTGAAGAGGCAGTGGGCAAGACGCGAGTAGTAGTACCAGTGTCTGCAGCAGCTTCCTTGCCTGGTCAGAATATATGATAATGTGTGTAAATCATTACCCAGAAGCTCATATTTATCCAAGATGCATGAGATTTTCCCTAAATGTATTCCCCTTTACTCTACGTACATATATTTAATGGGGGAGATGTATTTGGCTATGGAATATAGTATTACCTCGTTCATTTGCATACATGTAATGATGGTTGCATGTAATTTATCTTTTGGATAAATTTAATGAGGTGTAGTGACTCAAAACGTTTTCTCTGGCATAACTCATATATATCACAACTATAAATTTACAAATATCGTTGAATAACCGATTCACTGTGCTCTGGAATAACTTACACCCAAAGGCAATTATGATTGACAAGTGCTTTGTCACCTGTGGGATTCGAACCGTTGGTGCATGGTTGAGAAACAGCGATGGTAACGTTTGTCACTTTACTATGGAGAAAGGTGAAAGCCTAATTATCCCCTCTCATGCATACATGTATCCGTCGAATTCAGATGCGTTTACTAATCTAAAATGAACCCGCCCAAACCATCCTTAGCCAAGTGTCTAACAGTTTATTGCTTTTTAGTTCAAGTTTATTGCTTTAGGTTTAGTTCATTGCTTTTCAAGATATATATATATATATATATATATATATATATATATATATATATATATATATATATATATATAATATATATATATATATATATATATATATATATATATATATATATATATATATATATATACACTTTGCAAGGTGTGCATACATCTAACTGCAAGGAATACTGAGAGATAGAGGAGAGGAAGAGAGAAGTGGTGGTGTCCGAGAGAGAGAGAGAGAGAGAGGAGAGAAGCCACATGTGGTAATTCTGCCTGTGTACATGAAGGTGAGAAAAAGTACAGCCCTCGCTATAAACAAAGTATGGGGTCCAGGTGGTGGTAATTGTTCGGTTACACTGCAGTAATGAGGCGAGAGAGAGAGGCGAAGGGCTCAATTATTCTGCCTTTACTTAGTGAAGGAGAGAAGGAAGTACTGACCTACTTCCTAAACAAATATGGTCCAAGAATGTGGGTACACTGCAGTAATGAGCTCAAGAGATTTTATAGCAAGGGATAGCAGCTTTCAAGCCCGAATTCATGGAGGAATTAACGATCTGAGATGTTCTGCTGTGTGTATAAAGAATTAATGAGAAGAAACTATTCGGTTTCTGGGAAAGTGAAAAAAAGAAGAAAAAAAAAGGATGCGCTGTTTTTCAGTAGACATATGGCAAGGATAAGGATGATAATAGGTTGTCCAGAATGCTTATGGTCTGAAACTTCCGGCCAAAGACTGAAATACGTATGATTGGATGTTTCCATATATTCCATCGTATATATAGTAAATATTGAAACCTCATGATAGCCTATTGCGAAATTCCCTCATTTTCGTTACCGGATTACAACTTGGCGCTTCACATATTTTATTGTTTCCTAAGACATACAAATAATAAAAGTAAGTAGATTTAACCAAATGTTTGAAACTGCTGCACTGGAAAAAATAATGTATTCAATAACGTTTATTTGAATCATTACTCAGAATACACGCGTTTACCGTCAACGTATATACAGTATACACTAAGAGTGCAAGCAAAGTATCATGACTTGCAATGCTCTGAACACGGCTAGGCTATAAATTTTGTTTAATCAGACCGTAATTACCGGGTGTGCCAAGTAGTTATGGCACTCAACCACAAACTAAAGCATATCTAAACTCAAATCACACTCACTTAACTACTCGGCTGTAAGCTCTAATCGGAATACATTTGCAAGCATTTCAAGAAGACTTAATTTTGGGTCAGCTCAGCTGTGTACCATATCAATGCAAAAGAGTTGTCATTTGAAACGGTCTGACAGACTAATTTTGGCCTCTATATTCTGTTAAAACCTGAACAAACGCCGCTGTTGTTTAATATCAAAGAATTCAATGTAAATATATCGTTATTCATCATTTATAAAGCACTTTAACTTGTTGAAAATGTGAATAACATACTTGAATATCTCAAAGTAACATGTGAACAGTAGGGATTTTCGGGGCATACATCTTTCGAGATTTCAATCTGGCCCGATGAAAAGAAATCAGATTAAGAAGTACTTTCATCAATAATATGCTAATAATATCGTCTTTATTAACATTTTGATGCGAAAAGTTTCTTTTTAAACTCGTATCAGTCAATAAAACAAACCAAATACATGTACAATTTCTCACATATTTGCGATTTCACATAAGTACTTTCATAAAATGTACCTCCTACCTCCGTGTCTTGTGCAACAACGCGGCGTATCGGTGATGGTTATGGCTGGGTGATTCGTGTGCATAATATTGGCCGTTATGTATTTCTCAGCGGCTGTGATTTGTGATTTCATTGCAACTGCTATAATTTAGTGGAAAACATAGATTCGGTAAGTGCATACAACTATTTATTGGGAGTTTTATTGGCCGCATAACCAATTTATGTTGGAGTTGCACATCGGCGATCAGACAATACCTAGGTAGTACTAGTATTCCGACATTAACAGCGTTGCTACATGTATTTTATGTAAATTGTAAGGTGTTATGCATACCTGGTCAACTCCTCACAGTGTATTGTGTAGAAAGGTTCCTGTGTCGTGTTGGATTCCCGAAAAGGACGAGTTTAAAATCAAATTCTTGCAACCACGAGGGAAACGTAATGTTACCGGAAGGTAGGCTAACAACTCGACAAAACGGGAAGAACGAACAGTTTATAGCTTACATGTCAGTATTTATAATCGATTTACGCTATTATCATAACCATTTTTATCGATATCAGAGTACATGGCGACGGGTTCACGGTAAACGTAAGAAGAGACAATAGCATTAAAAATTTATTTATTAGACTACATTCTAATGGCTCTTGCCTAACCTAAACCCATCCTTACCTGGATTTGGCAAAGCCAAGCCTGTTCCCTACTACTATATACTGTGTTCTGGAAACTCATTTATCTCTGTTGTGTGCATAATTTTTAGACTATTTATAGATCTGCTTTGTGTCAGTGATAAGGATGCAAGTTTCAGTTCATGGCTAGCCTAGGCTGCTGCTGCTATCCTTTAGGCTTACATATCTATTGCCCTAATAGACTCTAGAGAATCATGTGTTATGAAGTCTTGAAATATGTATCTTCATAGTTAATATACATTTTGTTTTATGAGTCCACACAATACAAAATTGCAGATTTGTATCCCATTTCCTCAGCCAGAAAGCCTAGGCCACTTTATTTAATGTACAGTAGTCAAGTGATAGGGATACGATTAGGTAATAAACCTCAACGCCTCACCATTTTCTATGAAATTAAGACATAACTCACGTAGAAAGTAAATGAATAATTGAATATTTTATAGATATGTATGTTTATATTTTGTGTGTATACTGTATTTATATAAATACATATATAATATATATATACACCAGTATGTATATTTATATATAGATATATATAATTAGTTTAAATTAATATAGTTCATATATATTTATATATAATATATATTAATTATATTAAGATATAGATACATATATATATATATATATATATATATTATATATATATAATATATATCCTAATATATATTCCAAGGTTTTTTTCTTTTAGAGGAGTTGGCGCCAGACGGGAGGAGCGTTCCGGTAACTAGTAAATCTGTAGGGAAGAGGTTATCAGTCTCATGACTCTCTCTTGACCTTAGCTGTCGATGGTATCCAATTCCAACTCGGAAACAGCAACCCCCCTCCCGTCCAAACTTCCAATCCACCTACACGCTCACACATGCTTACATACATACATACCTATGTAGGTATATGCGTTTTATATATATATATATATATATATATATATATATATATATATATATATATAATATATATATGTGTGTGTGTTGTGTGTGTTATCACACTTTGTAATTAAGTTTTTTGTGAGCTCATCTGACTCATAAAGATTGTTTGTGTAAATGAAATTTAATGTAATACATGATCATAGCCAGTTAACTGAAGAGCCAAAGCAACAAAAGTATTCTTACAATAGTAACTTGTATTATCATTGGTGTGTAAATACTTACGTATATATAAATATCTTTTATATACATGGGAAAATGCATTTGTTTGTGTGAATGTATGTTCCAAGTGAATGTCTACTCCGATCAACAGATCAGTATGAAATTTGTCACAGAGGTTAACCTAACATTGGGTGTGAACATAGGCTAATTAGATTTTCTTAAAAACATATATAATTCCCCCCTAAAAAGTTATTACTTCTAACCCCCACCCCCCATATAACTTTCTTATTTTTAGGCCGATTTGTTTCAAATTTGAAACATGGTTCCTTGGTGCTAATTGCATTACTGCAAGGTAGTTTTCAAGCTGTAGCCCAACTAGAGTGACATGTAAAAATAATCGAAAACAACAGATATTAGTGTCTAATCCATAGTTTTCAAGGTTGCTGAAATGAATAATAACACTCCCAATGCCCTTCAAGTCCAAGTTCAGCCCTGATAGGAAGGGGATGAGAATGGGGTATGAAGGGGTAAATGTAAAAAAAACCACAAACGACAGATACTGGTGTCTAATCCATATTTTTCAAGGCTGCTGATAAGAATAGTGACCCTCCTGATGCCCTTCAAGTCCAAGTTCAGCCCTGATGGAAGGGGGGGTTGGTGGGAAGGGGATGACATAAAAATAACTGAAAATGACAGATATTAAGTGTCTAACCAATAGCGTTTGAGGTCACTGACATGAGTAGTGACACCCCTGGTGTCCTTTAAACCAAAGTTCAGCGCCCCATAGGAGTGGGTGAGAAGGGGGTGGGTAGTTGCTGAGAAGCAAAAATAACCGAAAATGACATATTCGTGTCTAATCCATAGTTTTTGAGGTTGTTGAGATGAATAGCGACAATCCCGAAGAACTTTAAGTTCATATTTAGCCCCAATATGAAGGGGGCCTGAAAAAGGGTGGGAAGGTGGTAACATGTAGAACTAACCAAAAAATTCAGATATTAGAGTCTAATCCATAGTTTTTGAGGTTGCTGAGCTTGATAATGGCACTTCCAATGCCCTTTAAGTCTAAGTTCAGCCATAATAGGAAAGTGGGGTTCGGAAGGTGATGACATGTAAAAGTAACTGAAAACTATAAATATTAGTATCTAATTCAAAATTTTCGAGGTCACCGACATCAATATTTTAAACTCCTTGTACCCTGTAAAGTTCAGCCCAGATAGGAAAGGCGGGTGAGAAGGGGTGAAAAATAAAATGTAATAAATTACAGATATTTGAGTCTAATCCGTAGTTTTCGAAGTTGCTAGGATGAATAGAGACACTTTCAATGCCCTTCAAGTCCAAGTTCACCTCTGATAGGAAGGGATGGGGGCCAGGCAGGGCATTGTAACTGAACCAGCTATCTTAACAGAGAGAGAGAGTGAGAGTTTGTCGGTTGTCATTCAGAGATTTCCCAGGCAGCTTTAGGTTTGTCTGTATATATATATATATATATATATATATATATACTATTATATATTATATAGGTATATATATATATATACTACACATAAATAAATTGTGAGTGTGTGTGCTAGTGTGTTTATGTGCGCATTATCATATATATATATATATATATATATATATATATATATATATATTATATATATATATATATATATATATATTTATATATTATATATAATATATGTATATATATATATATATGTATGTGTGTGTGTGTGTTGTGTGTGTGTGTGCGTGCGCGCGCGTCTGTGTGTATATGTATGTATGTATTTAAAGTGTACGTATGTAAAAGTCTGCGAATCCATTGCCTACATTGTCGTTAATTACAAAAGAATTAGCCATCATATTTTATGTAGTCCACACGAAATGTTTCATTAAATTAATGAAACCAATATTTTATAAAAATACGTAAATGGATTAGTATGATCTAACCGCAGAAAATTTTCAGCTAATCCACGCACCATGAACCTGATTTTATGTGCAAATACGTCAGCATATACATTAACGTAATTACACGCTGATGGCTGATGTATACATTCCAATTAGTATTAATTGCGTTTCCTTGATATATACTAAATGGTTTGTGTTTATTGTTTTTAGCTTTTGAAAAACAAAAAGGGGGAAATGTCGGAACTTGCTTGTTAACACTGCTATATAGTATATGTGAATTAGTAATATATATCGTTTTGGGATTTCAAAGTTTCTTTTCCGTATCTGTACGGCACTTACTGGGTCTCCTAATACTTAAGAATCCTCCATTCTTTCCACATGACAGACTATCACATTGTTTTACCTTGATAATATTTTTTATGCCATGTGAAGTAATAAGTAGACAATTCATTCAACACATGCTCGTTTTTGCTTTTTTTTTTTCTTATTGTAAATGAGATTTAGCCTCGTAACCATCTCTTTCATTTTCACCTTGGCTTCCAGTGACATTCCAATATTCTTCTAGATATTTTTGGTCCCTTCCTTGTCTTTCGTAATTTGAGGCACGTTATCTCATCCTACGATCATCCATTTTCGTCTGCCGCGTCTTTGAATTGTAAAATGTTGACGAGCTAGTGTAAAAAAGGTGTGAAAGTGTGAACTAGGTAGATCTTGCCAGAGGTTTAACTGAAGTGAAAAATAAAAATAAGGAATTATCGAAAGATGGTTACATAACAGTATTGGAATAAAGGGCTACATATTAAATGAGTGCCTGCTGTATAGTATAGATAGTTTACAATTAACCACTGGTGATGAATAGTGACGGGGAAAATGGCTACAAAGCTAGAGACGAGGCTTGTTAATACTTTCTTTGGTAGAGAATAAACCAACATGAAAGATAGTCACGATTCGCAGCTTTATTAAGCGTTTGGTTACAATTTCTGTGTTCTGATTTTCAGTTCCCTAAGAGGTTTTTGTTGGCTTCTGCAGGTCCTTTTGGAAAGAAGGAATATCGGTTAGTAGTGTATTTATTCTCTTCGACTGAACATCTTTTTCTCTTGGTGGGGTTTTTTCATATGATATCATCTGTCTAATTGATCTTCATCCCCCTATTGAAACTCTGTACTGTCACTGATTACCAGACACACTTTGCCCAACATAAGCACAATAGGATCCGATGAAAAATACTTATATCTTTTGCATATATATATATATATATATATATATATATATATATATATATATATATATATATATATATATATATATATATATATATATATATATATCGCGTATGAGTGTATATATATATATATATATATATATATATATATATATATATATATATATATATATATATATATATATATATCGCGTATGAGTGTCCTCTTGCCATTACTTCGTACTTGTGCAAATGGCAGGCAATAACCATTCTGTAATATCTTCGAACTTATGTAAAAACTTTGCTCATATTTTCATGTGCGGTATTTTACGATTAAAATGTTGCCGCAGTGAACGTCGTAATTAGGTAAAACATGAACATGATTCACGCTGAAGGCGAAATGTGAATAGAATTACGTCGTCATTATCATTTTCTTCATTTTATGAGGTTTCCAGGATTATTTCTGTAAAGTTCGTATTCCATAGTCAGTTATGGTAATTTTCTTTTCCAAAGTGTGAAGTAATATGTCATAGATAATGAAGCTTTGTAGGGAATATTAGGTGAGAATAATTATGGTGTAAATTGTAGGTGGGAGAAACGCCTGCTTGCCAGGGTTTGGTCAGGGAGGAGAGGTGTTGGTGGATAGGGGGAGGGGGGAGTTTTGCTTGTCTGACCCCGATTAAATGAACACAATTTTCATCTCTTAAATCTTTCATATTTAATGTTTAGTTGCTTGGTAATTTGACCATTTGGTAACTGTATGACGCGATTTCTCGAATTCGTGACCTTATAGTTTTAAGTGATTTGTAGCACTTGGACCCATATGTTTTTGTTTTCTTGTGTTAAAAAAAATTTGATTGGTAGGTAGACTAATTGATTTATTTATGGTTGCTAAAACTGGCGTCACAACATTAGGGTATTGACGCCGTATTGGTAGACACGTAGCCTTCTGTGTTTCACTATCTCGCATGATTCTTATGTTCTAATTAAGTTTAATTCCCATTTTGTTCATGTGTCAATACACACGGTGTATGTGGTAGTATGTGTAAGTCGTAGATGAGCTGTGTTTACATGCCAGCCTATCCTCGAGAGATGCCATCTCGGCTCCTCTTGCATAATCTATAACTCCGAAGAAAATGTAATTTCCTCAGCATGTCTACTTCTTGGCCGCCTCCTCTTTATCTCTCCTTCGCGAGACTTACTCGTCTTTCAAATTGTCAAAACTTTCCTGACGCATCAGACATTCTTCCAGAGTTGGATTATAAAACGTGACTCAGTTGTTAACAGCCAACTTGACGGAGTTTGACATACATGTACACGGAGAGAAGAAACATTGCCATAGCTATTCTCGGACATTCTTTCGTGGATGTGGTCTTTGTTATTGATGCCATCTTTTGAAGAATTATTATTATTAGGGAAGGCTATTCATTCGTTTTGGTTTATGTCACTGGTGGCAGCTTGATTGATACTTAGTCACAAGAAATAAGTTGTCCGCAACCCGGTAATTTAGACAATATTTTGTCAGTCAGAACTGAGGATAAGACTGAAAGTCGATAGTAGATGAAATTGTATGCATTACTGAGGGAATGTTGTAAAGAGTTCTTGTGCGTGTGTACGCTCAGTGTCTCTTGCAGAATTGCAATGATATTCGTGATCTCATTTTCTACATAGGAAATTATGTAGGAGAACTGTTAGGCATGCAGTATTTGGATCTTTAGAACTGTGGCTTATAAGAAACATACAGAGCGATACTCGTCCCACACTTTAGCGTATGTACTTGCTGATATTTATCTGACTAGGTGAGGTAAAGTAAATTTTTCATGCTAGGGTATTCATTTTGTTGTTATTTTAAAACTCAATAGTTGTCATTTGTCGCAGTTTGCTTAAAACGGCAGAATTTAAATGTACTTCACATGCATGCACTGGAGATGAGTTTCATTTATTATACAGGATATTGTTTTCTTTTGTAACTTGGTGCCAAAACTAACCATCAGTGTTACCTTTACGTAATTTTATCGTACCATTTTTACCATTAAGAAATCAAGGAACTTGAACAAGTTATGTCAATAATGGACAATATATATTATGTATAGATGTAATGCTCTTGCATAATTATTTAGACTATATCATCATTTTATTTAGGGAAAGAGTGGTAATGGTTTCCTTTGCTGCTGTGCACGATTTGATAATCACAGATGGCTTGGACATGGGGTTTGTTGCCACGTATCCTCTATTGATGTAGATACCGGGATGGATGTAGCACAGAGGAGGAAACATATATTTGATATTTTAAAGGAGATAAAGCCAGATGTGTAGGCGCACTTCGTATTTTAACAAAATCTTTAGTATTCGAATATCTTCAATTCCTTTTTCTCCTTGAGGGAGAAAAAGGTTCGAGGAGTTTTCTTCCAGTTTTTAGCGCCTCAGTGGCGTGGTTGATATGGTGTTTGCGTTCCACCTCGGTGGTCGCGGGTTCGATTCTCGGCCATTCCATTGAGGAGTGAGAGATGTGTATTTTCTGGTGATAGAAGTGCACTGTCGACGTGGTTCGGAAGTCACGTAAAGCCGTTGGTCCCATTGCTGAATAACCACTGGTTCCATGCAACGTAAAAGCACCATACAAACAAACACACAAACCGAGTGTTTTGCATTAAGGTTGCTAATCTGTTGAGTTTTTTAACCTCATGCAGTCGACTCTCTGCATATTCAGAGTCCCTGACAGCTCAAATTTTACCCCACCCTTCTCTAGCTCTGCATGTTTCAGCTACCCCAGAAAAATTTTTTTGTCCTTCCCATCCCCCTTTTTTCATTCATGTAACCAGTGCTCTTTCACCTTCGTACCAACACATCCAGCTTTCTCTCTTATACCACATTTAATATACCTTGAATATAATAAGTATCTTCCTGCGCACTACATACGCAGACATTCACCACTCCACTATTTAATACTGTAGTTGTTCTCTGGTTTTACAGCACCAGTGTAGGATATGTGGCTACAAACCCCGTGTCCCAAGCCATTTGTAATTGTCACACCAGACATGGTCTATCACATTATCGATATTAGGGTGGAGTAATACGTTTGTGATATTTGACTTATGTGAACTCTTGATAACTTCAGGAACACAAACAGTCAGACCTACATCTCAAGAAGCTGGGGAACGTGACCCTTCACTTGAGTGCTTTAATTGTCTTAATGGTATTGATTTGTTGTTCGTCAATCGGTTTTACCATGAAAACTGCTCTAATTGTAACGGTAAATTTAATGTAATATCTCACACGAGACCCCTATACATAATTCTTTCCTGTAAAAATTGTAGCCCCTTATTTTCCTTACAATTCTTGTTTTTTGTACAATTCGTGAAAATATCCAGATTTGCGAATTAAAATGGTATAGGGAACGATTATTATTTTGTTGTCAAAACTAATGTTCGTCTCTCAGGGAAGATGAAGGATCTCAGACCTTGACAGAATGTTCAGTTTACGTTCCTCGCTTAGTGAGCTCATTTATTACAACCATTTTCTCTTGTGCACTAAACTGATAGATACATAAATAAATAGAGGTTAGTAAGGACTGGAAGTTCTTAGGACTCTCTTTTTTTTAGTGAATAAACATATATTCAAGAGTATCCCGATTAATTATGGACTCTTATACTTACCTGGTGAGGCTTAAAGGCTAACCTTGCTATTAAAGACCAAGGCTTTGCTTGGGGTCTTACTCTTGACCTAATTTAAGGTAGAGCAAGGTAAACAGATTTATTGACTGAAAGAGTAACCTAGTGGATACAGGCAGTGATTGGTGGGAAGATTTTACTGTGTAGCAGTGGTCACTTAATTTTTTACATTTTTCTCAAGGAACTAATGATAAAGGTCTAAATAAAATCATGTCTCACTGTGTTTGGGAAAGTTTCTATGAAGCACAGAAGTGTTGAGCTCATTTTGACGTGAACTTCTCTTTATAGTCTTTATTTTCTTATCTGTCTTTGCCTGTTTTGGATTAGTTTATTGTTGTCATTCCCTATTTTCAAAACATCTTCCACGAAGTTGGCTATCTTAATTAATTTTTATGATTACTTTTGTAGCTGTGTTTCTTTCAAAAGGCTACCTTTCATTATTCCCTAGAATTTCCACTAAGATATTTTTCCAGGGTTGATGAGAAGAAAATTGCCGAGATCTTGACTTTTTACCTTCCGAGTTCTCTCTCGACGTTTTCAGAAATATAATTTCCTCGGCCTTTTGGTCACGAGAATCTTGTAAGAAAAAAAAAAAAAAAAAAAAAAAGGCATTTGATACGAGATTAGGGTACTCAATTTTTGCTCTTGTGGTGGGCAATGTAACTGGTTACGTAATCCTCGCTTTTAAGACATTCATCCCTTTCGGCGAAAGTAAATTTAATGTGTGCTACTGGGCGTATAGGCGTTGAGTTTAGTCATGTTTCATGTTCCCTCAAGTTTTCATGTATTCTGAAGTACTTCACGTCTGTGTAAGTTTCCCTGCAAACATCAATACTTTTTCTTATGTGCGTATTTTCGTCTATAAAGCGAAGGTGACTAATTAAGGCTATGTATAAAGAGATGATTGACGTTTTTTGACATATACTTGCGTAATGAGTATACAATTTTAAAACCCGGCTTAGATGAAAGCAGAGCCTTTTCTGCTGGGGAATACTAAAGAATGTTAGTCTCTATGGAATATTGTTTGAATAACAAAGAAACTCGTCTTATGCTTCAGTGCGTTTCTCAAGAACAGGAGAAGCTTGTCAGGTATAACTTAGTTAAAAGACAGATATATTCCATCGTAAAAATTAAAGCAAAGCAAAATTTGTAAATCAGGGCTTTGGACTTTGGTCTTTCAATGAGAGCAGTAAGGGACGCCTCATTCCCGTAAAGTTCTCTAGAGTTTGTTAATTTATCCAGTTGCGACGTCATATCAATGAAGCAATGCTGATGAGTTTTAAGAATGATCTCGGTTTCTTGACAGGACTCTCTCTAGCCTTGTAAGGGCATGTTTTTCTCAAGTTTCTATAATACTTATACGACCAGAGTGCTCCTATCATTTTGAATATGTGCTTAGAAATGAATCGGTTGCACTGGTTGCGCTCAAGGAGTAGAATGATCGTTTTGTGCGGAATTAGCGTACACTTCATACGATAAGATTCCTACTTAACAAAGAATTTCGGTCGGCTGATCGAAGTAAATTTGCAATGTTCGCCTTAGTCATATACTTTTTGATTTTATTGTCTTTAGTGAGGAGTAACTACAAATCCTTGTTTCTTCAAAGATTAGGCTAAACATTTGTATAACTCAATCATTCATTTTGCTCGTGGTTGCGGCTTTTCAATATATATGTGCTATGATTTTATCGTTATTATGTCTTGCGTCCAGAACTGGTATCTTGAGTTTTGGGGAATGAATAAAATAATTAAAATGACCCTCTGTTTGACAATCAAGCTTTGAATTTATTAATGTGCTATCTTGGCGACCAAATATAGAATTTTATTGTTGTTATTGTATTATAAGCTGCAGTTTTTCAATGAATGGAATTTTTTTTTTATGAGAGTGTCTTATCAATGTTTAAAACACCAACCCTCACATACACTCTCTTTCGGGACGTTGTTAACCGTTAAGTGACACGAATTTTAATTTGCTTGTGCAAGCCATACACATTTTGTTCTAGTATAACCAAGTGTAGTGAACCTCATTGATAGTGATGATAATGGTAATCATAGTATGGATTTTGTCCTTGTGAAATCCGACTTTTCTGATCTCTACCTCCCCCCCCCGCTATGGTATGTTCCCTGAATAATAATAATAGTAATAATAATGTTCTAAGGGGTCTATAATTTAAAAAAACATTATATACTCTCGTTATAGAAAGTTTTCCCCAAATAATAATAATAATAATAATAATAATAATAATAAATAATAATTAAATAATAGAAAAAATCCTCATG
>NC_061103.1:27245865-27255865 GCF_015104395.2 Macrobrachium nipponense | reverse complement strand
TTGGACGAGTGGGTTGCGTTCTCGCCTACTGATTTGGTAGCGAGAGTTCGTGCCCCGCTCTGCCAACGTGGAATCAGAGGAATTTATTTCTGGTGATTGAAATTAATTTCTCGACATAGTGTGGTTCGGATCCTACAATAAGCTGTAGGTCCCGTTGCTAAGTAACCAACTGGTTCCCAGCCACGTAAAAATATCTCATCCTTCGGGCCAGCCCTAGGAGAGCTGTTAATCAGCTCAGTGGTCTGGTTAAACTAAGATATACTTGAGTATGTATGCAAATCGCAACTGGGGGAATGTGTATTATAAATTTACAATTTTGCAAACGTTTGGAGGTTGCATTTAGCAACTATGTGGGTGTGTATTACAGATATACGTTTTAACAAGGATTTGGATATGAGCATGATTTTTTTATATTTCTGATGCCCTGTGCTTTTACACTCGTTGTAAGGAGCTTTCGATTTATCTATTGTTATGAATCTGTAACAAATAATCTTGTAAGTGTAGGTAAATAATATAAGTCTTTTAGCTGTCAGTCATTTCACTTCATCCATTTGCCCAAAGTTAATTCGTGTTAATCTATTTCAGAAGCCTTCATTGCTAAAACCAATCTGATACAATTTGACCGTTTTTAATCGAGTCTCGTCATATGCTCTCTCTCTCTCTCTCTCTTCTCTCTCTCTCTCTCTCTCTCTCTCTCCTCTCACGATTGCAGCAGCGCTTATCAATTCTTATACATGCCTCATGCCTCACTCATTCCTAGAACTAGGGATTGCGTAGTTCCATTCCCTTATTTTTGGCAGCCCTTGCCCCGTCATGTATTGGAGCCGGCTTTAAATATAGCGGCTTAGCCTTTTATTTTGTGTGATTTCATTTTTTTTCTTTTGCCAACTATGAAGATGGAACGGGGTTTCTATAAGGGTTGGTGTTCTGTTTTGTGTGGTTTTATTTCGTTTTTTGCATATGCCATCTATGAAGGTGAAGGTGCACATCTGGTTCTGTAAGAGATATGAAAAGGCTTTAGCTACCTGTCCCCTTTTCCATAAGAAATGAGGAGGAAGACGAGAAGAGGAGAGAGAGGTTTGATACATGTATAAGCGTGTGTATATATACTATATATATATATATATATATATATATATATATATATAATATATATATATATATTATATATATACGCTTATACACGTATCAAGATTATTTTCCCAAACAATTAACCGAAAGCGGGTAACTAAGGAGACATTTCCATCAAACTTGGAGAAGATACGATAGATGTCCTTCCCTTGCAAACCTCTCTCTCCTCTTCTCGTCTTTCCTCCTCATTTCTTATGGAAAAGGGCACAGGTAGCTAAGGCTTTTCATATCTCTTATAGAACCAGATGTCCACCGTCACCTTCATAGATGGCATATGTGAAAAACGAAATAAAACCTCACAATACATATATATATATATATATATATATATATTATATATATATATATATATATATGTATGTATATTATTATATATTAATAATATATTATATATATATATATGTATGTATGTATGTATGTATGTATGTATGTATGCATATAATTGAGCCATTCGGCCATGCTGTGATTCTTGCGTTCTTCAGGGGATTTTCTGGGAGATTTATCCTTTACGTTTTAGGAGGAAGATATTACTGTGCGCTTTTAGGGTCGTTTTTGGCGGAGTCGATTAGAATAATGGCCCTTATGGCGTCGGTCGAGGCGAGTGTAGAAGACGCTGCGGTCTCTCTCTCTCTCTCTCTCTCTCTCTCTCTCTCTCTCTCTCTCTCTCTCTCTCTCTCTTTATTCTGATGACTTTTTTTGGACTGGTTTAAATATCAGACATGAATTTCATGCGCAAGAGTAATCGGGAACTGGGCTCTCTTTCTTCTTAATTATATGCACCAGTAATCATTTTGAGTAATTTATGGTGAAATAATTTTTTTTTAATTCTGTCATCGAGTTCCCTTTCTTCTTAATTATTCACCAGTAACCATCTTAAAGAAAGTGTGGGATGATATAAAGGTTCTCAAATAATGACATTAATTTATTTTTCCCGTTGTAAATGTTACAAGAAAAGTCACTGTAGTTAAATCATTTTTAACAGAGACTTGATATTTTTCGGCTGAATACTAACCAAAGAAATATATATGTATATATTTTTTTCAACAAAATACCATAATGTGTGATTGTAATTGAAACATTCTCTTGTAAAACTGCCAAAGTGTGTACGATTTCTGTTGCAGTTCTAAAGGCAAAATAAACACCAATTCAATTCCAAGAATTTTTTTGAAATTGAGCTTTTGTTACTAATTCGATCTTGACTTTTTGTAGCCTCAAATATCAGACCGCAAGTACCTTGGGAACAGCTTACACCCGAGAGTGCTTTATAACCTGTGTCCAAAGTGAAATCATAAATGTATATGTATATATATATTTATCTATTTATTTATCATTTTAACAATCTCTGGATTAAACTTACACTAAGCATCTATACATTCACATGAGGATTAAATCAAAAAACCTTTTTATTCCCGTGGTGGGATTCGAACCCAGGCATGCTTGTGAACCCGCGCACGACTTCGTCATGGTCTACCTAGATCGTGAACTTAGTCCACTGTGGTGTCAAGTAAACGACCAGCTGTTTGGTTTCACATGTATATATATATATCATATATATATACATATATATATATATATACACACGCACACACACACACACACACACACACTCACATGCATACATAGAATGTGTGTACCAGTATGTGAATTAAGTCCACTATGATGCTATGAAAGCGACCTGCAGATTTCACACACATACACACACTCACACACATATATATATGTGTGTGTGTGTGTGTATTTACATATAATACATATATACATAGAGTATGTGTACCAGTATGTGAACAAATAGAGTGATGGAAAATTTAACCACAGAAATATTTTATTCATTGTGGTTGTATGTTGATTGAATAACAAAAGAGATGATGCATTTAAATACATTCAGCTGTTATAGTGTTCCTGGGTATGATTGCAATTTTATTATCCAATTCGTTTGATTTCATTTTGCTTATTTGTTTCTCTTTCAGTTCTGCAGCTGCTGGTGGGTGAGTACCAAAATGTACCATTCTCAGAGGACCAAGACATCGCATTTATTTACTTATTATCCAACTCTTCGGACACCCGTCCTCGGTAATGGCTGCTTTGGCGTTCATTAGTTGATTATTATTTTTAGTGTTTTCGCTACAGTGTTGTGTAAGGCGGTATGATACCTTTGTGATATCAAATATTTTAACTAGAATGTCTCTTTTGATTAGTAAAGCACTTTATCATAATGT
Source organism: Macrobrachium nipponense (assembly GCF_015104395.2). Classification (NCBI taxonomy): domain Eukaryota; kingdom Metazoa; phylum Arthropoda; class Malacostraca; order Decapoda; family Palaemonidae; genus Macrobrachium; species Macrobrachium nipponense. The sequence continues at coordinate 27,252,518 of NC_061103.1, read as the reverse complement.
ATTCGCTCTTCTAAAGCTAAATCTTACAGTTATTAAAGCCTTGGGGTTTCGTTTCTTTATTCGTGCTAGTTTTTTTTTTTTTTTTTTTTTTTTTTTTTTTTTTTTTTTTTTTTTTCGCTTTCTCGTTTCCCGTTTTTTTCATGCTGCTGTTTTGCGTCATTTCCTTTGCGTTTTTAGTAGTAATGCGCCTTGATATTCATTGAACTTTCTTTTATTTTTTTTTTCACTATATAATGGGTATTCCGTCTCGTGACTCAGATATTTTCAGTTTTGTTTTGTTTTGTTTTGTTTTGTTTTGTTAAGTGTATCAGGTAATTCGTAATTACATATTATGCGTACTAAGTTCCTTTATTAGCTTTTGTAGCGCTTTGGCTCTATGCATCGCATTGGTTCTTTAAAGCCCCTTGTCTCTAAAACGTGTTCATATACAGTTCTTAAGATTTAGTCTGGGGTTAGGAATACAACACTTGTTACAATAGCTTTTCAGAGACAGGTTCAGGGAGTTTCCATTGTTATGATTCAAGATATTATCTCAGGACCATTCTTGTATTTTGGTATTATTTGCTTTGAACTATTTTTGCTTTTAAATTGTTACATGTATTCGTATGTGTTTCTGGCTTTATATTGTTATATGTTCTTTGTGATGTGTATAATTTTTTATATTGCATGTTTAGTTTTTTATTACGAGAAATATTTTTTTAGCGATTAACGTTTAGGTAGGGGTCATTAGTGATTTCCATGTATTTTTACATATATTTGTATTTATTATTATGTCTTTTTGCATGTGTTATTTAATTTCGTTTATAATGTTGTAATTGCTATATTTTGATGTATTGCATTATATTTCTGCGCCCTTGTATTGTGAGTTGTCAATGATTTGTTATACTCCTATCCTGAGAATAATATCTTGAAGTTCTTGGTCCCTGTAGAATGGTATGGTGGCAAATCCAGATTTTTTGGTGGCTTAATTAATTAAATTGAATTCAAAAGGGAATTCAAGTGAATTTTCTTCTACTCGGTAATTATTTATTGCCTGGATTTGTCACAAAATAAACATCGCTAAGGATTCGCAAAGGTATGGTCTTCTTTGTTTTATATAATGACATATGAATTATTTCCAAGGAAATCCGAGTCGTACTTTGTGGAGCATATTATCATTCTCATGTACGCTTGCAACCATCGGCAAGCAGTTTCAGAAATGTCAACCAAATGTCTCCAGTCCAGGTATTTTCATTCATAAAACATGTTTTTTTTACCTTAAAAAGGGCAAATAACGTAATGTTAAATTAATTCATTTTGCTGTAGTAGTTATTGATTTGTCAAGAATGAGTAAAAGTCACTTTGATATTATTTCAAGAATGAGTAAAAGTCACTTTGATATTATTTTGAATTCATTATATCGTGTCAATGTTTAATTCAGAATTCTCGTTATTACTAGACTTGAAATTTTCCCTTTAAATGGTTTGCTTGTCAGTGATTTACCCAGAATTCTTGTTGCTTGTCAATGTTTTACCCAGAATTCTTGTTATTATTAGACTTGAAATTTTCCTTTAAAATGGTTTGCTTGTCAATGTTGTACCCAGAATTCTTGTTATTATTAGACTTTTAATTTTCCCTTAAAATGGTTTGCTTGTCAATGTTATGCCCAGAATTTTCCCTTAAAATGGTTTCCTTTACGTTATAGGCATTTAATCATGATATCCAAAAAATGATAATACCATTTTTCCCCTTCTCGTAACCAAGGTACTCGGCAGGTAGTGATGACTCATTACTTTGATCATTGGCGATTTTCCACCCGAGTGGCTTCTTTCGATCTTCAAAGATACCTGAGTTCGGCTGTCTTTAGCACGTAAACAGGTGAGCCTAATCTCACGTAGCTAGGTGAATTGTGTAAATGGAAAAGTTGGTAGTCTGTGAATTAAGGTTGAAACTGGCAGCAGCCAGGTCAGATTTTGTCTCTCTCTCTCTCTCTCTCTCTCTCTCTCTCTCTCTCTCTCTCATATGTGCATATATATATAACTACACACACACACACACACACACACACACATATATATATATATATATATATATATATATATATATATACACACACACACATGCATACATATACATATATATATATATATATATATATATATATATAATATATAAGTATGTATGCATGTATGTATTATGTATGGTGTGTGTGTGTGGTGACTGCTTCAAGATCTGAGCAATGCCGTTCGTTATGAGGTTAAAAAAAACAGAGACTAGGATTTGATCGAATTATGCGGGAGTTGCTCAGGTAAATCGATTAGTATGTGACAAAGTGGCTGACCACAGTAGGTAATGTAGGTCTGGATGAGGGACAGGGTACACAGGAACAAGGGAGAAGAATAATTGTTCTTTGGTTAACGGCTGAATGGGTAAACCACCCAGTTTATACTTCGTATATCAGGAATGTTGAACAGTAGGTTTTTAATGGAGTAAGTATTACAAAGATTAATAAAAAAAAAGACCAATTATTGTTCAGACCAGCAAGTAGGTGTAGGACTCATTTTCATCTTTGTCTACACAGTTAGCGTTATTTCGAAACACGTGTGAGAAGTTTAATTAGTGTGCCGAAGCAAAGTAAATGTGAAACGAGGATTGAAAGGTTGAGAAATGACGCGATAAGTAGAGACTGGTTGACAAAGAGCATATATCAGGAATTGCTTGTAGATAGTTGAGAGAAAATGTACTCAAGACACTGATGACAATGTTAATGTATTAACATGTGAAGCTGTTAATATTTTAGATATTTATTTATTCTGTACACTAGTTCGTTCTTGAATTAGCACTTAAATGTTTCATATGTAATTAATGTTTTGTTTCTTGAGGAAACAGTTCAATGTACATATGACATGTGTGCGTCATTTGGTTTCTCCCTGGCCTTTCATCTAAGATGAAATTGATATATATATATATATATATATATATCTATATATATATATATATATATATATATATCTTAGAGCTGCAGCCCTAGGTACATCTCATCAGGAGAACCATAGTAGGGAAAGCCGTCGTACTCAACTACATTTATTTTGCCAACCTTTCACGACTCATAGTCTCATCCTCAAGACTACAATGAAGATAGAAGGGAGAACATTGAAACCAAGCACTGTACAATCCATAAAAATTACGCAATATTTAATAAAATTCAATGAACGTCAGCATGTAGAATATTTTAAAATAATCTTTGAACTTATTAAAACAGGAAAACCTACTAAACGTCAAAATTATGTACAAAATATGTAATAATCTAAATATAGTAAAATTATATAAAAAACTAAAACATTAAGACCTCTCTGCGCCTTATCCTCGCTAAGGACGGGCAGAAACGGAAAGAATTTTAAACAAACAAACAAACACCTTACCTTCGGCAATAATATCCACGATAATCCGTCGTGAAACGTTGGCCAAATAAATATATATTTTAATTTTATGTGTGCAAATATTTGTTTTTATTATGTATGTATTAATGTATATATTTGGTCTTAATGTATATGTTATGCATGCATTAAATGAATAAGCAAAGATTATCTGAATGCATGACCACACACATCGTGTTATGATTAAAGTAGGCGTATGTGGCTTTGTTGTACATTGCGCATTCCTTACATTCCTATATGAATGCATATATTCACACTTACGAACTCAATGCCCCACATTGTGCAACTGGCATTCAGCGAGACCTTAGGCTTTGTTGAAAAGCCTTCCTAATTTTAGCTAACCTTCCTATCTAGCCTTTTTCCTGAACGAGCTGAAACCATTTTTCAGAACCCCTGGCTGAATGGTAAGAAAATTGGGCGAAGGAAGCAGGAAAAGGAGGAACGTCCCTCCCCCTAACCCCCTCGTCTCCGACGACTCCTCAGCCCTCAAGGAACTTTTCATCCTCTCACTTGAGGTTTGTAATTGGCTGGATTTGTTTAACTTCTCAACGTGTCTTTTGCATGAGTTTCCTGGAATGTAGTGAATGAGCCGACAAAGAGTCTCATTTCTTCCCGTCTCTTGTAGCTCTTCTGGCAGTGTGGGACGGCGACACGTTTACTTCTATGTACGGTTAATATCATCTTATGTATTATATATAAAATATAATGTATATATATTTATGCTTATATATATATTATTATATATATATATTATAGTTATATTAATATACCGTATATATACACTATGATATATTATATATATAATATGTGTGTGTGTGTGTATGTATATGCTATATATAATACTAAAAGGACCTCATTGAAATTGGATGGTGATCTAGCGGAGTTTAGTTTTATATAAAGAATACTCCGTATATACATACAGTTTGAATGAGGCCTAGATAATTGTCCCACAATTGCATAAAACAATGGTGTATTATATATAAATATTATATATATTATATATATAATATAATTATATATATATATATATATATATATACATATATATTATATATACCTATTATACATATAATATATATACATATATATATAATAATATATATATATATATATATATATATTATATATATATATATATATATATAACTTGTGCGTGCATCCTTAACCTGCATTGTTTAAAGCTGAGTATGTAAAAAATGCGCTGGAATTATATGTATATATATATATATATAATATATTATAGTATATAAATATATATATATATATATTATATAGTTACGACATAAACTTGACGGACATGGGACATGCAAATGATGGTGATTTAATCCGCAATACGGAATGCATCATATATCGAGAGAGATGGGACTTAAAACAAATATTAGAAAAACGCAAGTAATGAGGACAGGTTATGCACAGCGGGATGAAAGGCGTTAATTAAGACGGGGGAAAGATTAATGAGATTGAATTTTCCAATATTTAGGAATAATGATATTGAGTACAGGATAGCTTCTCCCGACTCGGAATTTAGCTAGAATTGAAATAAACGCAAATCAATTAATGGGAAGTCAAATAGATTTGAAAAGTCATATGAAAGGGGGTATTGACGCGGTTTTTAGTACGATCTGTATTGTTATTGACATGAATCATATGACAATGAAATTATATCGAATTAACTTCGTCGATTTTAGAAGAAAACGCCGTAGAAGTCTTGAGAATCAGATGGCGGGATAGAGTCAGAAATGATGCCATAAGGGTAATTATGGGAGTTCCATATTTAATTGAGGCTGTGATTCCACTGAAATGGAGATAGAGGCGGTTGGGATTCTGTGAGGATCAGAAGGATATGGAGCCCGAGATCTATATAGACGAGGCTTATCAGAAGGGAGGAATGAAATAAACGAAGGATTGTTGAAGTTAAAGAACTTGAAAGACGTGAGTGAGGAATTAAACTTTACCCTAATGTAAATGGCATTAGTACGTCCCTGTTATGAGTTATACATAATTTTCCCAAAGCTATCGTCCTTTTAATGTTAGCATATACATCACTGCTACACTTATACCATTTTTGCATTGCATCTCAATATGTCTTTTCAATCCTCATCATTCGGCATTATATGGTTTACCGGTCACTTCTTTTTTCTCTACTTTGCAAGCTCTGGAGTTCTGCTTTTGTGATTCTTGATTCTTTTATGTAACTTTTATTTTCTTTTAGAGGAGGTCCATCGTTTTTGTCACGATTAAGCTCCTTCGTTCCTTTTTGTCCGCCTGGGCCTGGGCTACAAAAAGGCCATTCCATTGCTATTACCATTGTCTTTCTGTCTCATTCAACATCCACATTTAACTGGTATAGGCCAAAATTGGCTCAGCTTTTGCTTCCTTTGATATTTTTCTCTTCCAAACATTTCCTTGGCTCCTGCTCCCTTCCTCATCTATCCTATTTTCTCCTTTGAGCATATTCCGTTACATTTACACGCAAAGTCAACTTCTATCATTCCAGTCCCTATACCATGTATATCGTCCTGCCTCAGATTCACTTTCAAAACGTTAAAATAATGTTTGATCACAACTTTTCCCCTCCCGTAGGGGGGTAGGGCCGTCAGTGGACCTCATACAGTGCTCTGTGGGCATTGCAGCTTGCCTTCGGCCCCTAGCTGCAACCCCTTTTGTTCTGTATACTGTACCTCCTTTCATATTCTCTTTATTTCATTTTAATTTCCACCCTCTTCTAAAAATTGATTCTTAGTGTAACTCCTAGACTTTCTTCTTGTTACACCTTACAAACCCTTTACTGTCATTTCCGTTTCAACGCTTCGCTGAATGACCTAGTTCCCACTATTTAGCCTTTTCCCTATACTCAGTATTCAGTTCAACAAATTTTCCCTTTAACATGAACATTAAGGACGTTAAAGTATACCCGTCCACAACACCATTTGCAAACATCAAGCATATCACTGATTCAACGATCCATTTCTAAAGCCAAGAAACTGTTGTTTACATTTCTACTCTGTCACAGGCTTCTGTTATCCTTCCATATGTAAAAACGTTAATCCATATGGAGAGTAAGACCTACTTTTTTTTTTCAACAAACTATTTCGCTCATTCTTGTCGATAATCTGATACAAGCTTTGCTTTGGTCTTAAGAGTTTCTAATCGCTCAGCAAAAATTATAATTTGTTACACGGTACTTAATCGCTTTCTTTCATTACACACACACACACACACACACACACACACACA
>NC_061103.1:27240865-27243365 GCF_015104395.2 Macrobrachium nipponense | reverse complement strand
GAACTTTTACCACATCATATATAATGGAATGTGTATTTATCGGAAACTGGAATGAGAATGTATCCTCCCCCTCCTTTTTTTCCGGCCCATGTCACACACTAACTGGTGGTTTAGTCGGTTCAGGGCAACATGTCCCCGTCTTTCACTATGTCATCTTGATGGATTGCGAAGGACGTGTGTTGATTAAATGTGATTTCAATTTTTTTCACGAGTGAAAGCCCTTTTACTTTTTTCATATAATCACCCTTTTCGTGTATTTATAAATTCGTCACGTTTCAAATACTATTTAAATCTAAAAGTTGCTGTCTTGTCTTTTATCTATTGATAAGTCTATCACATTGCAAATGCTTTTTAAATTTAGATTGGTATGACGTTAATGACAGTTTGGTGTCACGATTTAAAGATTAGGTCAAGGAAATATTATTAATCGTATTATTAGATATATATGGTACAAAGATACTGAAAATTGCTAGTCAGTGACATTGATTCAAGTAATGACAGCGAGAGAATATATATGATTCAGATGATGAAAGTAAGATTTTATTTATATATATATATATATATATATATATATATATATATATATATATATATATATATATATAGTATATATTTATATATATTGTGTGTGTGTGTGTGTGTGTATGTATATGTTTGTGTGTTCGTTTTTGTATACCTACGTGGTAATGAGAGAGAGAGAGAGAGAGAGGGGGGGGCGGTTGTTATTATTCGTCAAATGAATGCTAGTATTCAGAGAATTGACCAAATTCTGGGAAAGAATGTATTTGAATATCTTTTGTTTTTTATCAGTAAAGATTTTCTTTGTATAGAAAGCACCAGTGATATTGAAATATTTACACAACCTTTTCCATGCCTTTCGGGCAATATGTTGCAATGTTCTTTCGCATGATTGTGTATGTTTTCAGTCTCAAAGACTTGCGAAATAACAAACATTGTACCAACGATATTCATGTGTGCAACGAATTGCAGTATTATTACTCTTGTTTCTGTGTTTTTATTACAATGGTCACCTTTATATTTTATAGTTTATGTTCTGTATGCTTCTGAAACTGTAATTTAGGATGAAACGAAGGCTGTTAACAACTGAGTGACAGTTACCAGACTTATAATCTTTTCTTTTTCCCATTTCCACAAGCGTGAAAATGGTCGTCAGGAAGTGATTTAATATACAGTCTCATTCGATTTGACACCATCAGGCATTGTGCCTTAGTTATCAATTTCAGCCAAAGCTTTTAGCCAGCGACGAACACCGAGGGATAATAAAATCGAATGGCAATGAGTCACACTCCAAATGCTACGACGCAGCCATCAGTCTTATGGAAACCGAGAGAGATCCCATCTCCGGTTATGACTGTGATCGACGAGTGACAATACACAAACATGCATCAGGCGAGAGAGAGAGAGAGAGATGGGGGGAGAGCGGCCAGCCAATCAGGGGCATTTAGCTCGAGAGCCGAAGCGAGAAAGGATGGTTAGTGTCTCTTTATATCAAGAGCGTAACTCCCTTTGGCCCTGTCCATTTGGGGGCACTGATCGGAGCGCGGGATATGTCGGCCGTATAGGCAATCTATCCGAATTAGGTCGTTGTCCAACACGACCTTTCAGCTGCCGGTGTTCCGTAGTTCCGGATTTATTATTATTTTTTTTTTCACATTCACGTCTGGTCGGAGGTTCATAAAGATGGCTAGGGCTTTCCTAGGCTGCCTAATGCTAAGAGGTTAGCGTTGGGCGAGCATGTCATGATTTATTTAGCGTGTGGCTAATAAACGATGAGGGAAAATATGTTTTTCTCGTGCGTTGAAAATTCTTTAGGCTTGTATAGGTTTGAACGTGATTCAGTTCTCTCGTTATCTCTCATTCGTTTTTGTCTACTTATTTCTGTCTATGCACGTGTACGTTTATACTTAGAGATTTGTAAATCTTTTGTGAATGATCGCAGGTATGCACTAAAAGTAATCGTAAACCCTTTAACTAAAAAAGAAAAAAAATCACATTTCACTGCACCCATCAATTTTTGCGTGTTTGGGAGTTTCGAAGTAGTTCCAAAATCGAAATCAATCTGCAACAAACATTTCAGTTCAGATATCCGACGAGATAGTTAACCAGTTAGCAACCACTGGTGTTTACGTGCACTTTTATTTCTATATATTTTTTTTATTTAGATATGATAGTGTCGTGATTGTTATGTTATTTTCAACAAATATGTCATAGAATTCTATGTTCCTGGCTTTCGTAATAGTAAATAGTTCTACATATATGAAAATCTGCTCTGGTGGTCACATTTCCATTCTTCACTGTCGTACATGAGATGAAAAAGGATTTCATCCGTAGAGGTAGGGCTAGAATACGTTGAGTCAGTCTCTCACGCCCTGAATTCTGAGAATTGCCAGTTCCGTTTTGTCATAAACGAGTGAAATTTATAACCAGATAAAAAATCAACTTCATTGCTTTGGTACACTGCCAGACATCTATTGTAAAT
>NC_061103.1:27230865-27238365 GCF_015104395.2 Macrobrachium nipponense | reverse complement strand
CTATTTTTTTTTTTTTTTTTTTTTTCCTCTTTTCTCTAAAGCATTTTTAGTTGGAAACTCACCAGCTTCCAGATGGTAAGCTTATTAAAAAGAAAAGTTTACTCCACAGAAAAATATTTTCGTTCTCCGGAATCCGCCACTCTTCTGCCTGCATTTTTTTATTGCGTCATAACCTGGTTTTGAGAACGTGGCTTACCCCGTCGAAGAACAAGCAGTTTTACCACGGGATATTCGGCGGATTTAGGTGGTTTTTGGAAAATAGCAAAGTAACTTTATTAAGCTTCGTTTGTTTAATGTTTGTCAGCTAAATGGTATATTTCTTTTATTAGATTCTCACCTTAATCACTGTGTGTACTTCCTCCAGAATTATATCTTACTGTGATTGTTATTTTTCATTCTGTTGCTTATAATACTCGAGTAACCATGTAGAATATATGGTCACTTAAAGGAAAATTGAATTTAATATCAACAAAATACATTTTTTGCAAAGAATGTCATTCATTTCGGATTAAAAGACGAAAGTTTGAAGGATTATAGGGATCTGTAAATACAGACGGAAAGAGGCTTTGCTAGATCATGATCATAAGTATTACCTAGCAAGGTTTACACCAGAGAGTATATTCTCTAGTATCAGAGGTGCTGGGTTTGATAGCAGCTGCCCTGTACTTCAACCTTAAATAACGTGGGAGTTCTTTGGAGTTTGGGTGCCTTCAACGCTAATCCTTCTATTATTATTTTTTTTTTCACGCATATTATGTGTAATGTATATGTTGGCAGTTCTGGATTTCTTCAATAGGTCTTTCCGCTGTGCCAATGTCTAGTGGTCTCTGAGCTATTACTATGATAACTTTCAATATTTTCATTTCATTTCATGCTAACCTTAGTTAAACCGCTTTTATTGAATTATTTATTCTTTAATCCATATGTAAATTTTGTAGTTATAAGTTTTTTAGACTTCTTTATTGTTTTGCCTTCTGCCATATTAATGTATGAACGTCATAATTGATAACTGAGGATTGAAAAGATAGATATACTTTTCCAGTATTTAAGACCAAAGGTTTAAAAGAACGCCTTTAAGTTCAGTCATATGTGACTAGGTTTCTTAATCTAGTTCCGTAAATGCTATGCTGTGAAGTCAGAATAAGATAATGTTAAATGCGTGTTTTTTCAGAATAAGATAATGTTAAATACTTGTTATTTTTCAACGTCAGTGGTTTTGAAAAGCAAATACTTTACAGACTCGATTTTCGTCTTTCCTTATTTTTCTTTGTTTCAGAAAATGTTTATCTTCCATCTGGCTCTACAACTGACTTCGTCTATATGTTTTCCTTGATTCATTCATTTACGTTTTTACTTCAGGTGGAGCTGTAGTTAGGATTCTGACAGGTGCCGCTCTGCTATGTTTTGCTGTTGCACTGATGGATAATAAAGGCATCGGGTTGGTCGTGACAGTCGCCCTTGTAAATAATATATATATATATATATAATATATATATATATATATATATATATATATATATATATATATATATTTATTATATATTATATATATATATATATATATATGTGTGTGTGTGTGTGTGTGTGTGTGTGGTGTGTGTGTCTCGTGCGTGCCTGTGTGCGTTGTGTGTGTATAGATATATATATCATATTAGTATATATACGTCTGTATGTGTGTATCTATCTTGTCAGTCTATCCACATGTTGATGTGTATGTATATATAAATAAATGTATTAAATGTACTATGTATAATTATGTCTGTGTATATAAATGACTACGTTAGAAACTTTAGTGTTATTTCTCTTGGTGACAGTTCTTTACTACTTTTTTTTTTTTTTTTTTACTATGTGTCGTCCAAGTTTCCAGCGTCCACAAGTTTCATGCGTTCCTTGCGTAGGCATTGCAACTTAATTCTGGAATTTTTACATTCGCCGGAGTGCCTTACTTTTCTCGTTTAACTTTATGTTTTATGCTTTTCCACTCTCCCGGAGTATTCCCAACTTTACTGTGTCGGGACAGTCTTGCAGTTCAGTTTGTTTCTCTTGATTATATGAATATTTTATGAAGGCGACGTTTCTGCAGGGCGTATGTAATTAAGTACACGTAACTTTTCTTACTTCTATTTAATCTGTTTAGGATACTTGCGGAAGTCAGTTTGGACTTTAGCATATATATATATATATATATATATATATATATATATATATATATATATATATATATATATATATACACACGCGTGTGTGTGTATATGTATTGTATGTATGCTATTTGTATAATATATTAATAAATATTATATGTAATATATCTATTATTTATTTATTATATAATATATAATTATATATATATATATATAGTATATATATACACACATATATAATAATATATCTAAATATATAGTAAGTATACTATATATATATATATATATATACATACGTGTTATGTACCACGTGTGTGGTGTATATGTATGTATGTCAGTTATGGTATGAATGTGGTAATATATAATATATATTATATATATATATGATATTATATTATATATATACATACTTATTATTATACCAACGTGTGTGTGTATAATGTTATGGTATGGTATGTATGTTGTGATATATGAGTATATTCTATATATATAGTGATATAATAAGTATAACGGTATCTATAATATCTATATAGATACCTATATATACTATATAAAATATATAATAGTATCTTATATAGTATATATATATTATATCTAATAATAATATATATATTGGTAGGAATGGATGAGAGGTCGCAATGTTGAGTGTGCCGAGAATATACATTTTTTTTAAGTACTTCCATGAACGCCGTCAATATTTGAATGATGAAAGCTAAGCATGAGCTACAATATTTGGACCAGATGATATAGCTCTCGTAATTGCTGGAGTGATGCGAGAAGTTAGAGAAATACCATCAGCTGCAGATACAGATCTAAATTATAAGAAAATATGTAATGAATGGAGTGTGGAATTGCTGATTTCCTTAACACCAGTTAATTGGAGTCAGGGACGTCATTGCAGATTTTTATTTGGTGGGGGGTGGGGGGGGGGGGGGGTGTGTAAAGACGAATTGGCGATCGAAGCGAGCCTAGTAAGCTTTTTTTTTGTGCTATTTTATGGGTTTTTTGAAGCCACATGATCAAGGTATTTCTGCAAAAATTTTATACTCCCGCTACTGTTTGTTATTCACATCACCACTGGTAGCTAGTAGGCAGACAAGGCTCAAGAAACAATATTTCCGTGAAATTTCATATATTTATGATTGTACATTTAATATGGAAACATGCTGTTACTTCTTGGTGCTTGGGGTTTGAGGGGGTAAGCTGAGGATTGGGGGAGGGGCGACATGAGTCTGGGGGGGACAGTTGCCCCCATCCCCCCCCCAAAGGACGCCCCTGATTGAGGTTATAAATAGACACTGACAAACCTGGCGAAAGTCAGAGAATATTTTAGGGGATATTGAAAATGAATACGAGCCAGAGTAAGTTTATATTGACAAATGGAAACCAGGAATGCTATAGAATGTATGTTAGGATGAAAAACCTATAGAATAATTGGTAGGATAAAGGCGAAAGATTGAAAGCGTTTGGCATGTATAGGCATGATACGATGATAAGAGAAGAAAGGAAAGGAAGGTTGTTGGATGTTTGGCAACACTTTGGAAGCCAAAAGACGGGATGTTTGAAACAACTGTTGAGTCAGTTCTCCCTTAAAGAAGTGGTGTATACATACTGAATGAGAGTGAAAGGAAAAGGTATTGAAACTGTTTAGATGAATTTTGAGCGCGGTATATGTAGATCTGATAAGTCTGAAAGGGAGAAAAGTATTGAGATATGTAGAAATGATAAAAAAGGTTAGAAGTGCTCTGAGATATTTATGTCTTATGGAAAAGATTGAGGTTTGTAAAGGGTATTAGGCGAATAAGACCTAGAAAGTGATGGGTAGGAGGATGAAAGGGATATTGGGGATGGAAGGGATTTAATATCCAAGAGGGAAGGGGTTGCTGTGAAAGTAAAGCTAAATAGTTCAGTATTTGTTGGAAATTTAACTTGCTGCTAGTCAGCTTTCAGTACGCATATAGGAACGACTATGCTGTAGAAGTGTTTTGTGATAGATATTGTCTTGCTTTGGTTTCAAGCTACCCGCTGGTAAGATAAGTGATTAATTAAAGAAAAAGATGCGTTAAGTCATTCATATTTATATAGGCGTGTTTACTAATATGCTCTTCTTGTGAGGGTTACTTCATTAAAATATTATTTCTTTATTCTTGTCTAATTTTCATTCGAATATTATGAATTAATCATATCAAGTGAAGAATCGGAAATTGAGCATCATATCCAGTGTCATTAAGAACTAATTTCGTATGTTTTAGAAAAAAGCTTTATGATAATTTCATGACGCCAAAAGAAGTAGCTTTTTAATTCCCTTTTTAAACTTCTTCAGGACTTAAGTCAATACAACTGGAAGACTGAGCTTTTGGTCATTAATTCACCCATTCTTCTCAGACAAAATCATATTCATTCGGCAGTGTTTTATAATTCCTTAAGAACTGGGGTGTATAAATCATTGGAGAGAGAGAGAGAGAGAGAGAGAGAGAGAGAGGGGCTCATTAATAATTTGACGTGAGGCGTTCTCAGCAGTCCATTCGAGTTATGATGAAATACTCTCTCCCACATCCTGAACTTTTGTGATGCATTAATCAGAAAAACGTTTTTGTTTGTGAGCTTGAAGTCGGTTACAGTGATGCATGAGTCCCGTCGTGCGTCAGTCGGGCACCTGGGAAACGTTTTGCTTTGGAGGATATGATTCATTTTATCAAATCTTAAAGAAAATGATTTAGAGCGCTCATGCATTGTGGTACAGATGTATTTACCCCAAAAGTTAAGTGGAGAAACAGCAGAAATTCGGAGTAGTGTATATATTGGGCCTGTTTAATTTTCGGATAACATGCAACTGAGGAAGTCTGTCAGTCTGCGGATACTGGCAAAGCTATTGATGAAACTTTGATAATAAAGAGTTGAGTAATTAAGCAATAGAAGCTCTGTGGTAAAGCATGGGAACCATTTTAATATGTATATATATATATATATATATATATATATATATATATATATATATATATTGTGTGTGTGTGTGTGTGTGAGTGAGTGTGAGCAAATTATCCTGTTAAAAAAGGATACGTCTCAAGTATAAAAGGTCCATTACAACACTCTGGTTTAAAGTTCCACTACTTGATAAGGGTGGAAGTTAGTCCACCGAAATATAGTACCTAACTTTAAACCAGAGGGTTTTAATGGACCTTTTATACTTTGATATAATGTGTTGGCGTGTGCGATTAGTTTCCGTTGCATGATTGTTTATTGTAACTCAATACGCATCAGAAAATACCACAGAATCTGTAACCATGCATAAGTGCAACTTAATATTTATTAGCACAAAACAACGTATCTGGTCGTGAGAGAGAATACTGAAGCAGCAAGCCACAGAAGAAACCAAGAGAAACTTCTCCTTTATTGTCACTGCCAACACCGACTTCTCTTGTCAATATTGGCAGATTCATTCCGGAAACGAGGGAAAGTCTTTTTGCCAGGATTAATGTCTGATGATTTTCTCTGTTTTCTTAAGGGAACGGAGACCAGATTTACTTCGTTACTTTGAGTAATCAAGATCAGCGTCGTATCTTTTACAGTTCGGGCGATTTGTTGTTAAGAGTTTGAAATTTCGAAATTATTTTCGTAAGTAAGTTTGTATGAATGTAGTTCACATAAAGACATTAGCTGTTTGTATTCATTTCCATGACTATGTCTAAAGTAATTAGCTGAGAGAGGTATTTATATGTTATACGGAGATACGGTTTTGATGGGATTATAAACAGCAGTTAGGTCACTGAGCATGTGAAAGGAAAATCCACTATATGAACTGAGTTAGACCTCATTAACTTGCCACCAGTTCATGCTGAACAATAGTGGTCTTAGTTCCAGTGTTCTTACAGAATGATATTGTCAGGTTGGTTAGTGATGTCGGATTCCAGAATTTTCTTTTTGTGGTGATACTGATTCATGTAAGGCAGCTTGATCTTACTTCAATTAGTGATGTGACCGAAATCTCTCACATGTAGGAAAATCCTGGAGATCTGTAAGGAGTATGATCCGTATTTATCTTGCAGCTCATTTGTGCTTCATTGATTATTGTTAAATGAGTGCGTGGGTCTCGCTGACGTCTATTTCCTTATCACTATTGCGTTGTATTGTGTAAACTTCGTTTTTAAAGCCTATTTATGGACTTCGGTTCATTTAATTTCGGCCAAGCAAGCAAAAGATTGAAAGACGGAAAAATTAGACTTGAATCGTCTGAAGTGGACAAAAGAATAAAGCATTTTTATGCAAATTGGACATAAGTCACACTAGATTAATGGGATTCACACAGGTATGATAAGAGAAAGTTATAACATATATAGTATCCAAAACTAAAAATGTTGAATATTAATCTAAATGTTTGTTCCACGTGCGATGATCTCATTCTACACGAGTTGTTCAAAGAGATTGAAAGTAGAAATAAAAGTGTTGGTAATTTTAACTAGTGTCTTATACCTGTTCTTAACCATAATGTATTAATCTTAAGCAATTCATAATAGTTATTTCTCATTGTCGTCCGATCTCGGATGAATGGCTGTTGTTGTTGTTGTTGTTGTTGTTGTTGTTGTTGTTTTTTTTTTTTTTAGTAAAATCGAGTCGTAATCGTTATTTTTCTTGGCGTTGGAAATTCTTTGGTTGCGAATGCCTTAGAGGCAAAAGATGTAGCACTCAGTTATTTTCTATTTCATCCATTTGAGGAGCAGTTGCCCTTGGTATATCCTGCCTCTTCTTCGTATGGGCTTCGACCCACTACGATCAGCTTACTACCTTGATTTTAATTCCTTGATTAAATAAACACGCTCAGTGACTTTTAACAGAACGCACCCATGTCGGTCTACTGTACCCGGGAATCGAACTCTGGCCCTTTTCTTAGTATGGAAAAGCGACTTAGAAATTAGACGACTTAATCATAGCCAGTCATTTCCAACGTTGCAGACAAGTTCGGGGTTGTGTTTGAAGTCACATTACGGCTGTCGGCCATTCCTTGGCAAGACGACTTTCTGTATTACGTTGCCCAGAAAAGAAGAATGAACGGTGGCAAAGCGGATTCTCCTCCGGCGAAACCTTTCATGTTCTTCCTCGCGAAAGGAACCAGCGAGTTGAAGGTGTTTAACTAATGAGTAAACTTCGCCTCAGTTGATGCGGAAGGCGATTAATTATTGGTACCCAAGAAAAGGTGGAGGTTGGGGGGCGAGGGTGTTGGGGGGCTCTCTCGACCCAAGTTCCACCGGTAGATAATCAACAGCCTCTGCGAACTTGGACGTTTGTTGCGAGGAAAGTATTTGGTGAGGCGAAGACAACCCAATTTGGAAATCCGAAGGCGGAAGGAGGATCCATCAGAATG
>NC_061103.1:27210865-27215865 GCF_015104395.2 Macrobrachium nipponense | reverse complement strand
TTTTTTTTTTTTTTTGTGTGTGACGATTTTATTCTAAATTATTATAGGTGCTTTTATATTTATTCTCTTGGTTAGTATCTAAATGATCTGAATTCTGTGGTTTTTTAAAAATGACCTGTATCAAAATTCGTCTGCACAAGAACGATTATGCTGAATAAACGAATACCATTTGTTATTTCTCATTTTTTATACAGGCCATAGGCGTCGTTTTGCTTATTAAAAAATGCTTTGCCCAGTACAATAAACGCGCTATGATATACGTTGATAAATTTGCTAAGATTTAGCTTTCTTCTGGAAATGGTTCCTTTAATTATAAAAGATATACTCTGATATATATTCAGGGTAAATTTAGGTCGTAATTGGTGATGTAATTTGGAGTATATTTTCTTCCTCTGGTTTGAGACGCTATTGCTTTTTTTTATTTATTTATTAAACAAAAGAAATTTTTCAACATATTTGGAAGAACGCTCCTTAGTTTTTCGGACAAATTTATTTATACTGCAGTTTTAAAACTGAAACGAAAAATAAAAAGTGGGCCGTGTTCTGTTAGATAAAAGTCTTTGCAAAACGAAATGTAAAAAAGGAGTTACCAAAACGTCAGTCATTTCTTTTTATTATGAAGAGGTGGCTGAAAGGGAACTTTTCACTTGTCACTTTGCATATTTTTTGCAGATATAATTCCTAGCAAAGATATCAGTTAAAAGAGAAAATGGAAATTATAACCTTCAGGAAATAATTTCGCACTGTTTTTGACACTCCCCTAAACAAATTTTTCGTACAATTCTGTATGTTTTTTTCGAAGTGTTTCTATATGTATGTATATATGTATACGTTTGTGTGTGCTTGAAATCAGAGGAACACGTGCTGCTTAGATGTAAAGTACCCTAGAGGAAAAGGAAACATTAATGAATTCTGACCCTTCGAAGAGATCTGTTAAGTGTTTATAGAAATTTGCATTAGAAATTGATGAGTTAATGATGAAATGGAGATGGATATGGCTTGGAAATATCCTTCGAATCGCCTTGGGGATCGCCTTGGGGATAATAGGGCATCATAGTGTCAGCGGAAGACCTAGACTTATCTGATTGAAAGAATGAGACGGGAGGCTGGTTATGAGTGGAGATTTGTGGAAGTGAAAGCACAGGAAAGTCATGAGTGCGTCAGAGGCGATGATGATGGTTGGGGGAAAGTGACAGAGTATGCGTACACAGACAGATGGAAAAAAAAAGGTTTGCTGTTGGCATAAAGAACCTAAACCACATCTATGAATGAGAGTGAGTTCGCCATGATAAAATATTTATTTTTTAATGCGCTATGCAGATGGCACTATGATCAGAAAAACTGTTCATTAATATATCTTATTGTATATATATATATATTTTATATATATATATATATATTTATATATATATATATATATATATATATATATATATATATATATATATATATATATTACAATAAATGGATGTAGTTTAAACATGCTTAGGTTAATATTCTTAGTCTTACCAAATTTATTTTATAACTCAAAGTCTGTGATATTTCTCTGCAACACCAGTATTTCAGCACATGTCAAAGTGTTAGTATCATTGTTTTCACTAACATGAACGAAAATTTTAAAGTTATTCTGTGAATATCGAAAAATTTTCTTGGAACCATTCAATTTTTGTGCTGGTGTATTCACTTTTCCAATGATTTGTGAGTTTGACCAGTAGAAAAATTGTTACATGACTCGGGAATATACGTGTGTATTTGTTGTAACAAAGAGCTTAACTGTACGTATGCTCTCTAGCATTTTCGGTATACATTTTTGTAAGTTATTTTTTCATAACATTTTCGTTGTTAAATGCTGTACTAACTTGAATGTTTTTATGCTTTTGGAAATATCTATAAAGCTATTACTCTCTGCTAGTGCGAATGCAAGGTTTTGTTTTCCGTTTCTATGTAATTATTTTAATAAAAACTCTTATGATGTTGGCATTGTTGTATCTAAGGCAGGATTAGTGTAATTTTAAATCAAGTCTGTATTCCAAAATAATTTCATGACCAGTATATTTGGAGCTTGCTACACATCTGTTCCTGAAAATATGGATGTGGAAAGTCATTTCTATGTATTATTGCTATTTGCAGCCCTGTGGGAATTTTTATATTTGCCATACGTGAAAATCATTGAAAAGAGAGTAAAACTGCATGTGAAACAAATATACAAGGACACTGAAATTAATTTAATTTTTTTCCAAATTCTGTGTGTGTGTGTGTGTGTGTGTGTGTGTGTTTGTGTTTGTGGGGCCAGTGGAGTATTCGAACTTATGAGAATGTTTGCTGAAATTACCAACCCTTTAAAAGCATGTTTTTCGAAACGATGCGTATCAGAATCACGTCCGAGATTACTGTATTTTTATGCCTCGCCACTAAGTGGTTCTTCGGCATTTTTGCTTGTTATTCCAATGTTCGGTTATGTTAAGTGAGATCGGCCACACGAGTAACAGTGGTACTGCAATATAAAGTCTCTCTCTCTCTCTCTCTCTCTCTCTCTCTCTCTCTCTCTCTCTCTCTCTCTCTCTCTGAGTTTATTTTTTTAGTTTGTTTTTTCGCCTCTGCATTAAATATTAAAAAATGGTACATGGCAGATTACATCGTTTATAGGTAACTAAATAGATATGAAATATTATACTTGAATGTTGGCACATATTTTGCAAAATAAAACATCATTTTTGTCAACTCTCTCTCTCTCGTCTCTCTCTCCTCTCTCGGAAGAGTACTAGCAACTCTCCGGTTAGGGACATTAGAGGTGCCCTCACCATGAGGGACCTGGGGGCAACCGAAACGATGTAAGGTCTGTAAGGTAAGGTAAGGTCTCTCTCTCTCTCTCTCTCTCTCTCTCTCTCTCTCTCAGTGTGCATGTTTGCGGTTCGCCTTTACTTCTCTTTTTAAGTATTACAAAATTTTTATTTTACATGTTACATTGTTTATTTGTACCCTAAGTAAATATGATAGACTTGAATGTGCACTCAATAAAGAAACTAATTTTTGTTTTTTAATCAGATAATGTCTTCTAGAAACAAGAGTGTGAGATAAACCTACTTTTTAGGGGTTCAAATCCACATAGGTGGTTTGAAGGGATATATTGTTGATCTGAGAAATCACAGGTCAGCGGTTCAACTCTCCTAAAAAGAGGTTCCTCGTAGGGGGATATTGCCTTCGGTGCGCCTCACGCAGTGCACTGTAGGTATTAATGAAGGGTCTTTACAGCGTCCCATCGGCCCTTAGGTACAACCCCTTTCATTCATTTTATTGTACTGTAAAATGAAGGCAATATGTCATGCCTTTTACAGTACTTCTGTTCATATTCTCTTCAATTTTATTTTTCATCCTCTCCAAACAGTTGTTCCATGGTTTAACTACGATTTTTTCCTCCTGTACACCTTTCAAACCTTTATACACTAATTTCCCTATCACCGCTGAATAACCTCGTAAGACCCAGTGCCTGGTCTTTAGCCTAAATTTTATATTCTATTCCATTCCATTCCAAAGAATAGGGATGTTTCAGTGATTCTTAATTATCTTTCATTTTATATGCAAATGCCCCTGGTTTTCTCGGTTTTTAATATCAGTACAAAGCTGAAATACTTTTTTAAGAATGCGTAATTCGAAATGAACTTTTTTTTTTCTCATTTCTTTAAAAAAAAAAAAAAAAAAAAAAAAAAAAAAAAAAAAAAAAAAAAAAGAATGAGCCCAATAGATGGTTATGAACAGACGATTGAATACCCATTACCACTTCCCTATACTGATATTATTACGTACGTACTTGTTTATAAAGGAAATTTTTATTATTGCAGAACTACAAATGAATTTTCACCGTGAATGCACCGTCTTTGACTGTTTTAATGCCAAAGTATTTAGATCAATCAGTCATTGCACATAACCCGATTAGCTAATGGGGATTTATGTTTTCTGTATCAGTATTTGGTAGGTAGAGGATCGTTTATGAAAGTGCATTATGCATGAATGCACCAGTGATTTTACTGTGAAGGATTTAACGAATATGGAGAATTCAGATTCTTGTTTATTTTTGTATTGTGACCGAGAGGGTTGGTATGAGTTCTTTTATTCTTTACAGATGACAGAATGCAAGTAGATATGCAATTTGGTGTTTTTATCATTTATACAAAGAAGTACACTGTGTGTATTTGCAAATATATTGATTGTGTAAACGTACACAAATATATACTCTTTTCTTTTAAGGAGACCTTAGAAGGTCTTACATATCTCAGTCTCAGCCAGTACTTTAGTAAGAGGTTGCCAGCCCTAAGCTTTCTTCTACCACAGGTTATTGCACACAACAGGGAACAGGTATCCAGGTACAGAATGGACTACTTATCTTAAAATACACAGTAGACGTTTTACTGGAATTACCCAGAATCTAACGAGCGAAGACTGGATATAGCAGTACCAGGTGCGAAAAATGCCGATGATTGACTAGGAAATCAAGTGTTTGATGTTTAGATGGACCGTGCAGCCACTTTTCTTTCATGCAGTTGAAATATGTTGCTTTTATACCTCCTTTGAGTGTGTTTGAAAATATAAAGAGAATTACCTGATTTAAAGAATGCAAAATTCCTCAAATCTTTCTAACAGATTAGGGGGTCACTTTTGAAGATCTGACTCGGCGTCGCAAAGTTCCAGGAAGACGGGAATCGAAGGGACCAGGAAACTGGAGCTTGCATTTGAGGTAGTTTAGTTGGTTCCCAGTGTGGAAACGTTTTATTATATATATATATAGATATATATATATATATATATATATATATATATATATATATATATGTGTGTGTGTGTGTGTTGTGTGGTGTGTTGTGTGTGGTGTGTGTGTGTGTGTGTATGTGTGTGTGTGTATGCATGTGTGTGTAGTTTTCCAATGAAATAGTACATGAATTTATTTCATCCTTACTCTGTTGAATTATAAATTATATATCTGTCTATCTAACTATTTATCTGTG
>NC_061103.1:27203365-27205865 GCF_015104395.2 Macrobrachium nipponense | reverse complement strand
AGGGTGCGTCTATACTACAGTAAAAAGTGTCGTAACTCATGTCTGCCCCGTAGGTGTTTAGTGCCGTCAGTGTGCCTTACGTGGTACGCTGTAGGCATTACTTATGGGTCTTTGCAGTGTGCCTTTGGCCCCTAGCTGCAACCTCTTTCATTCCTTTTATTGTACCTCCGTTCATATTCTCTTTCTTCGGTCTGACTTTCCACCTAACACTTTTATCATATTGCAACTGCGAGGTATTCCTCATGTTAAACGTTTCAAACCTTCTTAATGTCATTTTCCGTTTCAGTGCTTAATAACCTCATAGGTCCCAGCGTTTGACCTTTGGCCGAAGTCCAATATTCATTCCTTTTTTAAAATCATGTCTGAAGATTATCGCACACATATCACAAACAGGTTGAAAACAAGTCAGCGACCGTAAGTGGAGAGCGAACCTTGGGCAGGTACGGAATAATCGTATGGAGACAGGTTAGGACTAACACTTAAGTCGTTGACTTGTATTCAACCTGTTTGTGATATGTATGCGATGAGGTGCCGAAGTGTATTTAGGGCATGTTTCGTTGTATTTAGTACACACTTTTACAGTAGTTTCTACTAGGTTAGTCTTTTTGTGATAATAGAAAAGGAACGGAGTTTAGATTCTGATTTGGAGTCTGAGAGGCTGGTAGGCTAGTTCGGTGAGTGTATTCCATTGTTGTTGCTCTGCCAGTCTGTCTGTCTTTTCCACTCTGTTTGTGATGATAGGACATTAAGGAGCCTCTAGTGTTTTTTTTTTAATCTTTTTTCGTTTATTGGAGGCATTTTTTTTCACGAGGGATTTTGCCATGTTTCACTTGTCCAGTGCAGTGATCTCTGATCGACTTTCTGTTTCAAAGATAAGATAAGCGACCACCTGTCATGAGAACTTAGTGACGATATGGATCGGGGTGAGATAAGCCTTCTGACCCAAGTTCCTCAATTTGAACTTTGCCATAATAGTACATCGTCACCCCTTTCATCTCGGAAAGTATGATCATATTAGTGGTTGCTTTCCTTTTCAAGTTAACAGATCAAAGGATTAAGTTGTAGCACTTCTTCCATACTTGAGGAAGCAGAGAGGGGACAGGGTAGCCCCTTGCATGTGGTGGGGAAATTAATGTTCCTGAATTCTCTTTGAAGTGGTGTAAAAGTATCCCCTCTTCGTTTTCACCTGGAAAGAAAGAAAGAAAGAAAGATCGAACGAACCGCTACTTTCTTTTTCAGGAGGTAAAACTGCTCGACGTTAATTTCACAGCACAAGATGAGTGAGAGGAGTCGTGTAATTAATATAAAGAAGACATCCTCGCTATTGGAAGTGCAAGAAAAAAATGACCAGGATATTGATCGTTATTTATATTCAGAGGAAAGACCTTTGAATAGGCAATTGTTGTCCTTATATATCCTCTGGCTTTCGCGTGATTGAGGAAGAAGGAAAAGGGAGACGACCTAAAAAAACTGAAAGACACTTCTTGCAAATATGGACATGACAGGAACCAAGAAATGTAGAAATAAGGAGAAATATCGGAATCAAATAACTAAATATGAATATAGTCTCTGACTTTCGTGGAATGTTGACTTCCACAGGATAAAGGAAATGGTTTCTTGGTGGGTGTTACAATATGAGGTAAGAAGAACAGTGGCATTTTTGTCGTCTCAAGGGACAATACCTAAAGGAAAAGTCAAGCAGCTAAACCACATTCAGAAATGTAAAGATGCACAAAAAAGATGCACAAAAAAAGATGCACAAAAAAGGTGCACAAAAAAGATGCACAAAAAAGGCGAACAACCGGTCATTGGTGGAAAAGAATATTGTCTGTGACTCAGTCATTTTGGAAAATTAAAGAAAAAAAGAAAAACAGGCCATTATAAGAAGAACAATACTCCAAATGCGAAGAAGCAAGGTCAGTGTAAAGTCCTTGAAGAAGTGACCTCATGACTCCAGAAGCAGTTATGGTAGTCTGATTTGTGCTTTCTCTTTAAGGATCTTAGACGTCTCTCTTGCGCTCTGATAGAGGTCTTAAGACTTGTTTATTAATAAAAATCATTAAATATGATAAAGAATTCAAAATAGTAGTATGAAACGTGTCTAGGAAGCGCCTCTGTGGCGTGGTTGATATGGTGTTTGCGTTCCACCTCGGAGGTCGCTGGTTCGATTCTCGGCCATTCCATTGAGGAGTGAGAGATGTGTATTTCTGGTGAAAGAAATTCTCTCTCGACGTGGTTCGGAGTCACGTAAAGCCGTTGGTCCCGTTGCTGAATAACCACTGGTTCCATGCAACGTAAAAGCACCATACAAACAAACAAACAAACGTGTCTAGGAGGAATTAGACTTCAACTAGCTAGGTGATTCCTTTAAGATATGTTGCTAAGTTCAGGGTTAAAACAAAAATAAAAACAGTTCGTGTTGACAGCGATTAACAGCATAATTACTAGGGGGAAGGATGAAGATACCAGTAAGGTTTAACCGTCACTGAGTGAAGGGGTA
>NC_061103.1:27190865-27193365 GCF_015104395.2 Macrobrachium nipponense | reverse complement strand
TAATAATAATAATAATAATAATAATAATAATAATAATAACAGAAATTAACGCCATGCAGAACTCAACTTCAATTTGGAATGAGTCGCTCAGAAGTTGAAGTGCTTTCCTTCTCTTTCTGATGCTAGAAATAACAGTACTTAACTAATTTCAGTGATCGGGGAGAAATAATTGTTTTGTGCGAGGTCAGGGGTCATGTACAAAAATATAATTTTTCTTTTCCAGCTCATGCGTTGCTGTGAAGAGAATACTTGATTCTAGCTTATAAGCGCATCCTCCAAACATTTACGAAGCGAAGAGTTTTTAGTGAACATTTTTCAGAGTATTAGATAATCGTCAGAATTCGAGTCTGATTGTTCTCACATATTGCATGAAAACTGTGTAACATTCAAATAAGAGATATGAAAAGTTTCCATTGAAATCATGGATTTCAGTCTCCGTCTGATCTGCCAGGGACGATGCTTAATAATTTTTTTATGAAAACCTTGAGTCAAAATACAGAAAAATGGATTAAACGTTTCAGGAATGGATAAATGTTTAATATTTGTGGAGCAAATAGCCATTATCGCGTGTCCATATATACGAAAGTATTTTGAAGAAATAATTATTATTATTATATATTTTTTCTATTTTCTATTTTTTGGTTTAGCACAGTCCTCCCATTCGACTGGGTGTATTTATAGTGTGGGTTTCCGGGTTGCATCCTGCCTTCCTAGGAGTCCATCACTTTTCTTACCATGTGCGCTGTTTCTAGGAGCACACTCTTCTGCATGAGTCCTGGAGCTACTTCAGCCTCTAGTTTTTCCAGATTCCTGTTCAGGGATCTTGGAATCGTGCCTAGTGTTCTTATGATTCTGGGTACATTTTCCACTGGCATATACCATATTATTATTATTATTATTATTATTCTTATTATTATTATTATTATTATTATTATTATTATTATTATTATTATTATTATTATTCAGAAGGTGAACCTTATTCATATGGATTAAGCCCACACGGGAATTGACTTGAAATTCAAGCTTCCAAAGAACAGGGTGTTCATTAAGAAGAAGTTAGAGAAGGTAAAGAGAAATACAGAAAGAAGGAAAAGGAAGGAGACACGACAGAAGTAAATAAATGAATGTTAAAAAAAAACTAGCTAAGTATCATCAATAACAACAGGAATAGTGCAAGAAGGAAGATCGAAATCAATAATCTAAAGAAAGAATAAAACCTTAACTATCTTTGTTGGCAGGACGTGATGCTACCTCCTTTGGTAAGCGTGGAGTATGTCAAAGACTGTGAAATAAAAAAAACTATTATATTTTATTAGATGTTGTTAGTAAATGTTTTTCATTTGCGATAGTTTTTTTAGGTTTCACTCATTTGCTAGCATCACAGAAATTACCTATAGCGAGTCAAAATAGTATCTGATGATTTCCGCCAATAATACCACTATTACAGTAAATATATCGAGCTTAATGGAAATGATTATTTTCCCAGTTTAAGTATAACGGTTTAATTAATCCGTCGTGCAATTAATGGAAAAAAGGATTTTATTCAATTTGCTCGAATATTAATTAGGTAGTGGAAAATTTAGGGTCTTGCATGAGGTCACACTTAATATTAACCTCTGATCTTTGAAATGAGTTATTAATGTCATCGAAACAGACTTGAAGATATATGAACTATATCCAAACAGACAAAACTATACGCAAACTGGCTACCAAAGACCTGATTTTTCATGGGGGTATCTGGCTTTAAATTCGTCTTATATAAAAATGAGTACCAAAATATTGAACCTTTGGTGTTGGGTAGTATTACAAAAATTAGATACTCTTTGAAGAGTTTTTGGAGAAGGAAGTAAGGAAATTTTAATCACATGGGGTTTTTGGCAACCTTACTTTGCTTTTTATTATTTTTAATGTGTAAGGAAGAAGGAATGAAAGTACGTCATATACCACAATAGGGAAGGTCTTTGCAAATACTGCTGATTTAGTATCAGATGAAATAAAAAAGATAAACATTTTTTTACAAAACAAATAAACAACTAGAGGGACATCTTTGGAAAATGTATTGCCGAACTGAAGTTATTTATAGGTATAATTGCGTTATTGTCGAAGGAAAATAACAGTATGATTATTATTGAGCTTCTCACATAAGAAATCCCGCGTGTTAATAATGAATCTTGTTATTCGAGTTGTGTAAGCAAAGGTTAGTTTTGTTTTATTTAATTCTTGCAATGTTGTATGAAATCAAGGACGGATATGTGACCTTTCAATTGAATAAAAGGTATCTGTGTGTGTAATTATGTGCGTGACACGCAAACACACACAGAAAGAGAAAGAGAGAGAGAGAGAGAGAGAAAGAGAGAGAGAGAGATTTTATACTTGGTTTTTACTTTCTGCTTTTGTACTTGACGTTTTAATAATACGCGAAGCTTGCAGGCTCAAGCCTCGAGGACAGGGCATATCACGTCTGAAGGAAGAAGTAAAGTACATCTCAACTTTAAATCAC
>NC_061103.1:27178365-27188365 GCF_015104395.2 Macrobrachium nipponense | reverse complement strand
GCTTCCGGCGGTTCTTATTCGGAGAAGTACGGTCACTTATGTTAGGCTTAACGTACGGGGATGTCACTCAGTTAAGTTATAAATGTCTGAACTGCAACTGGTATTTTTTCATATGTATTCGAAAGGGTCACTTTAAAATAACTAGGTTTTCAGCTGCTTGTGTATTCGAAGGAGTCATTTTTATATAATCTTGTTATTTTTCTGCCATTTATTGGTTTCATATTTTTTTTTTCCAGATTTACTCGGAGCCCTTTAAGTTCATCAGCTCTGGACGATATGTCATTTCTCTGACGCTGGAGAAACTTCAGTAAAAGATTTTCTTAATGAAATTTCTTCATTCACATTTCCTCGGTCAGGTATTTTGGCCACGGTTGATTTTTCTCCGGAAGGTAAAAAGAGAGAGAGAGAGAGAGAGAGAGAGAGAGAGAGAGAGAGAGAGAGGGAAAATTTTGGGGGACTGGAAGACGGGTGTTGGGGAGGGCATGATGATGGTGGTTGTTGGGTGTTGGGGGGGGGTTGGGGGGGGGGGGGGGGAGAAGAGAATGGTGTCGGGGGTATTGAGGTTGGGGGGGGGGCGGGGTTACTTGATGCAGTTGGATGAGGAATGGAGTTTTTTGCCAGCTGGAACTCACACTCCATAAAATTAGAGTGACGGGGGTGGTCGGGTGGTGTGTTGAGGGGTGGGGGGGGGGGGGGGGGGGGGGGGGGGGGGGTGGGGGGGGGGGGGGGGGGCGGAGTGCATTCCATAGTTCGGGGTTTTCATCATATATCGCTGAATTATGTGACCGCGGAGTTTATTTCAAAATGGGCAAACTTCTATGTCAGTTTTTATCATATTTATGAACGCCGGTCGGGTGACGGGAGGGAGGGAGGGAGTGAGTGAGGAGATGGTAAATATAGAGTGAGCGTGTTTTCACGCTAACTTACGGCGTATGAGTCTTGTGTAAGGCATCTCCATTTTCAGGCCGTAATTTTAGTCCCGCGTCCCGAAAACTGCGGTGAACCAATGGTAATACCTTGTAAACTGCGGCCCGGGGTGTGGGGGGAGGGGTCCATATTGCCTTGCCAGGCAGCCTCCTCGCCGATAGAATACTTTGTTGTAATTAATGTTAATATATGTTAAACTCTGTATTTTTCTACTGATTTCTTTGAACTTTTGTCATAATGATTGCGATTTCTGCGAGCAGTTGTTATTATTATTATTATTATTATTATTATTATTATTATTATTATTATTATTCCTGTTGTTTTACTGTGTTTCAAATGCCACAAGGTGGCGATGCAGCAATTAAGGAGATGATGTTCGCAAACGCTTGCTTTTGTTTCTCTTTTATACGTGTTAAACAAGGCCCAAGAATATCCGTGTTGTCAAGGGACTTCCTTGAATCGTCGTACGTGAACAAAGAGCTAGTATATCACGTTTCGGTAGTAATTTAATCCTGAGAAGCTTCGGGAATGACTAACAAATTTTAATAGATCAGTCTTCGTTTTGTGCCTGTCATTCCTATGATAATTCACGAGAATTTGCATACATGTGTCTGGAGATGGGATGTATTTTTTTTAATTGATGCATCATGACAGAAAGCCAGCGTTTTAGTTTGAGAAAGGAATAATATTTAATCAGTGGAGTTAATGTATGCGACTCTATATAAATTCATCAATATCATCATATCGTTGTCTTTCCTTTACTGTAGCTTCCGTAATCCTTCGCTCATCTCCAGCTTCCCTTCTCGTAGTTCTCACCCACCTATATTTTGGTTCCGTCAACTCTTCTGGTGGAGACAGGACCCCAGCTAACAGCATCACGTACAGTACTCTTCTCCACGGGGTTGAGCAAAGGATATTACCACGCCAGTCTCCATCTTCCTCTCATCATTATCTTATCTACGTACGTGTGGAGCTAATGTAATATCCTTTAATGGTAGCTTTTCTCAAACTGGCCTGCCATGTCTCTCTTGATATTCTTTTAGAAGCTATATTTTCAATTAGGCAATTTTTTTTTTTTAGATATTGTTTCATTGTCACGTTATGGTTCATTTCTGCTCAGTAGTGCCGAGTGAACGAGAATAATATATAACGTTTGTACGCAGAGTCATTCTATTTAATTTTCGTGTCCTATTCAGCCTCTTCATTGTTTAATATGCTTTTTATAGTCGTTCACTCATTTTTTTTCCAACAACAACAACAACAACCACTACCTTCATTCTATTACGTCATGAACAACTATACTAGTACACCCATCCCTGACTGTCAGGTGACAGTACGTTCGTATTTAATTTAATTTTAACAGGCATTTTGCCGCTCTGAAATAGTAATGATAAATCTTTTTACCGAGATCTTAACATTTATAAATAGAATCCTACTTCCCTGCATATTTATATTTATAAAGTCATAGACTCGTGGGACGCTAGATTCATCACTGTTTATTATCTACGTCAGCTCTTCTCTCTCTCTCTCTCTCTCTCTCTCTCTCTCTCTCTCTCTCGTCTCTCTCCTCTCTCTCTCTCTCAGTAATTATATATAACTAAATCCTATATATATATAATATATAACTATATATAATATATATATATATATATATATATATATATATATATATACAGTATATATATATTAATATATATATATTATATATATATATATATATATATATATATATATATATATATATATATATATATATATGAATCTACACACACGCACGCGCACACACACACACACACACACACACACACACACACACACACACACACACATATATATATATATATATATATATATATATATATATATATATATATATATGTGTGTGTGTGTATATAAATCTGCATTAAGTCAGGCGTTTGAATGGACGGATTTATGTGCACATATGATAATGTCTGCGATTCAATATGCATCGACAGGCAGATCTTTTTGATTCGAGAGTGAATCCCCAGGCGAGAGCGTCGATAAATCCATATTCAGCGTCGAAATCAGACAGGTAGTAAATATATTTTTCATTTAGTTGTCGCATATACGTATATATATATATTGCCACTACAAATTTTATTTTTTTCATTTTTTATTTTAATCCCATAGGTATTAGGGCCACAGTTAGATGAATTTGGGTGGTTTTATGGGCAGTGCGTAAATATGGATTTCCCCCAGGTTTTTCCGTGTAATTAGATTATTGTATCATGTTTGCAAATTGCTAGATTAAAAGCGAAATGTTAAATAATACCTAGATTCTTTGTAACCCACAAAATTACGTTTGGAAAAGAAACGACCCAATGGGTCATTAACTCAACGCTGCTTTCAGGGTGGCGTGAAGAGAGGAGTGTGCGGCAACGTCCATTTTCGTCCTTATTGATCATTTCATCGCGTGCAAACTATATATTATTGCGTTGTATGATTGAACAGCTTTTAAAAGGTGAAAGGCTTTTACCTCTTCATCATGAGCAAGAATGATTCTCTTTTTGTTATATACACGGGAACAACTCCTGTGTATGTAACGGTATCTTGCATAAGGAACAGAAGAATGGTTTTATATTTTCCGATGTTTATGGTGCACAGCTTATAATTGAATCGTTCCACTCCTCCTTGGGGTTCAAAGATCTTGTCTGCTGTCATCTTTACTTTGTACCACAATTCCCATTTCGTTTGCCTCATGTGTTTGCCTCCTTATTCCCTTTTATATTCCCTTTTATACTTCGCTGTATTTATCCTTTGTAATATCAAGCGCATATCCCCCCCCCCCCTTTTTTTTTTTTTTAGCGTTGTGTGTTTGGCTCCTTATTCTCTTTTGTACTTGGCTGTATTTATCCTTTGAAATAACACAAATACTTACATAACACAAATACCTACACAGACTTCCTTATCTAGTTTATTATATAGCAGATTTTCCACCCCAGATATTCATATTTCTTTTTTATCAGGACATATTTCCAGTTTGTTTTGCTAGTATGTACAGACGATTATTCACTTTTACATAAGAACGTTTGTATTCACAATTATTAGTTGTAGCATAAGAAAACCGAGCTAATGTTTCTTTCATGAAAACTTTGATGCGAAGGAATACCAGTAAATGTGTACCATATTTGTTTTGATTAAGCGTTTCTCCCTCCTCGTGTTCCCATCCTGGGGCTGTTTTCATATTATCTGTTATTTTTTCTGAATTTACCTAAACTATTCATGTTTGTTTTTATTTACCTTCCCTCTCCCAAAGTATGTTGATCGTGTGTACTGTGTACTTGACTGCAAATATATTGTGACAAATACATGCTTATCTACAAATATATAGTATAACAAATATATACTTATTTATGAATAAATATATAGTATGAACAAATATATACTTATCAACAAATATGTAGTATGAATTAATATGTACTTATTTTTAGAAATGTATGAAAAAATATATACTTATCTGCAATACATAGTATGATAGTCTTTCTTTTGAATCCAATTAATTTCCCAATTATAATATTAAGATATGTTATTATTTCAGTCTCTGTTTCCGTACTCTTCCGAAACGCAGCATGTTTGATGATGATTTTCCAAGCAATATCTAGAATCATTTATCTTGTCACGCCAAAAACTAACTATTCGGGAAATACTCTCAACTTTAAATCTGCCGTATTAAAAAAGTTTACCTCAGCTCATGGCCTGCTCCTCGAGCTGCTTCATACATCTCAACATTTTCTTCATCGCCACTGATTCGGATGGTGTCTGTTGTAGGTGCGTTTTCGGTTTCTGTAGCATTTGAAAAGGTTCAGTGTTTTGTTTTACATCGAATAGTCTATTTTTTTCCCAGGTTATTTTAGAGCTTTTGATATGGAATTGGTCGTACACTCTTTCATTAGTTTGTATTAATCTTTGTAGTTCTTTTAGAAGACTTTGCTGTCTTTAGTTTGCATCCATCTTTGTCATTCATTTAGGAAATTTTGCACATTTTTGCATCCATCTTTGTCAATCATGAAGAAAACTTTCTTTTCCTCAGTTTGCATCCATCTTTGTCACTCATTTAGGAAACTGCTCTCCTTAGTTTGCATCCATATTTGTCATGCTTTTAGAAACCTATCCTGTCTTTAGTTTGCATCCATCTTTGTCATTCACTTAGAAAACTTCGCTTTGCGGTCATACTTTTGCATCCTTGTTATCAATTGATTAAACTTGACAGTTCAATATATTTGGTCACTCCTTAGTATTACTTCTTCGTGTTTTCAGTGTAAATGACATCTCTAATCGACTTCTCCACCCATGTTCCTCCTCCTCCCCATCTTCCATACACCTTGGCGTCGCCTCGCCTACTACATTCCTGTCATTCTTTCTGCCTCTGGTTTCTCCAGATGGTTTCTTTTGCCTCTTATTGCATTCTGCACTCCATTCCACGACTACTTTTCCTCTCCTTTTCGTCGGAATGGTTTACCCTCCTCGCGATTCCGCAAACCCCTTTGGCCAGAGTTTCCAGGACTTCATTTCCTTACATGGCCGCCCAGGCTCCTCATTTCGGGTTCCTCTCATTCAGCGTTTTCCGGCGGTTGTTGGTGGTGTAACATTCACCCCTTCTTCTCTTCTTCTTCTTCTTCTTCTTCTTCTTCTTCTTCTTAATTATTA
The DNA here is from genome assembly GCF_015104395.2 of Macrobrachium nipponense. Taxonomy (NCBI): domain Eukaryota; kingdom Metazoa; phylum Arthropoda; class Malacostraca; order Decapoda; family Palaemonidae; genus Macrobrachium; species Macrobrachium nipponense. The sequence goes on along the minus strand of NC_061103.1, from coordinate 27,182,770 downwards.
TTATTATTATTATTATTATTATTATTATTATTATTATTATGAAATGTTTTCAGTTCTTCTTCTTCTTCTCTTCTATTCTCTTCTTCTTCTTCTTCTTCTTATTATTATTATATATTATCATTATTATTATTATTATTAATTAGGCATTCTCTCCTTCTTCTTCTTATCTTCTTTTCTTCCTTCTTTTTTTTTATAATAAATTTGATTATTAATATTATTATTATTATCATTATTATTATTATTATTATTATTATTATTATTGTTTTTGTTGTTGTTGTTGTTGTTGTTGTTATTGTTGTTGTTATTAAGGTAGTCTGCTTATTGTGATAACCATCAATGCAATTATAACGGCGTCATAAAAAAATGGGAAGTAACATTCTGAAATAATTTCAGAAGATTTGGGTTCACTAAAAATGTAACGAAATGGCAGCGACGCGGGATAATCGGGAGAGAACTGAGAAGGAGAAAAAATACTGAGTGTACGTCGAGATTTTGCGATTTACTGTTAATGCAGGTCATAAAGTCTGTAAATAAAGTGCATTGCAAAGTTTGTGGGCATTTTTATTTCCAAGGGGGGAAGGGGGCACCAGGGCCCGCTACCAACGGTATTATGCATTGCCTTGGGCACCGTGGTTTATGAGGCAGCTACACATTTAATGCTTGCAGGCAGAGAAACATGAAAATGAAGATTGAATATGCTTTGGAGAACGTCGTACTCTTAATGTTGCTAAAGTTATTCGTAAGTGTATTAATTATAACAGGTTCGTAATAAAAGAAAGATATGCGCAGGTGATTTTTTACTTCAAAACATTATTAAGATGCTTAGAATAACATCGTACTCTTAGTGTTGCTGAGGTCGTTCGTAAGTTTTTCTCAATATAACAGACTCGTAATAAAAAAAAGTTAGACGTAGATAATTTCGTACTGCAAAGCATTATTAAAAGGCTATGGTATTTTTAACTGTATAATCTTGTATTTTACTTTATGATTCCCTGACCCTCTCTCCATGGTTTCTTCATAGGTTTTCAAATTGTAACACCAGTTTATAATTTCAATGACAGCCATATACTTACTATTCATTTCATTCATTTGATATAGATGAGTATTACAGTACTTGTTAGCTGATGGATTTCTCAGGGAGATTTATATCGTTTTAATAATGATATTAAAATTCTTTGCTAGGCGAACTGAACGGAAAGAATGATCGTATATCACTGAAAAGAACTTAAGTCATTCAACTACGTTCCCCATAATTCTTGAAGCCCTCCCGAAAGTTTTTCCCCTCCTCACATTCACCTTTCTACATTAATTATTGCGTTTGGTTCACCTCCGTTATTTCGCTTTCGTTGGTATATATTTACTATGAACGAAAAATACTGTTATGTGAACAATGGAGTGAGTTTACTCAATCTGGACGAAAATGAACGAATGATTGTTTTTTTTAATTGAGAAAGGATATAAGGTCAGCCTGTCTCAAAGGCAGCGTATTTCACATTATTTCATCAGTTTGCATGTGTTGTTTAACTTGGGAAATTAACAAACACCGAGTTTATATAAACAGAAAACAATTTGCTGGGAGAGGTTGAGTGGAGAGAGGGCGAACAATCCAAATGTAAAAAACCTAATTCGGAACAGGGGATTAATTGCAACGCAGCGTTAAGATGACCTCCAGGGGGAGAAATAGTCTGATGCACGAAAATCTGGTCAAATGGTTAGTTTAAATGTAGAATGGGCTTGAATATTTGTTTTTAATTTGAAGCCATCAAAGTACAGTCTACCTTATCTAGATGGCAAACATGATTAAAAGGTTTGGTAGCAATTCGTAAATTATCCGATGCAGAATTAATTATTTTAACAGATTCTGGGCATACACATAGTGCTTTACGAACTTTTTTTTATATTAAATGCAATTAAGTTCATAGCAGTTTATTTTTTCTATAAGTTCTCCATCAAAGAAAGGGTTAACGGAAAAAGAACATGGTATAGTAAATCTGTATAAGAACCAAGGAAAGTGATAGAAGTCCTCGAGGTAGATGTCTACATAGAAGTATGTATGAAAAACATTGGAGAGTAAGTTTCTGTAATCTGATTAGAAATGTAGCGTACTGATCAGAATAGTATTGTTGAAACAAGAGGGAGTTGGGGAAGAAATTGATTCTTGATTAGAATGTGGATTAATAGATGATACTAGTTAGAAATAGACAGAGATAAATGCAAGAAATAGACAGAGATAAATGCAGAATATGTCATGCATGCAGGAATAAGATTATTAGAGTAAATCGGTGAAAAAAAAAATGGTGAGCCCTAGGAAGTGCTTGATGTGTATCTATTTTTGAGAATAAATATAATGGATGGAGTAAGGATTAAAGAAAATATGAGTCAGAAAATTGCTGAAGGAAGGAAGTTATCAGGGCTCAAGCAAAGGTTTGAGATATCGTAATATCAATGGGAGCAGAGGTGCTGGCATGATGGAGTTGTTGAGCCATCTTGCCTATATGGAAGTGAAGTATGGATGCTAGATGCAGTGAAAGAAAAAAGGCGAAAGATGATAAGTCCTTGTTTGTATTGTTTGTTTGCATACTATGAGAACAACTGAAAGATTGAGTTATGCATATTGGGAGTATTTTAGAGGAATTGGTTTCACTGAACGAGCGGAAGATTGAAGAATTTGGAAGTGATTTAAAGGAGGAGGAGACGATGGCTAGTGAGATGCTGTGTAGATGGAGCTGAAAAGGAATCGAAAAGAACCTTAATATCTTGGAAGTGTTTTATAAATATATATATATATATATATATATTATATATATATATATATATATATATATATATATATATATATATATACTTTCATTGTCAGACCGTATGAAATCTGTTACATAAACGCTACAAGTACAAACAAAAATACTCGTGTCTGTGTATATATTTACTCGTATCTAGAAGTGTGTGTGTGTGTGTATATATATATATATATTATATGTATATATATGTATGTATATATGTATATACACTATATATATAATATATTTTTTTTTTCAAAACAAAAGCAGAAGGTAGACTTAAATTACGACGGGAATTATTTGAAGGTGAACTTGGTAATAACTTCTCCATATTATTTTAAGTGGGATTACTAAAGAACTAATTGATTTTATACTATAATTCATGTTTCATAATGGCGTATCTGATGGTATCTTTAAAAGGTTAATTAGGTATTACGTTCATTTCACTTTAGGCCATAAAACGAGTTGGAACTGCCGAAGTTTCAACATTCACAACTTTTGACAATGATGAAAATGATGTTTATCTTTGGCATTTGTCAGTGTCGTGATGGAGTTGTGATGCTGTGTCTAAATGTAAAATATATAAATGCACCTAAGCATATATATATATATATATATATATATATATATATATATATATATATATATATATATATATATATGTAATGAATCACGGTAAGTGATATGGCTCATATATATATATATATATATATATATAATATATATATATATATATATATATATATATATATATAATTGATATACGCCTAAGCTCGGATGTTCTGCTATAGTACGGATTAGCTTCGGCATCTTCCGCCATTAATTTTACTTATTTTACTTTTCATGACAAGAAATATCTAGATCCTGTGGCAATATCGTAATGGATCAATTTGATAAATTGCTCTTTTATTCCTTTTATTGACAGCAAAGGTAGTCGGAGTATAATCTATTATATAAAGGGAAAAACGTGTCTGAGTTTGTCTCTTTGTTCCAAGTAAACGCCTACACCAGTGAACCAATCAGCATGAAGTTTGGCAAAGAGGCTAAGCTAACATACAGTTAGATCATAGGCCAATTAGATTTTATAACACCCCCCCCCCTCCCAAAGGAAAGCTCTTACTCTATAGTGGCCTCTCCCCGTATCTCAGGATTTGTATGAAACTTCGGATTTTGCTAGTTTTATGCATAGATAAGTATTCTAATGAACATCCGAACAATAATGACTCATTCTTCCAATTGCTTTTACTGGCGCACAAAAAGAAAGAGGGTTATGGCTTTTTTTTAAGGAGCTGTCACACACACACACACACACACACACCATTAATGCAGGATATATATATATATATATATATAATATATATATATATATATATATATATATATATATATTTGCTACTTTCAAAATGCATATATCCTCTTTGACTGACTGTATAAAATGTTAGAATTGGATTTTGCAAAAATTTTTTCAGATTCCTGGATAGCTTAGAGATAGGATGTTTAAAATGTGTGTTCAGGTTCTGCATAACATAATTGTAAAAGAATATATAATGTAGAATGTAGAAAGAGAGAGAATATCTTTGTCCGTTCAAAGCTAGAGTTGTTTTTCCTAATCTGTCAACACGTTTGAT
>NC_061103.1:27143365-27173365 GCF_015104395.2 Macrobrachium nipponense | reverse complement strand
TATATATATATATATATATATATATATATATATATATATATGTGTGTGTGTGTGTGTGTGTGTGTGTGTTTTGTTTTGTGTGTGGTTTGTGGGCGGGTGGTGGATGGATGGGTGTATCTGTTTCTTTTTCTACCGTCTGAGTTGTCCTTCCAATTCGTATTGTGTGACATTTCGGCGCCACACAAAAGAGGAAGCGAGAAGCTTTTAAGTCCTTTTGTGGTTCTTTGATACAGGAAGCTTTCATCTGCTTTGACTTTATTATCTATGTTGTTAGTACTCTTTACTATGTCATTCTTTCCCACCCCCCCCCCCCTTCCCCCCCCCTGCACCCCCCCCAGTGATTATCTATACATCTGCATATGTATATTTCAAGTTTATTTCATTGTCCTAAAATTCATGATCTCCGAAATAAATTAATTTATTATGGTCCAACGATATCCTAATCTTCGGCTGAGCGCCTGAAATTAAACTTCATCTGTGCCTATGGAGAGCGGAGTCTTCTGTAGGCGTAGCTATTATTAGCTCTGCTGCAGTGATTCTTTGTCCGTGTCTGTGTGGTGTTGTGTGTGCGGGGGAGGGGGGGGGGGGGGGGTGGGGGGATTGTGTGTTGTGGTGAGGCGAGTTATCTGCCTCTGACACTCAAAGGCTCTAATCCGTAAAGTTTGTTGAAATCGCTTCAGGTAGTACAAAGGCTCCTTGTGAGACACCCCATTATCTTTAATGAAGTTTCGGAAGGGAGGATTCCAGAAATAAAGTCCTTCAATAAAGAAGCTCAGTCCAGGACACTGCCGAGGAAAAAGTTGTATTGTGTTTAATATTTATGCGATCAAATATGTACTTTTGTCATCGTACGCGGTTTGAAATTTATTTCGAATTCATTGGTAAAATGTTCAGATAATTATAATGGATATATATATATATATATATATATATATATATAGTATATATATACTATATATATATTATATATTATATATCTCTGTGTGTGCGCGCGCATTTCTCATCATCCTATGACATAGTAAGACGACAGTGCAATGAATAATTGCTTAGAAGGACTGGAAGTGCAGAGTCTCTTAATCTTTAATGATATTATGTGGTGAATACCAGTAAATTAGTCCTTTCAATACGTGATGTATACGCATGCATAATGGAGCGATGCTGTTGAATAAAAGAAGATTGAGGAAAAGAGTGGCTAGTCGTTTTATTGAATGCAAATGGAAAAGCCATAAGTATGCAAACCAGCCTATATTCATGGAAGGACGCAAAAATGTTTTTGTCCCCATCAGCGGAGAAGTGACAATGCGGTTTTTAATTTATTCTACCAACGATGCCTTAAGTTATCTTAATCTCGAATGTTTTGATTGCTCCTCTGTTATGGTGAATCTGCTTTTGTATTCGTATGAATAGGCCAGTATGTTCACGAGGACCATGCTGGCATATAACAACCCTCGTATACCGTTAGACATCATTACTGCATTCATTCTGAAATATATTTTGGGCATGTGCATGTTATATGAATATATTTCGTTAAATGACGAAGCACCAGATAGGCTAGTTTTCGAGGCGTCCTGAAAAAAAAAAAGGTTTGGTAGAAGTTGAGTACATCATTCTGAGTGTTAGGCATATTATTTTACATCTTGTTATGGTATAGTAATCTGAAAGCCACCACTTTGATATGTATCACCATAAATAAATGATGGTATTTTTGTCATTAGCATTTATTTCCATTTACTGATAACACTATTCTTTTTACTACTACTACTACTACTGCCACCACCACCACCCATGGTCCTAAAGCTGTTTCATGAGCATGAGTATATCAATGAGGAGGTTCTTGCAAAAATCGTGACAAGATATACTTTCGTTACTTTTAACTTTATTCTACTAAATGAAAGAACAGAAGAAAAGTGAAAGTAATGAATAAATGCTAAAAATAAGACCATTAGTTTATTTATTTGCATTTATTCTTCTTGAAAGGCGGAGGTACAGAAAAGGACGAAAAGAAAATAAACCAAAATTTCATTGCCTGAAGTGATATTAATAAACACTACTGTCAATAATGTGGTCATCATTGGTGAACTTCATCAAAGACAATATTGAGACTGGTAGTGGATTAGAGGCCAATTATCATATTCATTCGCAGATACATATAATTTTGAATGTTTCATGAGGAATAATCGATCAAGAGGCTCAGGTACTGACAGATATGACGTTGTTTAACTGTCTTTGTACATAACTGATAATAATACTGAAAATAATTAGGCATTCCAGGCACTTCTTTCGATAAAATTCCAACTGTAAACTAGGTGTCTCCTGATGAGGAATAGGCTAATCTGGCAAAATAATACAGGTTTGATTTCTAACAAAATTAGAATGAAACCCAACTAATTTCTTTTGGGTTTGTGAGCTAAATGTCGTTTTCATATAATGTTATAGAAACTGCAATATGCGGGAAACTGTGGTGACACAACGTGAACTTGGAAACTACCACTTATAAATTCTTATCAGCAAGTATGGCTTATATACGTACTTGTTGATAAATATATAATATTTTAATCTGGAGGATTTTTTATACAGTTTTTTTTTTTACAGATTTTGATACAGTTGAGATCCTTGTGTGCTTTGCCATAGTGGAACAGATTGATTAAACTTAATTTATTCGTGTTCTGTGATTTAAGAGCTACCAAGGCATGCGTAGATTTGCTTGTTTTTGGTAATTCTTACAATGGATGTCTCGATACCGATGTTAATAATTGGAGGATTCCTTAAGACCATATTACTCGGATTATACCCCAATCAGCTGTAATTTGAGCGCGAGGGGAAATCTCTCCTACATTATTATAATAATAAAACGTCATAATGATGATGGTCCTAATAAGATTTATGGTAATGGCAATTCTAGCAGTGTTAATAACGATAATGAGTGTGCTAATGACAGTTCCTATAATAACAGCAATTACTGGGTATGTCAGCTGGAATTACGTAAGTCACACAGAAGCTGGAGAATCTGACAATCCAGTATATGTTACTCTGAAGCATAATGTTGAAAGATCGTTTTTTGTTAAAGTTAATTGGTGTAATGAGAGCCTTATTAGGCCAAGAAATTTAATTTATATCCATCTTATAAAACTTATATCTGTCTTGTAGATATTGGAAGCATTCAGTGGCCACAGGTAATACGTTCGGATGGTAAAATTTAGCCGTTCCAGGTAGTAATATAAATGCGCGAAAAATAACCCAGGAAAACCTTTACAATCTTTTGGACATGAGAATATGCCGAGGAAAATTTAATAATGCATTAAATCCACGTTTTTACCGTGGAGAAATTCATTTTTTAAACAGGATAAAGGATTTTTTTTTTTTTTTTTTTTTTTTTTTTTTTTTTTTTTTTTTTTTGCTGAAAGGCGTGAGGGATGTGCTAAAAGGAGAAATATCACCGCAGCAGAAAATACTGGGAACACAAAATTTTTAAAATGTTCTCCTCTGAGTCAGCAAAATGGTGATAAGGAAAATGAGCTCATTAAGATGTTCAGACAGGAACTAAAATGAAGAGGTTTTCGTAATCACAGATATAATTTTGCTCGACCAATTGTTTGAAGGATTTTTTTTTTTTTTTTTTTTTTTTTTTTTTTTTTTTTTTTTATGGAGGGATTGGATTGTGAAAGGGGGGGGGGGGGTTGAGTTAAGGCTCTTCCATAATTCAAGTTTTACAGATTGGCGTTACTACTAAATAAATCACTCGGTGGAGAAGAATGGAATAGTATTAAAGGAATATATAATAACTATTGTTATTACTTTACTGAAGGGATTCGATACATTTGAAAGATGCTAAGCAGTAAGGTTCAAGTTCCGTTTGATCAGAGACAGTGAAAATAATTTTATAGTTCACCACGGTTGCGTCTTTCTTATATTGTAAAAGCAAGTGAGTTCTGTTTATGGTCTCGTTGAACTATCTTTAAATAAGTTGAAAATGTAATACTAAATGAAGATGCTGGTTCAGATTTTGCTGTGTCAGTCTCAATATCAAAATTTGCGTTCATATTTGAGAAATGTTTCTTCTTATCCTGTTCTTATATCTAATCAAGTCCACCCAAATGTTTTCTTCTTATCTTGATCTTATATCTAATTAAGTCCACCCAACATATGTATTCTGACTTTGAATAAAAGTTAAATTTGTCTGTGGAACGTTAACAGCTGAAGTTATTGTCTAAAAGGATCCTAATCATGTGATTGAAAGCAACTGAAGTAAACAATGTTAGAAGCAAGCTGACTCTATGTAAATTACATTTATATATGCTAATACTACAACCTTTGTCATTTGCAATTCATATTGAAAACATATTTGAAGACTTAAATCTAGTTCATTTACAACACCTTTTGGAGGTGTTTCGTTAAACACATCAAGTTCTGCACTATTCTCTTCTGAGTGCCATAACTCATATAATAACAGATGCCATAACTCATATAACTCATGCCATATAACAGATGCCATAACTCATATGCCATAACTCGTATAATAACAGATGAATGTTGCCTACTGCCTCTTGGATGTATTGCACATTTAAACAATCAAATTATTGTGATCGTATGAAAATTGTTTTCAAATGTAGGTGCAAAAATAACTCATTAGTCGATATCCAGTGATGTTTACAATTTTAAGGCATCAGAGCGTGGTTTACAGTTTTAAGGCATCAGAGCGTGATGAATTCATCACTGACTTTTAGATTACTTGATTACAAAATCATGAACCTGAAAATTGAATGTACTATTCATTTTTTAAGTTAATTATCAGTTTTTATGTTATCATTAATACTTTTGAATTGTGCATGCTGTATTTTTCCCTTCTGTTTTTATTGCAATATATGTGTATTATATATCAGTCCATTCACTTGATTATATATGGTATTAATTTGAAGGGTATCTTTTATGCTTGTCATGATGGTATTGCTTTATTATATCTCCTTATATGTCCTTTGTGGTAAAACGTGATATTAATGCAATTTTTACTGTGTATATTTATCGCAATAAGCTTGCTATTTAGGCTTTGCAAATTAATGTTGTGTACAGATTTTTTTATGAATGTAAAAGAAAATAAACGCAAATGAATTCGAATATATTTACCACCACCACTTCTATTACTACTAGTACAATAAATGTAAATTTACTCAGAGAGAGAGAGAGAGAGAGAGAGAGAGAGAGAGAGAGAGAGAGAGAGAGAGAGAGCATTAAAAATACTTCTTTAACACTCTCATGATTGGAAAAGCAAAGGGATGGCCATCAATTTAGTTACTCCTCCAGTCCGGCAAACCAAAGGAGGGCAAAAATCTCCTTAAAGTAAGAAAGATGATTACGGGGGGGTGGGGGTTGGGGGGTAGTTGGATGCGTCTCCCTTTTACAATAAGGAAAAATCGTGATGTAAATGGCATGAAAGGTTTTGGGTAGAAGGGCTCTGAATATATGACCAGCGAAGAGGAAGTGCAAGCACGAAAGGGAAATAATCACATTTTCTTTCCTCTTGCTAATTTGGATTCAGAGAGATCAGTGCAAGTGTGTGTGATTAAACATATTTAGCTATGTTTGTGTATTAATGTTAAATCTCTTGAATATTGGTTTTTGTGAGTATTTTTTCAATTTTATTCTCCTTGCATTTTAATAAATTTTTACCTATTAATTATTATTTTTTTTTTAATAAGTGAGATTTCTTTCTGTATTTTTCTTGACCTTCTATTACGTCTTACTGAGCACCATAATAATAATAATACTATGGTGCAGCACTATACTGTGACTGGAAATAATAAGTGAAAATCACTGAAGAGAACTGTCTTGCAAACGATGGAAAGCTCCCTTTTTTCTGAAAAATACAGCTCTGCTCATGTACAAAATTATCGACTTTAACTTGATATTTGTTATTTATTTACTTTTTGTTATTTATTTATTTTTTTGCTGAGTTATTGCTTTGCACTGAATACATGAAGACCGAGAAAGAAAATCCTTCATGAGCGGCGAATATCACTTTTTATTGCCTCGAGTTAGTTTTAGTTTCAAAGAAAAAAAGTATTGTGTAAAAAATAATGTTGATCGTTATTGCATGAGTTTCAACTACGTAAAATATTTTAAGATACATTTCTATTAATACAGTCGAATTATGGAAATGTGAACAGGTAAAGTAACAATATCGTGGAATATTTACAAACAAATGGTTTTTGATATTTTAAGTTATCTGGTATATAAGTGAAAACAAAAGAAAGCTATAACATCAACGAAAGTGGACTGAAAGGATTACGTTTTAAATTTACGTCAGTCAAAAGTGCATTACGAACCCTTTTAATTTTAACCAGTTCCCATTTGTGAATTCAACTTGAAATGAATTCCTTTACCTTGTCAAGAATTTCCATGAGAAAGATTTCATGCTGGTATTCTCAACAAGGCATGATGCGACCTCCAGCTTACTCGGGACGCTTGCAAGATTTTTCCCCTCATACAGAATTTGTACACATCATATTCCTAACTTAACGTGAAGTGGTCTCCATCATTAACACTCATACTAACAACAAGGATCAAATAAAAAGGACTCAAATTAGCCACGTTCATATACTCTCAGTTATAAGTGGAAACACAAAATAATTGAACAGAAACATAGCCTAAGTTCAGTGCACCAAATAAATTAAAACATTTTAAAATCGACGGTCAAATAGAACCTTGTTTCACCAGCGATAATTAAAATAAATACGCTATATTTTATTATAAATAATTGTTCTGTACTGTTTTTTTTTACATTTTCCTATTAATAGATAAATCATAAATATCCTATCCTAAAATTCCTGTATGTGTAACTCAACTCGAAACATCTTTTCTATAGGGCTTTCTTCCGCCCCCACAACAACAACAACAACAACAACAACAACAAAGTAATTTGTAAGGGAGTAAGCGAAAATGTGCACGAGGTGTAATGGTTAGTGATCTTCTAAGAATTTTTATGTTAGGAATGCAAGCCAAGCTGTGAATTCCGGTTTCATGGAAACACTTGAGAACTCAGATCCCTTTGTTCACAGTCAATAGTTTTCTCTATAGGAGCAGAGTTCCAGTCATGTTAGTCAAGGATCTGGGTATTGCCTCAAAGCTAGTGCATTACGTATACTTCAATTTCTTTTTCCTAATTTCAGCAAACACTTCTACGCTGTTTCCTCAATGTAAGCTAAGGAGTTCAAACAAGTAGAGTGGCCTTTCTGAAATAAGGGCAGCTATCATTACAGGGAACACCAATAATCCCTAATCAATATTTGCAATTGCAGGTTGAAAGCGTCTCTCTAACTTCATAAAAAATAAATATTTTCATAAGTGTTCACCAGCCGCATGTCTTCAGTTCATCAGATCAACCTCCACTATTTCAGGGGATTCGACTCATTGCCGAAACCAATACTAATCTAAACCTGCATGTATATACCATATTTACTCTGATAGTTAATGAAATTTTATATATTGTATTGATTACCTCTTTAGATTGTCGAATCTGTTTTTCAGCATTGCAAAGTTCCGAAGCAACAAAGACACCAGGTCCTGATTATTAAACAAAGAAAACCTTTCTGAAACCGGAACAAGATTTTCAACTTAAATATGAAGACAAACCAACAATGTGTTGACTATATTGGGTCTCTGTCATTTGTTACCAGCCATAAGAAGGCAGAATAATTTCAGACTAAATTTTTCCCATTGAGTAATTTCTGACTGAATTTTGCAGCAGAGGTAATTTGGTTCTTGGCTCCTATTAATTCAAGAAATTTCCAGTTCATTGAGTTTGAGATTATGTATTTAACAAAAATGCTTTAACACACAGACACAGACACACTATATATATATATATATATATATATATATATATAATATACATGTATGTATGTATGTATGTATAAGGTATTTATGTATGCATATATGTAAAAGAAAATGCATCGTAATTATCTGGCTTGAATTCCAAAGAAGAATGAAAAGGTGAAAGTGTGAAATTGTATATGTATGTTTGTGTGCATATACATACATACAACATTACATATAACATATAATCTATAATATATAGGTATATATATATATATATATATATATATATATATATATATATATGTTGTGTGTGTGTGTGTGTGTGTGTATGCATGTATGTATGTACGTAATGTATGTATATGTGTATATGTATATATATATATATTAATATATATATAATATTATAATTATTATATATATTGTAAATATAAATAATTAATGTATGTAGTATGTATATATTTATTTAAAAAGTATGTTGATTACGTACCTTAGGAGTTTGTATAAATGGAAGCTTGTGGTTCTTGAATGCTTGCTAAATGCTTTAGTATTATCTAATTGTAACCCTGGAATAACTAAATTTTAAAATAGTTACGTTTCTTCTGGAAACTCTTTATCCATGTTAAAAGTTTTCTAATTATCTTTTTAACTTTGATTGGATCCTTTAGTCATATTTTACAGAACGTAAATTTAATTTATTTTTCATTTTTTTTCCCCTCACAGGAACTTCATGATTTACCTAGCAGCTGTGCAGTGCGTGTCCTTGACAAAAAGAACTGTGGTAAGTGTTTTTTTTGTTAAGATAATTTATGAATTATATATTCTATATATATATATATATATATATATATATATATATATATATATATATATAGATAGATATATATGTTATGTATATGTATTATATATATATATATATATATATATATATATATATATATATTATATAGTGTGTGTATCCGGGATTGTGTATGCATGTATGTAGTACTTTTGTATATCTGTTTGATGACGATCTGGAAAAGTTTTGAGCCCTGATATATTTACATATTTGGGAATGGTTTGCGCATAAGGGTAAATAACCCTTTGTTCCCAAAATAAATACATAGATTGAAAGATTTATTACGTTTTGGGTAATGTATATCTATAATATTTACTATTAATAATTTTCTTACAAATAATGTATAGTTTTAAAAATCATTTAGATGTATAAGTACATACATATATACATAATGTATATATTTACATACATACATCTATATATATATATATATATATATACTATAATAATAATATATATATATCGCATTTGTCCTTCTTGCACATGTTAATGACATTGTGTACTAAATTTGGTAATTAATGCTTACGTACGTTTAGGATTTCGACCATATGTAAAGAAGAAGGCCCATACATAACGGGATGATTATTTTTATCTGATAAGGTTATTTTTCATAAAGAAATTCCTTAAACGTCTTTTTGAAAGTCTTCAATGTTTGTTATGAAAAGTAATTGATAAATTGGTGCAAACTAGTTTAAAAGTTTGGAAACTTCACTGAGTCTTGTCATTGCGTATGGAATGTAACTAGGGTACACGATTCAACTATCAGTACGACACAGGACTCCTGTCTTATGGACAGAAGCTTCGATCGCGAAAAGTTTGCGATCGAGCAAGTCACTCGCACAAGGCAGACCTACGGAGGACGAGTCGACAGTACGTTATACCGCGACGGCAGTCAGTCTGACACTGGCTGGAGCAGTTACGACGAGTCTGGGAGACTCTCTCTCTCTCTCTCTCTCTCTCTCTCTCTTCTCTCTCTCTCTCTCTCTCTCGTCGGTCAGATGTCTCAAAACCACGCCTCCTCCTTCGTCCACATCTCATAACATTTTTTTTTTTAATAATAAATGGTTGGAATCTGTTTGTCGTTTGACGATGTCTTTCCAATCAAATGTTAATTGAATAAATAAATATTTTGTTGTTGCTGTTGAGCCGTAGCGGTCTTCCAGGAGACGCTTCTAAGAGTGGGTCCCGAGTGTGTGGCCAGGGTTAGTGAGAAATGGTTCGCTGGACTTCACGTTTTGTTTTCCTCTCCTGCTCTGGTAGCGCTGCTTGTCGTCCTTTCTCTCTATCTGTGTTTACATATTATATATATATATATATATATATATATATATATATATATATATATATATATATATATATATTATACATTTACGTTTAGATCTGTAACATGCCTACGTTATATTCTATTTATGGAAAGTGTGATTTGAGTGTTTTCTGCGCATCTTTGCTACCCCAAGCACCTGTTCAGTATACATCCCAACTGTAAACAGCAAGTAATGTTGTTGCCTTTTTATTATAAAATCTTTGATATTTTTCTCATTATTCAACTTTCTCTTTTCCATTATTGTAGTTTAGACAGGTGAACTGGAATGGAGAAAAGATGGGACTGCGAGCATACGAAAGGTTAAGACGTTTAACTGTCTTTGATTTTGAGGAGGAATGCAAGGAGAATGTTCCTATTACGTGGAATATGGAACTAGGTATAAGATACGTGAACTTGGTCAGACCCGACCATAAAGATTATATATATATAATATATGTATACGTTTATATATATTTATGTATGTTTGTATACACAGACACACATATATATTAGGGCTTGTGCCTTGTATGATAAGGCGCCCTATGAGGTAATGTTAGACTAGCGATAATCTACGCTAAGTCGGTTGGTATTGCACTTCCATCTCAATGGAGTGTCTGGGGTTTTGTAGATCACTTACGAAGTCGGTATTACTTTACGACGATGTGTTAAACTCATGGTTCGGTGAGGTTCTTGTAGAAAACACAAGGTATAAAAATAGTCTATTCTTCTGAGTTTTACATGATGAAGATCAGGTATGATCGTACAAGTCTTCTATGACGATAGCTTGATCGCTTCTGCCAAATGATGATGCTAATCCTATTCCTCTACATGATAAAGCTTAGGTAAAGAGGTACAGGTCTTCTAATAACGATAGCTAACTCTGTTCTCCCTGTCTACCATCTCTGTTACAAGTTATGAAGGAACAGACAGTAGTTCGAACATATGAACATACAATCCAAATGACATAGTTTCATACGAACACAATCAAATGAGACACGCTACAGATCACGTAGGCCGTTTGAATATAGTCGGGGTAGTTGTCCTCAAGCAGGGAGCTTGGACTAATGTTTATAAACAATTGAATGACTACAGGTGACGGCATGTTATCTTAGCTTACATACTTATTGTATACGTCATCTTTAGCGTCTCTAGTCTGATCACATTCCTGCAAAGCAATCTGTTGACTCTTAGTTTTAGACTTATATATATGGACTAACATTCCATATTTTTATTAGGTAACACTTACATATACACATACATACAATACATACATACATACATACATACATCATACGTACAAACTCATATATATAATATATATATATATATATATATATATATAAAGTTTTTAGTGTCAAAACTTGTGCATTTATGTGTATGTGAAATCAGCTTAGTCGTCTAATGTGTATCTTCTTGATACTAGAATGAATTCAGCATATCTCCTCAGAATACAATATAACGTTCCATCTCATACTTCAGTGTACTATTTTGGGAAAACAGAAAACGCGTTCTCGACCCTTTATTTTGAATAATGTTAGCCAAATTGATATTTGTCGATAACTTGAGGAAACATTTGTTGGTATTGGAATCATCATAAATATAAAAATATTCTGCTGCAGAAATTAATAACACACTTTTTTTACGAGGAATATGTGTAAACATTTGCATTGAGGGTCCGCAATCAGCGAAATTGTTAATTTTACTTTTAGATTGATGTATATTTAGAAGTGAAATGTTACTGCAAACGGCAAAATCGGTTGTAATTATAGCAATGTTTCAATATTGTCTAGATAAAATGAAAAAACGGTAACTATTTAAATGTGATCCATGGTATTCTGCTGAAGCTCCGGTATAATTATGCAAGTCTCTCTCTCTCTCTCTCTCTCTCTCTCTCTCTCTCTCTCTCTCTCTCTCTCTCTCTCTCTCACACACACACACACACAAGAATGCTAATGGCATCCTTACCGAGTATCTGAAGAAATTCAGATGTGAACTTACCTTAGTATTATTGCCCCCCCCCCCTTTTTTATTTTATTTTATTATAGACACTATTATTTACCCTTCCATCCATGATAAAAATGTTCCTCATTGCGTCCATTTACTCTAAACTCCTTTAGCTTGCTCTTATAGACTTTCAACTTTCTCTTTTGCAAAGATTTTAAAGCTCTTTCACCAGTATCTGAGGTTTATCTTCTTTATCCCCAATCAGTATTGTTATCTTTAAACACCCATTCATCACTCTCGATCCCTTTTGCTTATTCCACAGCTTTACCCTATTTCTGTTTTATGTGATCGCTTAATCAGTAAAGATATCATAGTCTTGAAGGCATAGCACACCAAAGCAGTCATTGTCCCACCAATAAAGCACAACAGAAGCCCCTAATTCTTTCACTAAAGTGTTTATTGTTCTAGGAATCCCAACTTCCATAATATATTACCACATTCCTTTGTCTTGTTATAGGTTCATGTGCCCACATAGAGTATTTTCCCTTAATTTTCAACCTTATATCAACTTTTTTTGCAATAAAATCTTCAGACATACATATGCATTCATAATTTTATTTATATGTATATATATACAAATAGTATTATATTATATTTATACGTATGTGTGTATGTATTTATATAGTAAATGTATTTTTATGTATATATAATATATATATATATATTATATAATATATATATATATATATATATATATATATATATATATTATCCTACCTTACTGACCCATTTGGTGTCAGGTCTGCGGTTATAATAAAAAATAAAAAAAAATTTTTGTTTCGTATGAAGAATTTATCTAATGAAAGAACGTACAATTTTAAAGATTTGTTCTTTGTTATGACTGAACTTCGAGTACCAGTTAAAGATTGTGCTTGAGGGGTTGAATCTGTCTCTCTCTCTCTCTCTCTCTCTCTCTCTCTCTCTCTCTCTCTCTCTCTCTCTCCAGATAATAGAGACTTTTTAACGTCGTTCCTAATTAGTGGGTTTGGTTCTAAAAGATCTGAATGATGATACATAGATGAAAGGGAATATACGGGACAGGGAATAAGGAGGAAGGAAGATACAGGAGAGATGGAGATTATTAGGGTTCTGGACAAAGTGCACTTATTCCTTTGTTCCTAATTTCGTTTTTATTTTATTTCAAGTTATTAATTGGGCCCCCAGGACGTCGTAAGACGTAAGTCTCAATGCAATAGATTACGGCTGGTAATGATGGTAAATCTGAATGGTTTGTGGCATCTCTCTCTCTCTCTCTCTCTCTCTCTCTCTCTCTCTCTCTCTCTCTCTCTCTCTCTCTCTCTCTCTCTCTCTCTCTCTCTCATTTTTTTCAGGATAATGTTATTTTGAAGTAGCTTTTCAGCGTCTATAATGATCAATCCTTTCAATAAGACTAATTATACCTGGAAAGGAACATTCGGTTGGGTATTTTGAGAAAATCTGTTGCAATTGCAGAATGGGTCACGGCGTCTTTGTGATGTGTTAACTCACTCATATATCCCCCATATAAGCTATGGTTTTGAGAATAATGTCATCACTGTAGAGATGGTTAAATGGTCTTATTTTCCTTATCAATTTGGTTTGGTTCAAAGCTATGCATGTCTAAAGGCTTAGGTTTCCCAACTCCCGACACTCCTTTCATCTATCATTAAAGATTAAAGTTTTTATCATCAGATTTTATTGGCTTCCGTTATCTAATGCCAATTTCTTGGGTTAGGCTATTTCAACATTTTCTTTCCAGTTGTAACTCAAGTCTCTATGGATACTCGAAAAAAATTCATTGCCTCACTCTAAGAATCAATAGGGAATTGCTTTGTGAGAAAAGGTTCTAAGTCAGTGAATTGAATATTTTAAGGGTTTGTTGGGTGTGAAAAAGAGAAGCGAGAAAGAGGGAAAACTTCATGATTGTGGATATACACTATGTATGTGGCTGCGATCACTGTCTTGGCTTTTTTCGAAAGTTACCCCATGTTAAGGAAAAAAAAAAATACTTACTTTACTTTATTTACCCGCCACTGGCCAGTGGCATATTGCTGATACAGTTTCTCTCCATCTGTCTCTGTCCTGAGCCATTTCCCTCGCTTCCTCTAGGTTCTGGATTTCTTCTTTAAGATCTCTGATAACTATGTGTATCCACCTCTTTCTTGACCTGTCTTCTTCCTATTTGTACTGACCTCGGTGCTCTCCCGGGGACCCCATTCCCATCCATCCTCTCAAGGAACAAAAATAAGTCAATTAAAATAAATAACCTTTGTTATGTTTCAGTACTTCTCCATTTTTTTACGTGAAAATTGGATTCACTTATATTTTCCTGTGCCACTTCCCGAAGTGACTCTGCAATTTTTTCTAGTGGTGGCGCTTACAGTTGAAGGCGAAAACAAATTCATTTTTGAGATATCGAGCAGTATCATTTTTCTCTGCATGTATGTCGTAGGTAATTTTTTGTCCTAAATAAGACTCTCCTAACCATATAGCGTTCGATACTCGCTAATCAAAGGTTGGGTAATTTGATGAAATAATACTATTTTTTTTTTCTAGCGATATCAGTTTCAGGTGGAATGCCACTGTTTTTCAGGACTTTTCATTTCCTTGTAATCTTCCTTGTGACCTGTCAAGAAAATATTTTGAGACTGGGGATTCCTGTTGAGAGAGAGAGAGAGAGATGAGAGAGGAGAGAGAGAGAGAAAGAGAGAGAGAGAGGGGTGGTTTGGGAGGCGAGAGAGAGAGATGAGAGAGAGAGAAGAAGAGGAAGAGAGGGAGGAGCGAAGAAGAAGATGTAGAGAAAGAAGAGGAGAGATTGGAAAACATGGGTTTCATCTAACATTTCCGCTGAGTATGATTGGATATATATATATATATCATAATATATATATATATATTATATTATATTATATTATATATATATATTATATTATATTATATTATATAGTATATACATATGCTAATAGTGTGTGTATTCATATATATTCTCACGTTTGAGAGTGGATGTTTGCTCGTGCATGTGAATGGGCCTTTGGCGCAGTGGCGATTGTGTGGCTTTTTGTAAATTACTTATAGTTCTCAGCGTAATAATTCTGCATTGAATAAGAGTAAGCTTCTTAACCAGAAATGCAGAATTCATCATTGGATTTTTTTCTTTGACCGCTGTGTTGGAAGTGATTGACTCGTTAAACCTCTTGCCAGCATTGTTCAGTATATCTATGAAATGTGTTGAGCGTTGAAGGTTTTGCTCATCAGACCTGAACTAATTCCTTTGTGGACTGTGCGAGTTTTTGAAATCGATTCCCGATAACCTTTTTAGTAGGATAAAAGTCTCTAATTGTTTGTCTCGGGATTTTGTGCCGATCATTGCTACTGAGATTAGTTTGCCGTGCCCAGTTCGTTACGTGTTAAGTTTTTTAGGTCACGTGTATCAATTGTTGTTGATAATACTGATTCGTTGTTAATCTGCACACATGTCCATGAATTCGTACAATGTCTGACTGGGTGTATGTGTGTGTATATATATATATATATATATATATATATATATATATATATATATATATATCTATATATAATATATATATATGTATGTGTGTATATATATATATATATATATATATATATATATATATATATATATGTGTGTGTGTGTGTGTGTGTGTGTGTGTGTGTGAGAGTGTGTGTGAGTGTGTGTGTGTGTGAATTTAAACAGTATATGGCTACGAGGAAATTGAATAAATGAACTTGCAAGATAATTGGCTTTGACTAATAGGTTTTGTCAGGCTAACTACTTATATTAGAATATTAGAACTAAATATTTAAAAAAAGAATGTTCTCCAAACAGTTACTAACATTTGCATTTTAATGCAAAGCCAGTGCTTTGAGGCAGTCAAGTGACTGTTTAATATACAGTGTTATGTAAAGTTTTTAGATAATAACACCGTAAAATCTTGCTAAAACGGAAAGTGTAAACCATTGTTCATAAAAGGAAATATTTAGAGTTATTCAATAAGTCTGGTTCGGAATAACTAACAATAACATTTAGTTCGACTTGCCCGAAAGATTAATTCTGTTGGGTCCTTCCAAGTTTAAAACTAGATCTTACAGTGGCTACCTCAATATAGGTAACAGAGGAAAATTATTAATCATTTAAAAATGGATCAGTATATTTTTTGACCCAACTCTAGACAAGATGTTCGAAGATGATGTGGTAGTAATCAAGTAATCAGAATTTTCATGTGGGTCAGTTTCATAATTATTATTGCGATAAATAGTATTCCGGCGGTAATTTATTGCGTTTGACACTGAACGTAACATATCCCAACTTTTTTTGTTTAAATGAAGTATATCTCTGAGCCTTTATTCGACTTTGTAAATTAATCCCATGGCGCCTTGTTAGTATTCAGTTATTTTCTGCGAACTGAAAATAAGAAAAGGTTTCTCTAGGATAACAACGCTAAGAGCGAAGGAACATTCATGGAATAATTGACAAAGGAAATTTGTTGTGTTGGGGGGGGGGGGGGGGGGTTTTGTTCCGATATCTGGGGGGGGGGGGGGACTAGGGTTCGGGTGGTGAGTTACCAAATCCGCTTTGTAAAGAGAGATTAAATGTCACGTATAGATTTTGGGAAGGGATAACTGTGAATTAGGTCAGAGGGATTCGTAGCTTTGGTCTTTACCAGAATACTCAAAAAAGAGAAATAGTAATCTTTGCGTTGAGCTGCTTGTATTTATTTATACAAGCAATCCAAAAACGTCATCACCATTCTCAGGCTTACATATACGTTATATTCTTAAGATCATGGACGTGGAAAGTGTCTTCTTTACTGCATTCCATTGGTCAGAATAGACCTATACATAAGCAGAAATGTTGGTAGGTTTTCTGGACAAACTGTATTCAATTTAAACCCATCACTGCGACTGTGTAGAAGCCATTCCAAAAAATGTCGGCTAATCCAGTGTTGAAATGCTATAGTGTATATTATTGATGGGTCCAATTCATCCGATTATCCTGTGAGTTTGCTGCTCTTCCTATTTTTTATTTCTTTGCTTAGCAGGTATGAAATTTTTTCCAGCCGGCTGTAAGTTTATTTGTACTATCACTTTAGCATTTATATAGTAACTATTATTATTTTATTATTATTATTATTATTATTATTATTTATTATTATTATTATTATTATCATTGTTTATAGTGTGGGGTTCCGGGTTGCATCCTGCCTCCCTAGGAGTCCATCACTTTTCTTACTATGTGCGCTGTTTCTTGGAGCACACTCCTCTGCATGGGTTCTAGAGTTACTTCATTATTATTATTATTATTATTATTATTATTATTATTATTATTATTATTATTATTATTATTATTATTATTATTCAGAAAATGAACCTTATTAGATATATGTAACAAGCCCACATGGGCCATTCACTTGAAATTCAAGCTTCCAAAGAATACGATGTTCATTAGGAAGTTAGAGAAGATAAAGGGAAATGCAGAAAGAAGAGATCTCACTTATTACTGAGAAAAAATAAATTAAAAGTTCCAGCTATTCGACATCCTCAGGGAGACTGTTCCACAGTCCAACTGAGAAGCTCGACAACGAGGTACATCTACTACATATTGGTGGTCTGCTCAGCATTTCTGGTTGCTCTCGGCAGATCAAGGGGATCAGGAATCAATTAAGAATGTGAAAGAGCTCTCTTAAAATACAATTTATGTGTAACATATACGTGTAAATGTGTACCACTGTGAGTTAGTCCTCTTGAAGATGTCTTAAGAAACTAAGGGTGAAACCAGTCAGGATTCATTCCCTATGTTATTTATCCTTAAGGTATTTTTTTTATTTATGTCACGTGTTATGCTGATTTCAAGCACATATAATATGTATATATGTATACTGTGTATATGTATGTATATATGTAATATATAAAATTATCCCATAACTTATTTTGCCACTGGTTAGATGAAGATTTTATGAAGCAGGTCTGGATTTACTGTTGGGAATAAATTTCACCGAATGGTAGTTATGCATGATAATTCCATCCGTCCTGATCTGTATTCAAATCTATGACTTTCTGGGATGGTACTGTGGTTACCGTACATTTATACACACTGCTGTTAATACCTTAGTATGTGTGATTTCCTTTGGTTATAATTTAGTCTTAAGGTGTTATGTATTTAAGTGTTATTTGGTTAACATTATATCGGGTGTTTCAAAAGTCTCGTAGTTTTGTATTGTTCTTACTTGGATTTTATATTCTCAAGCACGTGGGCTATCGTGCTACATTAATATATATATATTATATATATATATATATATATATATATATATATATATATATATATATATATATATTATATATATCTCGAGCTACAAAATGTCCTTAATATCTAATTCGCTCTACCTCGGAATTAATATATTTTCATATATGTTCAACTGAAGGGGAATTTTTTAGGCGATACTGTCGTCCTGGATTTGAAGGTGTTGATGGTTCGCGCCCGTCAGCCGGGAAATCTCTTATCGCCTAAAAAAATCCCCCTTCGGTTGAACATATATGAAAATATATTAATTCCGAGGTAGAGCGAATTAGATATAAAAGGACACTTGTAGCTCGATATATGTAAATGAATCACGGTAAGTGATATGTTATATATATATATATATATATATATATATATATATATATATATGTATATATGATATATATATAACCGAAAGAGAAAGAGAGATTGAGGCTTGTTTTTTTATTATAAATGCCTTTCAGTAACTGGTCGAGATTTTGCTTAAAGAGCAATACAGTCCCTCGATGTATATTCATTTGCGTTTGCCTTTAAAAAGTCGCTACTAATTAGCGGGTTTGGTTCTCAAAAGATGTGGAATGGTGAGTTATTGATGAATGGCAAATGCACAGGACTCAGATGAAGGGTGATGGAGAAAGAGATGGAAGATGAAGGGCCAGCGACAAATTATACTTTATTCAGTAGCTGATATTTTCCTTTTGTATGCGGTTGCATAAAAAATACTCTTAATTGGTCTGTGCTTCTTTTCGCCCAGAACCATAAAGTCTTTGGTGAGTCGTAAAAGGAACAACTCTGCCTGACCTTCAAGTGTTTCCCTTTGTTGCTGCTCAAAGGAGAATTTTAACTCTCTTTGAAAAATGGTGCTAATTAACCCTAATTATAACGCCTCTTCTAGTAAAGGGTTGTAGTTAACTGCGCATTTTACATTCGAAATGCTGCCCTTTAAAGTGAAAGAGGTAGTTTTACAAGCTCCTTTAAGAGTATTTATGGAGAGTTGTGCACCAGTTCCAATCGGTTCTCTCGTCATGTGTTGGGGTGTAGGTGTAAAACTTTGATACTAATGTGAATTAATCCTTTCTTGATTAGTAGTTTTACTGAAGAGGATTCACAAGTATATCATGCATGTTTGAACTAATAGTATAGTTGAAGAGGTTATTCCCCATTTAAAATCAAATAAATTTTGGTTTCACAGAACGAATAGGTAAATAAGTTTTACGTTTGAGGGATTTAATTTACCTCTACAGTTTGCGCTCTGTCAAGCCGGAATTAAAATTATTTAAGTTGGAGAAAATTATGTCAATTTTTTACTCTGATGTTATTCTTATGCAAAATAATCTCTTAAAACGTTTATCGTTGCTGTCGGTGAATCTGTCTTATTCATTTTAGTTACAAATGGTAAACTGAATATCATTATGAAAACATTGTGATGGATGGTATCTGTGACGATGTTCAAGAGGGACCTATCTTTGTGAACATGGATGAAAAAATAATGTATATGACTCCGTTGTTACGTTAGGCTTGTAGCTTTATACTAAATTACCACCATGTGACCAGCACAGCTTATATTCGAGGGGGAATAGCACGCTGTTTCGAACATTTCGTGATCAGAAAAGTGGTTGCAAGCTAGTTAGTGGGACTAACTAGGGCATCTTTGGTTTCAATATATATATATATATATATACACACACATACATACATACATACATATATATAATATATATATATATATATATATATATATATTATATATATATATATATATATATAAACTGCACTCACTGCCACTGATGATATCCAAATTAACAATTAATGCATTTTATCAAAATGACAATATTAGAGGCAATATATATATATATATATATATATAATATATATATATATATATAGATATATATATGTATATATATATATATGCTATATATATATATATATGTATCTATATATATATATATACTATATATATATATATATATAATATATATATATATATATTGCCTCTAATAATGTCATTTTGATAAAATGCTTAATTGTTAATTTGGATATCATCAGTGCCAGTGAGTGCATGCTCACTTCTAAAGATTTTCGGATGTGTACTCACTTACTGTTATTCTCTAGTGTCTGTTCTCATTCAAAATGAAAGCTATCTATCAGCCTCCATTCGGCCGGGTTGCCTTAATCCGAAGTAGCTGCGTCAGTATACAATGATATTTAGCGGAAACTGAAAATAGGAAAGGTTTTTTAGGGATTACAACTTTGACAGCGATGGAACATGGATGGAATAGTTTTAAAAATTCACTTGTATTTAAGAGCGAAGTGGGATTATATACCACGTGGACAATGTAGAACCAAGAAGGAAATAGGTTTGACATTAAAGTTTTATGCCTGAATGTATTGTTTATGTATTTGTATTATGCATGCATACATACATACATGCATGCGTACAAACATTCATTATTTTTCCCTTTTCATCACACTCAGATTCCCGCTAGAGCTGGTATCAAGAAAATGGATTCTGCAGTGGTTCCCAAACTGGGGTGCCATGTAGCTGAATGTATGTACAAAAACATGGGTTTTATACATACATGGGTTTTGCTTGGCGGTGGGCCATGGACAAGTATCCTATATGAAAAGTGGGTAACTACCAGAAAAAGTTTAGGAGCCACTGCTCTAGGGGCTTATTTGCTGCTAATCTTTGTCTTTGGATGATGGCTGCCATTAAAGTACCGAGAACTCATAAGGCGCTGTCACACTAGCGAAATTTCCGTCGACTTTTTCTACGTTAGCCGTCGACTTTCCAAAGAAGTCAACGTCATTCCGTACTCTGGTTGTCACACGTTTTTCTTCATACCGTGGTTATCGTCGTCAAAACGTAAACAAACCATCTGAGCTGTGACTTCCCGGAATGATAAAACAACTATGCTTTATAACACAAAGCAATTAGTGGGTCGTGCTTGCATGTGTTTAATGATGCTCCTTAGAATAAAAAAAAAGTCTTTGGGTTTGGTCCTGGTTAAAAAGATGTGAAAAGTTTTATTTAAAATAATAAGCTAGGGATAGCCTACTATGAGATTCAGGGTCTCTGTAACAGGGTTTTTTGGACGTTGCTCCTTGTCAAAGCATCGGATGTAGCTGAAAGTTGACATATGTATATTTTACAACCACACACAAATTTTGTCAGCATTATCAATAACCTAAACCCGATAGTTTTAAATTTTATAGAGTAAAAATGATCTAGCCGATGCCATGGCCAATGATTACGAGCCAAGAGTCGAAAAACATTCATTACGTAAGCAAGGTAAACACCTTTTGACAAAATGTTGCCCCGCCCATCCACCAGACAGAAACTCCATCGGCTCTGAAACCCAAAGACTTTATGAATGGCGGAACGATACATAGATGTGGGTGGGGTATCAGTGCTGGTGTAGTAATACTACTGTAGCAATAGTGTCGCAACAGTATAGCAGTAATATACATGAATTAAACGTTTAGGCCAACTGCTGGGATCCTTGAGGATCATTTAGCACTTCTTACAACTACTCGAGAAATTAGTTTTTATAGCCAGAAGTTAAATTTTCTAATCCAACAATGCCCATGGTAGCCTTCAGTGTTATCCTGAATTATAACGAGGCGAAAGTGGGTGGAGCCTCATGAAGTCACCATTCTGACGATAATTATTGGTGAAGGTTTAAAGCCAATATACGGTACTGGCTATTTTTTTTCAGTAAATAGGTAGATAGCCAATAAATAAAAATTGCTTGACATTGTATATAGCAGTTATCAAATCAAGCTTGTCTACTATGTTTTCCAACTATTCGCTACATCTTGTCAATCTGATTGTGACCTATAAAGTAGACTGTAATTTCTTGGGAGTTAGACTAATAATCGAAGTGTTTTTGTATTTATTAACATATTTTGTTGGTTTGTTCAATATGACAATTATCAGTGGAGAGGCTCCAGAGTTCATAAAGATGTACTGCTCTGCTTGTATTTAAATTTGTATGTCATTGTTGCCAGAGATTTAGCCTTCGTTACGTATAGCCAACCATCCATCGAGAAAGAGGGAAGAAATGCTGCCATAAGTTACGTAACGAGTGCGTTCGAAACCTTTTCTCTGAGTAAGTTGGCCCGTCTTCAAAAAAAGTCACTTTTACATTATAAGTACCAAATTTATTCAACCTACGTAATGCAGAATACAGTCAAAATTTATGTGTAGATATAATATGTATTCTGAATAAGCGTTATATTTATGAAATGCATAGATAAAAAGTTATTGCGAAAAAACCGTGTTACAGAGGCCCTGAATCTCATACTAGATAGGCTATGCGTAACCTTTTTACACAACCAGTCAGACTGTATTATAAATTAAGTTAGAGAAACACTGCAAAAATTTTAAAGATTTTGTTTATATTATTTGCAAAAAAAAAAAAAAAAAAAAAAAAAAAGTGCAGACCTAGGCTATATAACAATCTGATATTCACATATAGCATGCTTATCCGTATAAAGATCAGCAAGTTCAGGAAAATTTTCCCTGAGTCGCATGGTGTTCTCTTGGTAATTTTTTCATTTAAGACCCTTTTTCATAAAACTATCATGCTTATGGTCCCATAAGCATACTCTCTCCCCGATATCTTCGACGAAAAACTGTTCTGGCAATCTTGTCCACTGTACCAAGAACTCCATCTTGCATCTGATTACTTGAAATGCGCGCTCTCCGAGATATAAACAGACAATAAAGTCGACGGTAGCGATGGGTTGAATTCGATCGGTACCGTTTTCAAAATTCGTGACGACGACACCAGAAAGTCGTCGTCAAAACATGAAAAGTCGACGTCAAATTCAAAAGTCAACGGAAATTTCGCTAGTGTGACAGCGCCTTTAGTGTTGCTCACTTTACTGTAATGCAGGAGAATGGATTCCTAAACCTGCTGGTTATATTCTTTGGAAGAAGAGTTTGAACGTAATGGCTTCAATATCTAGAATGCTTGGGAATATCTCCAAGATAGACAGAAACAACACAAAAGGCATTGAAGTCGCTGCGTCAGTCCCTGTTAACAGCTTAGTCGACTTACAGCAGAACAACGGGAGATGCACACTAGCCTGACAAACATGAGCCACATAGCCAAGGCGCCCTTGTGGTCGAATGCACTGCATATTCTAAGTGAGACTCTGTTGTTGACTCAGTGGGTAATCGGCCAGGTCAGGTCGTAGCTATTAGAGTTGGAGTGAACATAGGAAGTGCACTCGCTTTGAGAATAAGTAGGGCATTGTGCACGTACGAGCCACACACGATAAGGTCGTAAAATATAGTATGAGAATAGGATATATCATATAACCATATATATATATATATATATATATATATTATTATCATATGTATAATATATATAATGTATGTATATATATATACGCATCTCTCTCTCTCTCTCTCTCTCTCTCATCTCTCTCTCTCTCTCTCTCTCTCTCTCTCTATATATATATATATATATATATATATATATATATATATATATATATAATATATATGTCATGTATATGAATTGTAACACATCACCATGATTCAATGTTCAGGCAATAGGCTACAAATGTCCTTTAATATCCAAGGACATTTGTAGCATAATACTTGTATATAAATGACGGTGATGTGACAAATTCATTCATATGGTTACGTGCGGCCAAACGCCCTACACGGGTAATACGGTAGATGAGGTTGATGTCGAATGTTATAATAGCAAGTACCTGAGTTAGACAGTGATTTGTAGTTGGGGGGGGGGGGGGGGGGAAACCGGTGTCAGCTTTTACCTCTTGTTAGCCATGTTGTCTAAAGTACTTACTGAGTCTGAAGTTTCTGTCTGGTTTCTTGGATCATTGCGTTCGAACTTATTATACAAACCTAAAATAAATTCCCTCGGTTGGCAACATATATTATTATTCCGAGGTAGAGGGAATTGGATATTAAAGGACAGTTGTGTCTGTGTATATATATATATATATATATATATATTATATATATATATATATATATATATATATATATATATATATATTTATATATATATATATATAATATAGCAAGCAACTCAGTGGCGTGGTCGGTATGGTGTTGGCGTGCACCTCGTTGGCCGCTAGTTCGATTCTCTGGCAATCCATTGAGGTGTGAGAGATGTGTATTTCTGGTGACCTTTCGACGTGGTTCGGAAGTCACGTAAAGCTGTTGGTCCAGTTGCTAAATAACCACTGGCTCCATGCAACGTATGAACGCCATACAACAAAACAAACAAATATATATATATTATATATATATATATATATATATATATATATATATATATATATATATATATATTAAAATAACGTTTATGTGTCTGATAGAACTAAATCACGTTACTCGATTCTTTTTCCATTATAGATTCAGAACGAGCAGGTTCCAGAAATTCACGTCGAATAATCCTTCACATTTTCAATAAGCAGCAATAGAATTACACAGATAGACCCGCTGGACAATCGATTGAACTTTGCATCGTTCTCACGGTGGGGTGGGGGGGGTTATCCTTAACGTTATCGCTCAGTGCGTTACGTCCTGGTATACACATTCCCCAAGTGGGATTAGGAGATTCAATCGTCATGCAGTTCCTCCTGGGAAAGGATGATAAATCTCCTCCTCCTCCTCCTCCTCCTCCTCCTCCTCCTCCATGTCTTTGATGATCCGGACAGCCTCATCATCTCTTACTCAGTCCCTCGATGCAAAGCTGAAATATTTTTCCTGCGTGGACTCGTTCGTTATTCCTCACGACCGAGCTTGCGTCGGTTTGGGTACGTTAGCAGTTGCAGCAACTGTAACGGACTAGAAAGAAGAAAGAAAAATGTTCTTGGTAATAATAATAATAATAATAATAGTAATAATAATAATAATAATATAATAATAATAATAATTATTATTATTATTATTATTATTATTATTATTATTATTATTATTATTATTATTATTAGCAGTGGCGACCCCATATAAAAATGGGTTAAGCTAGGAAGAAGAAGATTATTATTATTATTATTA
The DNA here is from genome assembly GCF_015104395.2 of Macrobrachium nipponense. NCBI lineage: Eukaryota > Metazoa > Arthropoda > Malacostraca > Decapoda > Palaemonidae > Macrobrachium > Macrobrachium nipponense. The sequence continues at coordinate 27,148,080 of NC_061103.1, read as the reverse complement.
TTATTATTATTATTATTATTATTATTATTATTATTATTATTATTTATTTATTTATTTATTTATTTATTTATTTATTTCTGGTTTTTTGCTCGATCACAGTCCTCTAATTTCGACTGGGTGGTATTTAGTGTGGGGTTCCGGGTTGCATCCTGCCCTCCTTAGGAGTCCATCACTTTTCTTACTATGTGCGCCGTTTCTAGGATCACACTCTTCTGCATGAGTCCTGGAGCTACTTCAGCCTCTTTTTTCCAGATTCCTGTTCAGGGATCTTGGGTTCGTGCCTAGTGTTCCTATGATTATGGGTACAATTTCCACTGGCATTATTATTATTATTATTATTATTATTATTGTTAAAAAGGATGGCAGAATTAAGCGAGTTGATTTTATATATTGTTTTTTCTATTTTCCTTACAATTCGCTTCTCAGGCTCGGCGATGTTTTTGAGTAACTGGCCCAATATTCATAATTGGGAAGTTTTGTTCAAAAAACTGTAAATGCTAGAACCGGATATCAGGTCCAGGTCAAGCAGGGGTCGTCCTGTTCTAATAAAAGATTCCTTCAGCATTTACAATTTTTGAAAATTCCCAATATGAATATTAGCCAGTTGCTCAGAAACATCGCTGAGCATGAGAAGCGAATTGTAAGGAAATAATAAAAAAACTATATAAAATCAACTCGCTTAATTCTGCCATCCTTTTTATAACAGCATTTGCCTAAAAGAGGGTCTTCTACCAAAATATTATTATTATTATTATTATTATTATTATTATTATTATTATTATTATTATTATTATTATTATTATTATTATTATTATTATTATCAACAGTTAAAACAAGATTTATGAAAATACCTGTGACAATTTGTATATTTTACTTTCATAAACCTAAAACTAATAGAATTTATTTTTTTAGAAATTATGCATTTGATCGATTTTTTTTTTTTTTTTTTTTAGAAATTATGCATTTGATAGATTTTTTTTTATAGAAATTATGCATTTGATAGATTTTTTTATAGAAATTATGCATTTGAAGTACCCATATCAGATCACAATTACAAATGAATAAGATATGTTATAAATTTATCGACAGTTAAAACAGTATTAAGGAATATTATAGTGTTTTGCGTATTTTACTTTCATGAAATAAATTTTAATGAATGTTATAGAAATTATGCCTTTAAATTCACCCCGTCACATCGGCTATTCAAATAAATTTGCTAAAAATGATTGATTTCATGACTGATTTCTCAGACGGTGTGATTTCAATGAACTTGCATTTGGGGGAAAAGATCGGTGTTAAGGTGTAGCGTAAATCGTTTTGTATCCGAATCATTTAAGTAAATCTTTCCTGTAACGTGGAATCACTGTTTACTGAGGTCCCGATCGACGATATGTTGTGGTAAATAAGGACAAAGATCCCTCAAATAACCAACAAATGAACTTTGATATCAAAACGAAACTCCTTTTTGTTGCAAAAGCAAAAAGGTAACTGAATCCGTTAATTATATTATCATCCATTAACATCATAAATAACATATGCTGGTCATTGGTTTTAGCATAAATTATAGTATGGCCAAGCTATTTAGAATAGTGTTGTGTGCAGAATTAAGAATTCGGATTTGGCCATCATTAAACAAACGGAAGAATGCTTCAAGAGGTCTTGGGAAACTGACTACCGGGGATCATTTAATCTAGCCAAGAGCAAGTGTTCCAACGGATCTACTCACACACACACACACACACACACACACACACACACACACACACACACACACACACAGAGTCACGGCCATAGCAGAACGACGTCTTGACTCCTCCCAAATCTGACAAGGAGATTAATCATCGTTTTGCACATGCGTAAGTCGTTATTCTCACAGTGTATAAAAAAGTAGTCACTGACCTCCTTTCCGCATTGATCAGTGGTCAGAAAGCGATTGTGGGCAAGATAGAGGTGAGTAGCACTGTGTGGAGTTTGTGCCTTTGTAGGATGTGTCGACATACTGCTGGTTAGCCCTTTGTAGGATTATGGAATTTTGGTTGAACCGATTGTGTCTAGCTGCTCCACACACACACACACACACACACACACACACACACACAAATAGCAAGTATAGTGAAGTAACAAGAGCAGTCTTACGAAATATTTTTTTCAAGTTACAAGAAATAAATAAAGTTTCATTTTTGTCGTCTTTACAAACGCCATTAATTAAGGAGACCAAAGAAAGTTGTGCTTGATTGTCAGTAGCAAGGTCAAAATGTCTCCTTTTGGTAAATCTCTCTCTCTCTCTCTCTCTCTCTCTCTCTCTCTCTCTCTCTCTCTCTCTCTCTCTCTCTCTCTCTGTCATATCAGTTGTTTGTGAAGGTTGTTCTTAATTAGAGGGATTGGGTCCTAAAGATCTTCATAATGAGCTATTGATGTATAGGTATGCACAAATCACAGAATATGAGAAGAGAGAGAGAGAGAGAGAGAGAGAGAGAGAGAGAGAGAGAGAGAGAGGTTGAATTTTTGTTTTTGATTTATTTCAATATTACTCCAATTTATTGGGTTCTAAGTATAATTATATCTGAATGGTCTCTCTCTCTCTCTTCTCTCTCTCAGACTTCTTTGAGCTTTCCAGTTATCAGCTGAGAGAAGGTGCTTCTTATATTATAAAAAAAACTGTATTGCTAATAATTATGTAATTATGCAACCGCATTGTGCAGTGAATTACGACTTGCGAGGAGGAGCAGGTTGCAGAATTAATCCGTATAAGGGGAAAGCATGTTTTTAATTGGGCTCTTGCCCCCCCCCCCCCCCAACCCCCCCCACCCCCCCTCCAAGGTTTGATGTTAACTGCTCGGTACTAAGCTCCCTTCTGGGACCTGTGTAGTTCTCCGAGCTATTAGAATTGCAAGACTTACCAGTATTGTTTTGCTTCCTGAGAAATACGAGTTTAATAATTACTTGCTCGTACGGCATATTCTTTTTAAATAATCTTTGAAATGTAAAGGGAATTCAAACTATGAAATAATTCATTGGTGTCCAAAGGAGTTTCCTCTCTTTATGTTATAAATGTAAATTTCCTTTTTTGATATCAGTGATTTCGTTATGTTGGAATTAATTTACGCAATTATTGTAACGGCACCGTTTTAAAATGTTGCTGGCGAATAACTTGCATGTAAGAGTATTTTGTTCCAGCTTTGTTGTAGAAGGATACTTAATGCAATATTCCTTTGACAACGCCGCCACTTTTTCTAATATTTCAACCATTCCGGGGTGCTGCCAGGTGCCTGGAATGCAGACTGGAATCTGTTGGGACGTCTATTTGCCAAGCCGAATTTTTTGAAGAATTATTATTACCGTCCCCCGCGGGCTTCCTTCGTCTGTGGTTGTGTCAGTAGTTTGTCTTTCTTTCTTGGAATACTCGTAATTAATTCTTGAATTGTTGTTCTTCGACGTCGCACGTTTGGAAATATAAGATTTATCTCCATAGCGACTTCCTCAACTACATTCCGAGCAACATTGTGAACGGCTCTTGCATTGCAAGGAGCTGATATCCATGAGTGACAGTGTTTAAACACCTTGATTACGAGTCGCTTCAGCGTCATGTGAAGATCAAAGTAATGAGTATATTGCTCAGAGCAACGAGGGCTTCATTGGAGTAAGCTATATAAAATTGTTCTGGTGATAGGAGTTCTCTCTCTCGACGTGGTTCGGAAGTCACATAAAGCCATTTGTCCCGTTGCTGAATAACCCGCAGGTTCCATGCAACGTAAAAACACCATACTAACAGTGTTTCTTTAGATATTTTGCTTATCTTTTCATGTGCATTTTTCAACTCTTAGATTTTGCTTGTCTTTTTATATGCATTTTTCGTCTTGATAGGTAGTCCTCATTAGGTAGCCATGGGAGCGGAGTGTTATTCTGTGCCTATTTATTTTTGTATAAATCTCGTCTCTATCCTTGGCTGATTCAAATGGTCTTCTTTGTTGCTATATTTTGGTTGCAGTTGCTTCAGAAAGATCTTAAACGGGATTCACTATAAGAATATTCAATTGTTGGGAATATTCAGATTAGTAAAGTAAGTAATGCTCATGTATCTAAAAATAAAACGAAAAACAATAAAAGACTGTCAGTTCCACGTGGAATGGTTTACGATTCAACTTCAAAACCACGAATGCTGCTATATCGTAAAAGGAGTTAACCTTTATTTCCCCTCGCCTGTTAAGATGTGCTTCTTATTTTTTCTGCAAGTTACATGAACTCTAGGTGACTGATATCTTGGCGGAATATTCGCAAGGAACTTGGTTGTTTTATACTATAGTTTTTTTTATTGACTTTTTTAGATTCATTTTACGTTTTGGTATTTTGCATTGCGAACGTTTGTCAAATGAATTTTTTTCTTTCTTTTTTTATGGTGATGAAGTGTCTCTATTGAAGATAAATGTAGAGGTTGATAGAATATTATACCATTTACATGAGTTCATTTCATTAAATCAGGATTTTCTATAAATTAGAGCGCCCAGTCTTCCAAAGCATCTAACTTGATGTATAAAAGTACCCTGACCTAAAAACGTTCTCCTTTCTTGTTAACGCAAAAGGGAGTTTGACTAAACTGTGAAGGGAATGATATCATCAGTATTATCAAAGCATTGATAGCGAACATGTAGGTGCTTGTTAAAGTAACAAATTAATCCCAATCCAAATTACTCCTTACAGTTTATCAGTCTAAAACC
>NC_061103.1:27103365-27133365 GCF_015104395.2 Macrobrachium nipponense | reverse complement strand
TATACAGTTTGTCGAATACCGCTAAGATGACGCGAATAAGGAATTATGATAAGGTATAGTCTTAGCATAACTTGCTAAAGTATAGCCATGAGGTTTTGGCCTGCCCTGTCAAACGTCAATTTCCGCGACACCTGGTCAGCGTAGGGATTTAAAATGTCAGCAGTCACTTTACTGGCTTAATCTGAAAGCAGCCATCAATTTAAATAACTGTCGCGCTCAACTTGCCATTGTGATTGGGCAGTATGGAAAGTCAAAATTGAAGCTACAGTAAATTACAGTTCTCAGGCAGAACCATGGTTTAAGAAAGAGGTCTTCCTCAGGCAGAACCAACAGAGGTCTGCTTCAGGCAGAACCATGGTGTAATAAAGAGATGATCTGTTCACAATTAACCCAAAATTCGACCAAGTTCGCACATGACGTCACCCGCCTTGCGTGACGTAGTGTAGCTCCGCCCACCTTTTTTAGACCATGGGCAGAACCACATATAAGGGATTTAAGGATAAGCGTAAGATTTTTATGGATAAATAGATTTGATTGCGCTTCTTTTTCTATCTGGTCGCAACCTAGAGATTTTATAGTTTTTGACAAACTATAGAAATATTTTAGAGAGCAAATCCTAAACGCCTGTAAATTAAAATCACCCAAGTTAGGTCTTAGAAGTTAAAATATTTGATACATATCACACTCAGATGTGATATGTATGATACAATATTGTTTGAAAGCAATCCGTAAATAGGTTAGCAAACACTGTACTCAGAGGTCTCTAACTACCGTAATCGAATTTCTGTATGTAGCAAGTTTCTCCGAATGAAAATGCAATGCTAGACACGCACATGTCTACAAATTTAATTATTTGGTCCGAGGCCTGTGTGTACTGGGAAATATTGTTAGCGAGTAGAAACATGACCAATGAATGTTAGAATATATTACCTAGTATTGTGGGAGAAGTGTAATTGAAGACTATAAAATGCGTCCCGGGCTTTAGATAGTTACGCTATTTGTAAGTTTTAGGTAAATAAAAGGATATCTTATCTGGGTGTACATTTGCAACTGAAAAGTGTTTTAATAATTTACTGTATGCGAATTACACCGTTAATATTCGAAATAGGATATTATTATAATCGTTGAATGTAAGCTGAATGTAACTATATAAAGCCCGGGCCGCAGTGTTACCATACAAAAACACCACAGGCGGATGGACAGATGAAAAAAAACAAAGTATAATCTACAACGTACCGTAAGTTCAGTTGAATTGGCGTTTGACCAGATTTCATATTATGATAATTTCGTTATTATTGATTTTTACTTTTAGGTGATAAAGAAGAATTTGGTAAGTGATAACTGCAATCTTCAACCAGTTAAATTCAGATATGTCCTCTCTTTCATATCTATATATAATATATATATATATATATATATATTATATATATATATATATATATATATATATATATATGTATGTATATATATATATATATATCTAATATATATAGGTATAGTATCCCTATATCTATCCTATCATATTATATATATATATATATATATATTATATATCTAATAAAAGAGCCTAAAAACATGTAGAGAAAAGAAAATACTATATTTCAGAGACTGCTGTCTCTCTCTTCAGGTATATAATGAGAAAAGTTTACAGAAAAGGTGGTATTATACAAGAGATTCGTCCACAAGTAAGCCAATTTAGGTCACCCCCGCTGATAATCTTCCTTTAATCTTCTTAAGCGTTGGTTGAATGAACACTGCGTCAACGATATCTGATATCCAATTCCCTTTTTGAGATGTTCATTACCTGCTTCTCTTTTATTAAGGCCGATTCCATCATTGACTCTTGTACCGGCAGTTGCTGCTATAAATTACACGTGACATATTTCCAGTTCTATTCTATGGTTATGTTCATTTATATGGTTGAAAATAGCCGAGTTCTGTTGTCCATACCTAACTGACCGTTTGTGTTGTATTAATCTCTGGGGAAGTGATTTACCTGTAAATCCGATGTAAGATTGGTCACAGTCCTGGCATGGGATCTCATATCCCCAGACCCCTAGAGTCTTTGGGAGATATCTTTTGTTGGACGTTAATCAGGATTTGGCTAAGGTATTTGGGGTTAGGTAAATGCAAAAGGGTTGGATTTCCCAAGGGTGTGAGTTACTCTCTTAATCGTCTCCAGGTGGGGAATTTTTATTTTATTGTTGGGTGTGTCTCTGGTCTTGTCTTTAGGGGTCGGTAGAAAATTACGTTTGCTTTTTGAATTGCTTTCTCAATTATTATATGGTCAGGATACTTTAAAGATGAAAGTTGCTTGCGAATTAGTTCAAATTCTTTTTCCAGGAAATCTGGGGAACAAATTCGTAAGGCTCTTAAGAATAGGTTGCTAGCTACACCTATCTTGATAGTATTGTCATGATAGCTAAAGTAGTGAATATATGAAAGTGAAGAAGTTGGTTTTCTGTATATGGTAAATTTGTATTCTTTCGTGTCTCTGATTATTAAAACATCAAGAAAAGGAATTTTGTTGTCTGTTTCCCATTCAACTTTTGTAAATTTGATGCTGGGCACTAATGCGTTTAATTTTGAGAGGAATTCATTAAAATTCTACCCCACTTATTATCCCAAAATGTTAGTATGTCATCCACGTATCTCATCCACAGCATGTTTTTGGGTTTTTGGGTTTTATTGCATTTATTACTGTAGTTTCAAAGTATTCCATGTACAGATTGGCTAAAATAGGACTTAAAGGACTACCCATACTACACCCGAATATTGCTTGTAGAATGATTCCCGAATGAAAATACGTTATTAGATGCACATAATTCAACTAACTTTATTATTTTGTCAAGTGCCAAAGGGAAATGATCTGAATAGGGGGATAATTTTTTTCCCTTAAAAACTGGAGAACGTCCTGTACTGGTACTTTTGTGAATAGGGAGTCTACGTCAAGGCTTAAAAGTTTATGTTGTGAAGTGGTATATAGCTTCTCTGAATTTGTGACAAAAGTCTTCCGAATGTTTGATGTGACTGGGAGAAAAAGTGCCTAAAAAAGGAGAAAGGAGGCCAGCTAACCATTTAGAAATTTTGTAATTGAAAGCTCCGGCGCATGAAACGATGGGTCTGAATGGAAGATTGTCTTTTGTGAGTTTTGGAAGACCATAAAAGTAGGGTAATTTAGGATTAATTACTTTAAATTTCTCTAATAGTTCAATACTCTTTTGTCTTGGCCAATTAATCTTACTTTCCGAAAAAATTCTGTGGGAACGTTCTGGAGGGGATTTTTCGTCAGTTTTTCGTAAGTATTTGTGTCGCTAAGGAGCTGGTTGATTTTGTCGAGGTAGAAGTCTTTGTCCATTATACAATTTTGCCGTCTTTGTCGGATCTACTTATTATAACATCTAACTTTTTTAGCGAGGTATGGCTATCATGAATCTGCGGGGAACAGGATATTTCTTATGAAGGTCAGTTAAAGCATTTAGTAACACTCCTTTTAAACTATCTCTTCACGGCTGTAGTTTTTTGTCAGATATGAATTTATCAAAAGCCACTATGAAGTCTAGGTTGTTTTTTGCGGTCTGCATAAGGGCAAAGGATAAGCCTAAATTTAAAACTAAATGTGATTTACAGTAAGGGGGGTGTTGGATAATATTTCGGTGGACTGACTCCCACCCTTAGCAGTAGTGGGAGTCCTGTCTACCGAAATATATTGCTTAGCTTTTAACCAGTGAGTTTAATGGCCTTTTATACTTGAGGCATATTCATATAGATATACTATGTATATTGTATATATACATGTACGTATAAATCCACCATTATTCTATTTACAGTCAATAAGTTTCCATTTCAAAGTAACTAACAATAATATTTTTCCAAGTTTGTAGAAACGCATACAATAGTTTCCCTACTATATTGAGGTACCGATATGGGCTTTTACAACAAACCTAACTCGTGTCCTAACGTTTTTAATATATAATCGAGGTACGGCTTCTGGTTGACACGCCGTTTCGAACAGTCGTGAACTATGCATTTAGTCCTAAACATTCTCTCGCGAGATATGGAACGAGCACTCGCATTATTGAACACCCCTTGAGTTATGGTGTATCTGGAGACAATGAATTTATTCAAGATTTTATCTTCTTTATAACTCAGTTGGTCATGTCTTTCTGTTCACGTTGTTCTTTGTTGTAAGTTTTTTTGATACTGAAAAAAAGAGTGCCAGTACTACACGTGCAGATATTCATCAGTTATATAGTTATTGTTTTTTCCCTAAACTTAGACTTCCTGTTTTCTAGAATATCAGTAGCTATCGTGAAAGGTAAAAGTTGTTATGAAATGATAGCACTTTCCACTAAAGTTAATGTTGAAGAAATCATTTAATTGGATGGAGAGAGAGAGAGAGAGAGAGAGAGAGAGAGAGAGAGAGAGAGAGAGAGAGAGAGAGAGAGAGAGAGAGAGAGAGAGAGAGAGAATTAAAACTCATGTGAGAGAGATTATGTGGAATAGAAATTTATCATCCTTTTTGAAAAATATTATATTACCGTTACTATTGGCCCTGTAGCTATGTAGAGAATGCTCAAGCCAATGCGACGAGAAACATATTAATTTCCCCAAAAATAATTTCCTTTAAGAGTATCTGAACGACTTCCCGAATGTTACGAGAAAGAGTTAATAATATTTTGTTTTTATCTGAGTACAGCCTTTTGTAGTGATTAATGTTGTGGTGAGTATTATTTTTTTATGTACATATGTGTTGTACATAATGCGAGGGCCGACTGCTATCATCTAGCAACACCTACGGGAAAAGAAACTGTTTAATGAAAGTTAATGATTTACTGCTCCCTGCAGAAACACATTGTAAAAGCGTATGTATAGCTTTTCTCTCTCTTTTTCTCTCACTCAAAAAAGGTTTCAACCTATGCAAAAAAAAAAAAAAAAAAATCTGGACGTAAAAAATTCGAGGTGTTATTTTTTTTTAATTAAATATATTCAGTTGAGTCCATTATTAATTTTGAACATTAAAACCCCAACAATCCTCCCGCTCATCCAGGTATAATGATACTTTTGATATTGAAAAGTGAATGTAAACCTTCAATTAAGTAGGTTAGTTTTTTTTAAATCATATCTCATTTGAAGGTATCAAAGGCTCATTGGAGTGGGATTCAGCTAAACCAGCGTCATCGAGTTGCATATAAATTTATGCTTTTATTTTATTTCAATCTGTGGTTCATGTTTTATTATTATACTCACGCTCCTGGATATTTGAAGAGAGGCCCCGCCCTCCTCTATATGTTTCCCATTTAAATAAAAGATCGCGTGTAAAGAAAGAACACATACTACTCCCTTCGTGTCAGGGGGTTATGGTATTTCTCCTAGTACGTTCAGTAATCCTTTGTTGTACTGTGAGTATAACTAGCTCAAAATACGTCTTGTTTTTGTGGGCAACGTTTGTTTTTGACATGTTGCTTCTGCAAGTGAAACCCTTAAAAATGGAATTTTATTCTCCAGTTAGTAAACGTTTTCAAGTAATTCTCTCTCTCTCTCTCTCTCTCTCTCTCTCTCTCTCTCTCTCTCTCTCTCTCTCTCTCTCTCTCTCTCTCTCTCTCTCTTCGAATGGGCCGAAAAAATAAAAGAAAATGAAAGTAAAAAAAAAAAAAGATACACTCTGTAAAGGGTTAGTAGGTCACAGTGCCCCATATGCAAATCTGAGGAATTTCTAGAATGCCCATGCATTGTAGGTCGTTCTATTTTTCCCTTTCCTTTGTATCAAAATCCGTATAAGGATAAAAAAAAAAAAAAAAGCTTACGGTTTTTATTTGAGCCCTGCAATGCTTTCTTCGTGCTTTCTTCACAAACATTTGGCTTTATTCAGAAGTGTCTTCGGAGGGGAAACAGACAACAAAGGGGAGAGAGAGAGAGAGAGAGAGAGAGAGAGAGAGAGAGAGAGAGAGAGAGAGAGAGAGAATTTTTTTTCTATTGTGTCTACGTCGTCTTATGTCTTTGCAATCTTGTTTATGCTCCTTTAATTTACCACTAAATAAAATGCATCAGATGTGACGCCAGAGAAGATGGGTCGTATCTATTACCTCGCTAATTAGTCTTTTGGCAGACTTTTCAAGCCAAGCAGAAATTGATCGTGGCCGTTATCGTATTGTTAAGGGTTAAAATGCTCAAGTCATAGTGGAAATTATTTTTTTTAATGTACGTTTGCAAAATGACATTTTCGGAGAAGGGTAAGTAAATTATAACAGTTTCCATAATTATGAACAAAAGGCCTTGATTCATAATGAGCATGAGAAAATGAGCGTCATACAACGTTTATACACGTTACAATAGTGTAGCTAGGTTAAATTCAACGCCTTGTTTTACAGTATGTCATGTCTGTATCTTGAGCAATGCGTGAAGTTATGCAGTTATTTTATAAGTATCATGGTATTGCTCATGACGTAAATTTATCAATACATATTTTTTTCAAGTTTATAATAATTATTACATCAGTGGAATATTTATAATGTTTAATAAATCAGTGAAATATTTATAATAATTGATAAATCAGTGAAATATTTATAATAATTAATAAATCCTGAAATATATATAATAATTAATGAATCGGTGAAATGCGCTGCATAAGTCAGATATGCTTACACTGTCAATTAAAGAAGCGATGAAATAATCCACGCAAACAAACGGTTGAGCGAATTTCGTCAAGAAAAAAATGTTTTCTAAATAATCAGAATAATCAAGTGAATGGTAACATAAAGACTTGGTTAGGATTTCAGTAATCCTACATACTTGGAAGTCTAATAAATACCTTACAGCTTCCTGCAGAGATTCTTTTATAGTATCAAGTTGCGATCGCCGTGCAGTTTAAAATTTATTTAGATCGACAGCCGACATCATAGTCTGATGAATTTCTGTCTCTTTTCCCAATGTAAATTATAAATTTGAAGTTGATTTTCAAAATATTTTAAATTTGTTTCTTAACGTATAATTCATAATGCAGAAAAAGTCTTGTTTTTAGAGGTCAGAACAAGATTTTTTTTTCGTGAATATCGTTGTAAATGCTACTATCGTAGAAGACAAAAGGTTCTCTATATAATTCCTTTGGTTATATAAGATAAATTTCGAGTATTTCTCATATTTTACTAATGAAAGCTTGCACTTTAGTTGTATTGTATCTTTAATTATTATGGATATCCATCTCAAATTTCTATGCTACCAGGCGACCTGGATAAACATTATTTTCCAGGCGACCTGGATAAACATTATTTTATCCAGTGCCGCCCTCCCTTCCATCCATCTCCCGCGTCTCGATATCTCCATTCCTCGAGGGATAAGCTTCGAGGAGCGGTCTCATCGCTAACTCTTTTATATTCATAATAGAGCCGCCTTGTCCTCAGCAAATGGTTGATTTGAATAAACTCAGGAGGCCTTGAACTGAAAGAGAGAAGGGAGAGGAAGAACACTTTTCGGAATGGCTCATCTGAAGGATGTCTTGTCATCTCCTGGCTATGATGCTCGCACATCGTGTCTTCAAGAGTCATGAATTTCAAATGTTTTACGTTGGAGGAGGAGGAGGAGGAGGAGGAGGAGGTGGAGGAGGAGGAGGAGGAGGAGGGGAGGAGGAGGAGGAGGAGGAGGATCTGGACGTTGTGTTGGAGACAGAAGAGGGTCGTGAAGAAGAGACGAATTAGCTCAGTTAAAGGGTTTAAAGGCCTTTTCCTGGCTTAATTTCAGCTCTTTCTTTTTGTTACAAAGAGATGAAGATCAAAATCTTAGTGTCAGGATTTTCGAGAGCTACTTTCCCTTACAGACAGCTGTCACTTATGCTTAGTGCGTTGAAATGATTTGTTTTTTGGGGCTTACTGCAGCGTTAGCGTTAAAAAATTTATTTTCTGTTTATTTTGGTTATCTCGTCTTTCTCTACCAAATTTATCCATTCTGTATAAAGTAATTTAAATGTAATAAAAAGTAAAACACCTTTAGCATTTTGTTGATACTTACAAAGGACAACAAACCAGTTGATTTAAACGTATAGGATGAATTTTGACTTGGATTTCAATGTTTCTTCATCATTGGCATGTTTATACCGTAGTTAAAATAGATATGTCTTTAAACAAGGTGAGTCAAAATAGTATTCGTACTCTACTGATAAGCTTAATTATATTTTTGGAGATGTCTCTAGCAAACTTTTGTTATCTAGTATAGTTTGCGAGTCATTTAAAGAACTTCTATTTTGTTGGGATTCGGGCTGTAGTCTTGGTATTTTTCATAAAAAAAATTTTCCATTCTCTGTTATCTTGAGCAGAGAAGGTTTTAGTGATTTATTTTGTTTTTAGATGGGATTTTTTTTTTTATTCCTTAGTAATGTAAACCTTTCGTGTTAGTTGGGATATTGATAGTTTATGTGCTTTCCGTTTATCCTTCATTTGTTCAGCAATATTCTTACTATACCACCATGGGTGTTTAATCGGCTGGAGTCCTTTTTCTTTTTCCTTGCTTATAGAGAGTGAATGGTTGCATTGATGTGCGTTAGTTGTAACTACGTTTGAGAGAGAGAGAGAGAGGAGAGAGAGAGAGAGAGAGAGAGAGGATATGGTACAGGCACTTAGGTACATACAGATATATATTCTTTAAGCATTTTGATTCTCCTAAAAGGACCAGTAAAATACCATTTTGTTGCTTGCTAAGGCCTCGTATCTTGTGTATGGAAATGGTATACGATTTTCCACATGGACTGAATCGCCATATTGTGTCGGAGAGGCCGCGTTACTCTCTCTCTCTCTCTCTCTCTCTCTCTCTCTGAAAGTCTCTAACCTAATCTCGATCAACGACATAGATACTAGTTGCAGTACCACACTCAAGAACCCACGTATGGTGTCATTGATTTTTACGCTCCTGCAAGCTAGTTTTTTTTTTTTCTTTTAATTCCCTAAACCGTATCAGTTTCTGGAGAGTACAGTTGCATTTACGACGCCCCCAAGAGAGTTGTGTCTCATTTATCTGGGGAATAGCAGAGTAACTTCGTTTCCGGTAATGGTGAGTAATGTCAGGTTAGTGTATTACCTCCGTTGTGATCGGCGTAGTATATGATTGATAGCAGAAACATCTGGAACGAAATGAATATGCCATATTGACTTTATTTACGTTCTCTCTCTCTCTCTCTCTCTCTCTCTCTCTCTCTCTCTCTCTCTCTCTCTCTCTCTCTCTCTTTACCCCTTTTTATGTGCTTGAATCGTATTTTCCCCATTCGTTCTTCTGTAGTGTTTATCTATATCCTACCAATCTCTCTCTCTCTCTCTCTCTCTCTCTCTCTCTCTCTCTCTCTCTGTGTGTGTGTGTGTGTGTGTGTAAGTTGAAATGCACACACTTTTCTGTTCTCTCTCGTTCTTGAAGTACGCTAAACCGAAGAGATATCAATAAGAAAAGCCATAAACGTCACATCCATCATCTTCCCTTTCAGTGTCAGATGGATTTCCCTACCACATGGTTCAGCCCGCCGTCATATTCTTTCCAAGGATTGCAATTTTCCCCATATGTATGGTACCCTTCCTGAAGGTTGTATGAAGAACGCATTTACATATTTTGGCGTGATCTCCGTCATTTTAAGCCTGGATACTAAAGTCTCCGGTTTCCAACGACGAATTTCCCATGTTCTAGGGGTTATGGTTTCATATGTCAAGTAGAAGGTCCAGTTTTAAAGGGATATTATTATTTTTTAAAGTCTGTATATGTTTTACATTACCCAGAGTTGATAGACTATTTTGAGAACACATAGCTTATCGGAAGACGGTATAATTTGCAATCATCCAGGATTAAATTAAATTATTTATGACAGATCTTAATTATATATAAAAAATATATTGATCACAGCTTTTGATACCAGTATCATTTTTGTTTCAGTAGGGTATTAAGTGTTCTGTTATATATCAAGTTTTATATATAGTATATATATATATATATATATATATATATATATTATATATATATATATATATATATCAGTGCGAGGGTGGACCAGGGAAACCAACTTAATTCAACATATTTCTTTATTTCCGACGTTTCGTAATAATGTCTTTATTACATCATCAGGGATCTGTTGAATAATGAATAAATTACTAAAAATGATACTGTAAAAACTTAAAATTTCATAAGAAAATTAAAATTCAATACATAACAGCTAAAAAAACGGTTTTTTTAGCTGTAATGTATTGAATTTTAATTTTCTTATGAATTTCCAAACTTTTTACAGTAACTTTTTTTAGTCATTTATTCATTATGCAAAAGATCCTTGATGATGTAATAAAGAAATTATTACGAAACGTCGGAAATAAAGAGAGATGTTTGAATTAATTGGTTTTCTGGTCCACACTCTCACTGATGTGTCTTGCTGGCCGTCGCCTAGCCCTGCTTTTCTATATATATATATATATATATATATATATATATATATATATATATATATATATATATATATATATATCAAAGTTAAACACTGCATCCTTGTTATAATGTTGTAGGAAGGAGGGAGAGAATGTACTCTCCGAAAGCTTAAATAAAACTTTCAATTTTTTCCAAATTTTAGTGGGCTTCCAATATATATATATAATATATATATATAATATATATATATATATATATATATATTTAGAGAGAGATAGATAGATAGATAGATAGATCGATATCTATATATATCTATATATATAGATATTTCTAGATATATCTATATATATTAATATATATATATTATATATAGATATCTATATCTATTCTATATCTATAAATATATCTATATATATATATATATATATATATATATATATATACTATATATATACATATATATATATATATATATATATATATATGTGTGTGTATTTATATGTATAGTATTTATATGTACCTTGAACACTACCTCAACAATAGCCATTTCATATCTCAGCATGAAAATCTCATTAGCAGTGCTTTGAATCTATAAACAGTGGCTCTAACTGGTATGGGGCAAAGACCTCAACTAGTTCATTGATATTGATATCCAGGAAGTGCAATGACATGTGCAGTTGAATGTTGCGGTGTTTGTGAGTAATTTTGAGTTGCCGTTGATGAGCTTCTTGTGTAGGTGTGTGAAATGGCTCTTGATGAATTGCGTTAATCAGCGATGAGGTTTTTCTCTTTTTTTGTTTTTATTTTTTATCTGGAGGTACTTCCTTTTAGGAATTGACATGTTTATTTTGCACACATAATATGTGTCATATATATGTGTGTCTATATATACATACATACATATATATATATATATATATAATATATATATATATATATATATATAGTGTGTGTGTATGTGAAACATTGTTTCCAGGTCATGACCAAAAAACGAATGAAAAACTTTTTTTTTTTTTTTTTTTTTTTTTTTTTTTTTTTTTTTTTGTTTTTCCAGTTAAGAGTTGGTAAGTGGAAATTAACAAAGTGATTGATATAGGTGATAAAATAAGTTTTGAAAAGGGCAAAGGAGGGATTCTTTTGTTACAGTTATAAGACAGAAAAGATCATGTACAGGATTATTGTAGGTTGGGTGAAGTGATCAAGAGAAAGATTACCAAAAAATTCTAATATTGTTATTATTATGCACAAAATAAATACAGGGAATGCAGAAAGAAGAGGCCAGTTATTAGAGGAGAAAGAAATAGATTTTACTTTTACAAATTGATAATTATAAAAATGTAAGTAAATTATTAAACTGCAAGAAAAAAGGGCCGAATCATGAAATTATGGAGAATAATGAAGTGTTCTTCAAGGAATTAATGCAGAAAGAAGGGGATTTAATTAAGCAAGTGGATCTCAAAATAAAGAAAGCAAGTGGAAATATTCGAAGCATTGTGCTCTGTGTCTCTTGTTTTTTCTTTTTCAACAAATCCTAAAAATTATCATGCATCAGTTCAAGACTACTTTAACCAGCAGAATGCTGTTAGGATGATAAGTTTTCATGTAAGTGTGAGAATGTGTGTAAGTAATAGCAGGGTTGAGAGATGACCAAAGTTTATTTAACTATGATGGAGATGTTGCCAATGTTGCCATATTATTATTATTTTTGAGGAGTAGCTCCCGCTCTGGGTAAAAGATTTTCTTAATGCTGTCTTTAGATATTTCATGCTAGTATTTTGGCCATTTTAAATACAGGTTTTATAACCACTGTCCAGGAAACAAAATGCAAATTTAAGAGATAAGACTTAGGTGAACTAGAAAGATAATGACTAGGACCACCCTATTCTTGAAGTGTTTTGACGAATTACTTCCTTTATCCGTGGATTGCCAATATTCGTTTTTAGAGATCTTGGGGTTTCTTCGTTACTAATTCTCGAATAAAAAAACGGTGGATGGTCACCTTCAAGAAACCAGGAAACGCTTATCCAGAAATAAACAGCTTTGTTCGTTGTTCGTTCAAAATATTGCCACAAATTATAACTGGCGAGATGAAAGTTCTTTATAATGTTAAAAAAAAATAGTCGGGGTCTCCTTCACAAAGCTGAGCACAATATATATAGTGATTGCTTTTTTTTTCCTGTCTGTAAAAGGAAGGGAGTATTAAAGGCGGCAATATTGGTTCCTACTTGAGGATACCGACGGCCATAAACTTCTTCATGTAAATATGTTCTGTAGGGTATATTGCGGAAGAAAGGGTTCTTTTGAGAAACGCACCCGAGTGAAAAATAATGTTCGCAGTAACATATTAATCCCATTGTTGAACCAAGATCTCAAGAGACCTGATAGTATCCTTCCATCCGACATTTATTTTCTTGCTTATCCCGTCCATCATTTTGTTGTCTTTTGTTGTCTTTAAACTTTCCATGTTTTGCTTCACGTATTTTCCCAATACACACACACTCTCTCTCTCTCTCTCTCTCTCTCTCTCTCTCTCTCTCTCTCTCTCTCTCTCTCTCTCTCGATCTCGATCTCGAACGGGGGTGAATATAGGGGAAAATTAAACAATGTCTGTCCTTTTACAGATGAATTAAAACTGAACCAATGGCGCAGAGAGGCTTTACAACATCAGCTGCTTAAATATCTATTCATTATTCATTTTTCCAGCCCACTCCTATGCTTTCTGGATACCAAAGCCCAAGATCCACACAACACGCTCCACCAGTCGACACCTCATCTGTCCGTTCGTTAGAATGGAACTGTGTATTCCAGGTTTTATTATATAGATGTCTTTTTTATTAGTTATTTATTTGGGGCTTTCATTACTTGATTTGTATAGGTATCATTTGAAATTTTGCAATGTAATGAATTTTATGAATACGTTATAATATTATTACTGTGCTCATAAATTTAAAGCTTACTATGGATGTAAATCTAAAAGCTGGAGTCGGCTTGATTTTGAACATGATCGAGGCCATGATGGTTTCAAAGTTTTCCAAGACATCAAATGCAGATTAATCTAACATCAGGATCAGCATCACAAACAAAGCGTCAATCAGTACCATTCAACTTCCAAAAGTGTTATGCACTCTGTTAGTTCCAGTTTGCCACAAAATGTTATAAATTTCATCACCAAATTGTGAACTGAATTTTTTTTTTTTTTTTTTTTTTTCTTTTATACCTAACTCCCTCTAGGACTGCTGACAGTGGCAGCATGCAAACACACACACACACACACACACACACACACACACACACACACACACACACACACACACACACACACCCCATAAAAAAAGTCGTTTGTTGACCTCCAGATGAATGTTGTAAATTTTTATTCTTCGACATTGTTTGCCAGATTTTCCATCTCAGCTGTCCTCAGACTTTTTCGTTGGATTTTTAGCTCTGCTGTGATGCATGTTTTTGCTGTATCCGGCTTAAATAAAGCAAGTATAAAATAAGGCAAACTAACTTAGCTTCTTACATATACATAGTCACACAGGCGGTGTGGCGGTTTACTAAAATTAATCTGCGTCTATGTTCATATGACGGCAAAATTGCATTGTTATTGCGTGCGGTAAAATGAATCCTTAATTTCATTTTATCAGTTGTTATCATATCTGATATTTTTTGTGTATATTGCAAAATTTTCCTTTGTTCGGCATCTCAAATATCTTGTTACTTTTTACCCCTTCTGTGTTATTTTCACATTTAAGCTTTATTTATTTATTTATTTATTTATTTAATTATTTTTGAAATAGGAGCTATAGAAATTTGCGAAGGTAAATGCCATGGGCTTTTTCGGATGGTTCAAAGCTTTGTGCCAAAGTGAAATATGAACTTGATTTCTAACCAACTCCAGAAACGAAGTTTAAGGTTGAGAATAGTAGAATAGTAGTATTAAATAGTCACGTACTTCAGTAGTACCTTCTTATTAGGTTTCATCAAATTCAAAGAAAAATAAAACTTGGTTTTTAAATTGACCTGTAGCCTTGAAGATTACACCAATATAAAAACCGCCAAGAAACCTTCCCACCAATTTTCATCGAGGTCAGAGAACGGTAAAATGTATACCTTTAAAATATAATTTGTGAAGTTGGAAATTAGGTCAGTCAAAATTTTTATTTTATTTTATTTATTTATTTTTTTGTGGTGGGGGTTGGGGATGGGGTCCTGATGGGGTGGTTAGCCATATTTAGTGTGCCAAGCCTGTAGGTTTTGTCAAAATCGTTGAAATATTAAACGCTAAACGTTTATAATGACGCAAGCCCATGAAAAAATAGACTTCAATTAAGGGCGACGAAAACTATTTCTGACAGAATGAACTTTTGAAGATCATACAAACAAACAAAAATCATACGTAGAATTTTCATTCTATTAGTTTGATTAATATAAAGGACACTGTTTCTAAATTTAGATATACAGATTGATCTGTGACCTTGAAAAAGAAGGCCAACCTATGTGAAACCTGCCTATTAAGTTTCATATAAAAAGGTGAAACCCTTCTATAACATTTCATTCATAAATTAAAAAAAAAAAAAAAAAAGGGACAAAACTTTCAGAAGCAATACCCTGTTAAATTCCTAAACGAGTAAATAACAGTTTCTCATATCGATGAATAATAGAAAAAAAATGACCAAGTTGTTCTGTTCCAGTGGTAAGATGGGAAAAGGAACATGAATTGATAATGGATAAGTGAGAGAGTATGTTCATGAATTTTCGACAATGAAAAAATTTCTCTCTGATTCTTCCTTTTCCGAGCATCATATCTCCTCCCCCATGGATACACGTGCCTCTGATATTAGACGAGTTCATATTTAATTCAGGTGACTTCGAAAGTACCTGTAAAGTTTTTTTTTTTCTTTAGTTAATGCGCTTAGCTCTTTCCACTTCTTGCATTATATAGTGTAAACGTCATGTTGACTCCTTTTTTCTTATCGTATAACTATTGCATTTGCATCGAGCTTCTACGAAACCATTTGTATCGTACGTTGGGTTGTATCTTAGGTTGGAATTTATCTATGAGACTGTGTTTTCGAATAGTCATAATACCATTCCTTTGAATGGCCACGGGTCCGCTTGTTCGTAGGGATTTAGCCTGTCAAGGAAATTATTTCTGGAGAATAATGTTTCATTTATAAAGTTTCACTGAAAACAAATTTGTTAGCAGCTTCGTGAATAGTCAACAAGTCATCAAAGGATTTTTCAAAATGCGTCACTCTTGTGATCTGCAACTAGATCAGAGTTCTAGGAACTAAGCGTGTGATACTAGGATCCCACACATAACCTTTAATGTCGTTTTCTGTCATTTTGATACTACTACTACTACTACTACTTCTACTACTAATACTACTATACTAGGCCCTCGTTAGACAGTAGTCGCGAGTTCGATTCCCCGTTCTGCCAACATGGAATCAGAGGAATTTATTCCTGGTGATAGGAAATTCATTTCTCGATAAAATGTGGTTCGAATCCCACAATAAGCTGTAGGTCCCGTTGCTAGGCAACCAATTGGTTCCTAGCCTCGTAAAAATATCTAATCCTTCGGGCCAGCCGTAGGGAGAGCTGTTAATTAATCAGCTCAGTGGTCTGGTTAAAATAAGATATTCTCAACTTGATATTATAAAGTTCTTCTCCTTTATTCCTTTTTCTCATTCATCCTTATGTATGCTTATCAGTGCCTCGTTCCTTTTTCTCAAATCTTCACTTTAGAGATTTTGCTTTTGGGATATATATATATATATATATATATATATATATATGTGTGTGTGTGTGTGTAGTGTATGTTATATATATATATATATATATATATATATATATATATATATATATATATATATAGCCCCTTGGTAACTTTCGTGAGGAATGCTTTAGATATACTATGCGGTAAAAGATTGCAGTGATTCATATACAGACTGTTTCTGTTCTGATACCCACGCAGGTAACGTCCCTTGTTAGTTTCGAACCAAATATTGGAACAAATAAAATAATAACCGTTATTGTAACTACAGCGCAGCAGAGGAATGAATATGTGAAAGTTTATGCTTCCAAATGCTATAAAAAGTAATATAAGGGTGAGACAAGTTTAATATATAAATTTCATGCTGTTCCTTCATTCCGACAGTTGGAATAGAAAATGTTGTATATCGACCAATGTCTTGTTTATTATACATGGCCTGGATAACAACTTGTTAAAGGTGAAATTGCTTATTCTCACAGATTGCATAAACTAGATGGTGGCTTGTAGCGTTAAAAAAAAAATAGCCAGATCGTTTGATACCAGACACCAAACTGGGCCAAATGTAGAAAGGTTTTAAAACAGACTTATTGTTTTATCGTGCTTCTTGTGTTCATTTTGTTTTTGTAACAATGAAACAGGAACAATGTACCCCAGCTCGCATTCTTTGTTTGGAATTAATACTTTTTTTGTTAATGCATCGTTTTTTTTTCTTTATACATTCTCGCGCATACCAAGAATCGTGAAATAAAGCGGATGTAATCTTATTCAGTGCAAAAATTGGTAGTCGTAGTGACCCCTGCAATCTTCAAATCGGATTACAAACGATAAATAGGATATTACGTCACAATGCCATTAGACCAATTCTCAGAGGTTACTCTTAAGTTAACAAGTTTTCGGTTTCACCCATGTTGTTTCCTCTCATTTTCTCTTGTGCACCATCGAAACCTTTTTAAATTTGACTCAGCAACTAACGATCTTCTGTTATGTATGTGAACGTTGCAGTTTCTTAGCCTGTATTGATACTTAACAGACAATAGAGAGAGAGAGAGAGAGAGAGAGAGAGAGAGAGAGAGAGAGAGAGAGAGAAGAGAGCAAACGACTAAAGTACTTTTTCATTTGTAATTTCAACTTGAAGAATCATTTCGGTAAGAGGCAGCCAAGCCTGAAGTACTTATTAGAAAACGGGTAGAAAAAGAACATCTGAAAGCAAGCTGGTAGTGACTCATTTATCATATATGAAAATAATTTCTTATAATTTATGTTCAGTTTTTAGCCTCTCTCTTTCACAATGGAGAGAGATATATTAGGTATTGCTATCGGTGAGGTAGCCATGAGCGCCACAAGTGTTAATGGTCTGTTGTGGTTGAAATATTACACCCTTGTGATTTTATCTTTTGGAAGGATTGCTTGTTGTCGAGGTTCCCTTTTTCCAAAATTGTTATTTATTTAAATCTTTAAAAGAAATATCATATATGAAAGTAACTGAAGTTTTATCCCAGTTGTAAAATTCTAATCTTGTGGTACTCGTTGTGCAGGTGATTTTTGCATTGTATCATGAATTGCCACATTCTCAAGTCAGTGAATGGTAAACATCATTTGTTCCTAATCATGAAATCTGTGAAAATTAATGGGATTTCCCTAATTGCTGATGTCCGTCAAAATATTGGTGAAATATCTAAAATGCCTATAAACATCATCTGTATTTTGTTTTAATAAGTTTCGTCTTCTCAGATATATCCCAAACTATTCACGTCTTATCACCATCATATAAATAATATGGACATCTTTAATAATATAATTGATAATGATAAAGTGTGTACATTCCATAAGTTACCCAAAATTACGTGAATGGATATACAACAGTGTCACGTCTTTCCAAGAAGACCCGTTATTGAAATCCTTTTTTCACGCGTGAAATGTAGAACACCGAATAGCATCTTTCGATCTCCGATTTTCCAAATCAGAGACTTTGTTGCTAGCATTGAATTTTCGATATTATTCCCTTTTGCTTTACTTCACATGTATTCTTTACGAATATGAGTTCTGTACAGCATATTTCACTGCAAAAAATTATGTGGAGAAATCAGCCGACAGTGAGTTAATGTAAGCAGTATCGGACATTCCCATTGGTGGTGGAAGACTCAATCTTTTATTTTCGTTCGGTTTTCGTATAATTTTTATATCCACGCATTATCTCTTATCGTTTATCTATATTCATGTCTTTCTGGTATTATTTATTGGTTGTATTTTTTGTAATGATTATGATTTAACTTTTTTCAAATTCTTGTTCTCTTTCACACGCGCGCCCCGCCCTCATAGTAATATATTAGAATACATTCCGGCGTATAATAATAATAATAATGATAATAATAATAATAATAATAATAGTAATAAAAGACGTCCTATCTCCTTCAGAAGAACTGCTTAGCCACCTCACAACTGTTGCTCCAAAGGCATAACCTAATATACTTTAAACTCAGGTACTAAAGTGAGGAATGTGAGTCTCACCAAACTTCCAATATTGGGATGACCAGCACTCTGACACCAGCCACCTTCAGAACGGTACCATCAAGAGACCACACCCACAGAAACGCGCCTTTTTTCCCCACTAGAAAGCAATTGGTAGTAGAGACTGAAATACCGACTGCGATAGAAACCCTGCCTCTCCCAATTCTCGAAGCTTTAAGTATTAATGGAAAAACCCTTCGATTAATTTACAACATGAAGAATTATTCATGCTCTGGACGTTGAAACAACTCCGAGGAACACCAACATGCCCAAATAATGCACGAGAGAGAGAGAGAGAGAGAGAGAGAGAGAGAGAGATATACCTGTTTTTTTATCCCCATTCCGACGATTATATGTATCATAATATTTATTGCTGTGGTATTTTTTTATGAAGCTATGATGATAAGAAATTTGTTTATTTTATTTATTGACATCATTATCAGTAGCACATTTGAGTTCGTTTATTTTTTTATTTTATTTTTTTTTTTGCTCCTCTGTTTTCAATAGCTGTTATCCATTTCTCATTTCGACTTATTTAATTTTAGTATTGAAGAAATTTATGGATTGAGGTTGATTCAAGATGAATATTTTCAAATTTTTTGAAGGCTGAAATTCTGTTAAAGGGCCTGAAAATATGGTATCCATTTTTTATTTTGATAAGCAATATAAGTACAGATTTTTTCCAGGTCCATTGGTCTGGAGGGATTACAAAAATAATTGCAAAGGATGTGATATTCGTGGTAGCTCTAATTATAATAATAATGATATAGTTACACGTCCTTTATCTCATTGTACTTCAGTTATGTCAAGTAATCTTTCTATTAATGAATTGTGTGCATGAAATCATTGTCTCAAGCTGTTATCAACTGACGACTGGTATGTGTTCGCTTACCGATTCGGTAGTCGCGAAGTTCGACTCCCCGCTCTGCCAATGTGGAATCAGAGGAATTTATTTCTCGATATAATGTGATTTGGATCCCTCAATAAGCTGTAGGTCCCGTTGTCAGCTAACCAATTGGTTCCTAGCCACGTAAAATTATCTAATCCTTCGGGCCAGCCCTAGGAGAGCTGTTAATCAGTTCAGTGGCCTGGTTAAACTAAGATATACTTAACTTATCAACTGATAACATGATACAGGCTGATACCTTTATCATCCCTTCCAGCGTCCTTGTCATAAAAACAACGTTACAGTTATTTTCCGTTGACATTAACTACTCAGGAATAAAGAGCAATGATGTTCGGTCAGACTTCGATTTTATGTTGAGGAAACCTAAGTGAATGGCGTATGCGACATAGTATTGAAGGGGAGCCCTCATTATCACATTTGCCTCAATATTCATTGAAGACGAAATTTCTCACAGAAACCTATTGGAATTGTTAATCTGGCGCATGAGTCAGAAACGTGACTGTAGCCGAGTTGTCGGTTATTGGAACAGCTTGCAAAGGATGAGCATTAACTACTAATGCATTAGAATTTATCTCGGGGAGAACTGCGCACATTCACGTTCTTTATCCTCGGATATTTTGCAAATCGCTTATAAAACACTTAATCCAGTTACTTTAATTCCTGTTATTGTTGTGCATTTTAGGCTGGAATGTTACATCTCTTTTATAGTGCTGTCATGTAAAATTAATCATTTCTCTTGTCTCATTATAAGAAACCTTGAAAAATTATGATATGCAATGTCACTGCTACTGCTAGGACACTTCAATGAAAATGATTCCTAGTTTATGAGGAGTAATTTAGTCATCTCTCTCTCTCTCTCTCTCTCTCTCTCTCTCTCTCTCTCTCTCTCTCTCTCTCTCTCTCTTACTTCAGATGCCTTCCCACAGCGTATCTACCATGCCTAATATCAGACCATGATCTGGAAATCATCACATTGAAGCGAATCCTGTAACATCAGATCCTGAATTCTACGAAAAGACCAAGATGGACAACATGTTGGTACTTATTTTGTTTAGTGGATGTCTCCCCTGCTCATTTTCAGATGCTCCGTAATTATGATAAAATGTATTTGTGCCTCAGCAAGTCCATGTTCCACCACTATACTCTGTTTTTTTTTTCCATCTGTCCATCCGCCTGTGGTGTTTGCGCATGGTAACACTGCGGCCAGGGCTTTAAATAATATGTTATTTTGAATATTAACGGTGTAATTCGCATACAGTAAATTATTAAAACACTTTTCATTTGCAAATGTACACCCAGATATCCTTTTATTTACCTAAAACTTACACATCGCTTAACTATTTAAGGCCCGGGACGCAGTGTTACCATGCGAAAACACCACAGGCGGATGGACAGATGGAAAAAAAAAACAGAGTATAGATATAGCTGCAGTTGTCATGCTGAAGCAGAATGTAAAAATAATCACACAGGAACCATATCATTTGACGATGACGATTCAAATGCTCGGAGAGCGTATTATATTTATTGCAGTGTACGCATTGTGAGCTGCAGGTTTAGTGAAATTATAGTTACCATACTTAGGTTGGAATACCAACAAACATTATTACAAACGTTACAATGTATGAATTGGTAACTGTAGCCTTCTTTTCTTATGTAATACAGTTTTGATATGGTATAATAATGTATTCAATAACATTGAGATATTTTTTTTACACTATAGAATGATACATTTTGATATAGTTTTAGTGGATGGAGTGATACCTTTGGAATTTTTCTTATGTAAATTGATATTACTGATCTGCAATATATACAGGTGTTATTAGTATGACTGTGTTTGTACTGGCATTGTTAAAATTATGGTTATTCATCATTTCTACATGTGGCTTTCTGGTTCATCATTTCTGCTTAGGGATTTAGTTATGGAATCAGTTTTTGAATATAATTTTCTCATAGTTTGTGCTAAAACTGCACAGGTGTATTAGAGCCGATCATGTTCATTTCCTTGACCATGAAAACTTAGGTACAGGCACCAAGATTAGCTTTCTGGCACCAATAATGAGGAGGTTATGGGATATTTGATAGTCGACTACGTCGCCAGGAGGTCGTATAGTTTTTGGCCCGTAAAAAATTCTCTAATGGTGCCAAAGTGGCACGCGGCTGAATCCTAATAAGGATATGTCATAGAGCCAAAATCAAATAGGGTAGATTATCCATATTTGACCTCAAAAATCCAACTTGGCCACTTGAATTAAAGAGTGGGTTATATTTTTGCAAAAATGGCGATTGACTCAAAATTTGGTTAATCTTTCATGAAGACCTTTTCAGTGCTTTTGTAAAAAGCAGTAAATTAGTTAATACTATATTCGAAGAGACACTAATGTTAATGTTAGAAATTTATATGTAATTATACAATGCTTTGTTCTTTTTATGGTTGCGATATCAACTGACCAAATGTTGTTGTGTTACTGGTTTCAGTTTGCATATGAGAGAGAGAGAGAGAGAGAGAGAGAGAGAGAGAGAGAGAGAGAGAGAGAGAGAGAATGCAATGCGTATGGATACAATAGAATCTCCCCATCGGTCGCGCTCTGCATCGGGATTGTTAGCATAGCCTAATGATTCTCTTCTTTGCCTCGATTCGTTGGATTCTCTCCTGTTGACTGAAGGGGAAATGATGTTATGTGTTTTGCCAGCTGATATTACGAATTTTCACGGGAAAAGCAAATATTTTTTTATATTTTATTTTCTTGGATTGAACAAATTTGTTTCCCATAATGGCTTCAGTACTGTAGTTATTTTTGTAAAAATTTAATTTAACTCTGCAATCGTTGTCTCTCTCTCTCTCTCTCTCTCTCTCTCTTCTCTCTCTCTTCTCTCTCTCTCTCTCTCTCTCTCTCTCTCTCTCTCTGAAAGTAAGAACGAAGTATTACCTAATAAACACGATAATTCAGGCAACAAAAATGTCTGATCATTGACAAACTTTCCCTTATCTCTCTCTCTCTCTCTCTCTCTCTCTCTCTCTCTCTCTCTCTCTCTCTCTCTCTCTCTCTCTCTCTCCCCATAGATGTGTAAACAAAAAATCCCTTTCTCCGTCGTTCTTGAATTACCCCAAACCGAAAGGGTATCAATAAGAAAAGCCATAAACGTCGCATCTATCATATTCCATCTGGGTGTCAGTCAGATTTCCATTCAACGGGTTCAAACTTCAGACATATCCTTCTCGACAGGCTACTATTTCCTCTTTATACATCGTACCCTTTGATGGAGGTTTTTGTAAGAAGATATTTACATAGTTCCACACTTTTTGTTATATTTATTCTTCTTTAAAATGTTTTCGTTTGGTTGTCTATTTATCTTGATGACAGTTTGTTGTTTTGCAAAAGCTCGGCTGAAGTAGTCATTCAACATGTTGCACTAAATTTGATATGAACACTAAGCTTGATATGAACACTGACAGGAATATGAGTGATTCTGTATACTTGTTAGTGCGCTTATATTGATGTTTTACGCGATTGTTTTAACGGAAGGCAATAAATATTTGATCAAAATCAATAATAAATTCAAAATTATTCAAATAAAGGGACGAACGTTTCACAGCATTTCCCAATAAACAAGCGAAGTTAGGCAGTAAATATGTCAGTTCACGGACAAACTTTATCCTTACCAGTTACCAGCACCATCTCTCTCTCTCTCTCTCTCTCTCTCTCTCTCTCTCTCTCTCTCTCTCTCTCTCTCTCTCTCTCTTGTATGCAGATACCTTTTCGAATGCATGGAATATATAATCCAAACCAAAATTCGAGGTGCAATTCATCCTGACCCTTCCCACTTTTGCTAGCTTTTACAGAGAGAGCATTTGTAAATAATAAAGGGAATTGTAATTATGTTAAAACTATGCAACTCCCATTGATCGCTATAACTCGGTAATTTGTAACAAATAGAGAGAACTTGATATAAAGAAGTAGTTATCAAAATTGTTCCAGCTATTTCTGGAATTTCATTCGTGTGTTAACAGCCCATTGGAAAAGCATCTTGCCTCAGATTGGAAAAGAAAGGTAGAGAAGAAAGGAACACTTTTATTTTAGTGTAAAAAAAAAAAAGAAGAGCACCCCCTCATTAAGTCATCAGTAACATCCAGAGGATACACTTATTAGTGGGCTTATATTAATGTTTTACGCGATTGTTTTAACGGAAGGCAATAAATATTTGATCAAAATCAATAATAAATTCAAAATTATTCAAATAAAGGGACGAACGTTTCATAGCATTTCCTAATAAACAAGCGAAGTTAGGCAGTAAATATGTCAGCTCACGGACAAACTTTATCCTTACCAGTTACCAGCACCATCTCTCTCTCTCTCTCTCTCTCTCTCTCTCTCTCTCTCTCTCTCTCTCTCTCTCTCTTGTATGCAGATACCTTTTCGAATGCATGGAATATATAATTCAAACCAAAATTCGAGGTGCAATTCATCCTGACCCTTCCCACTTTTGCTAGCTTTTACAGAGAGAGCATTTGTAAATAATAAAGGGAATTGTAATTATGTTAAAACTATGCAACTCCCATTGATCGCTATAACTCGGTAATTTGTAGCAAATAGAGAACTTGATATAAAGAAATAAGTATCAAAATTGTTCCAGCTATTTCTGGAATTTCATTCGTGTGTTAATAGCCCATCGGAAAAGCATCTTGCCTCAGATTGAAAAAGAAAGGTAGAGAAGAAAGGAACACTTTTATTTCAGCGTAAAAAAAAAAAAAAAAAAAAAGGGGGGGGGGGCCATCCCATCATTAAGTCATCAGTAACATCCAGAGGATACAGACGTATCACGGGACCCCTGGCCAACAGCTGGAAAGGTCATATTAATATTAAACCGACACACAAAGTAGGATTCTGTGTCAATACACAGGATTGATCAGTTGTCAGTCCTTTAACAATGATCAGCTTTGCCCCTGAAGCTGAAACATTCTTTCATCAGTAGCCTCTGGGATGAGTTACTCAATGCTCCAACAAAAGTGGGTGAATTTTTTTCAAAGATATTAAAACAATGGTTATGTTGTGGAGATTTTTCTACTCAGTCCATACAATCACATCGCAATATAACACAAAACACGCATACATATAATACGCGCGCGCGCGCGCGCGCACACACACACACATACTATAGTATATGTCTATATTATATATATATATCTATAATATATATATATATATACATATTCAGAGAAAAAAATATATATCCTGGAAGTTCGTATCCTTGTTTTTCGCACTCATTTTCAGATATTTGACCAGGAATAATATTTACAGTCTTAGGTTATTACAAAGAGACAAGACTCTTGTAGCTCTATGTCGTCAGGAAGTACTGTTTCTCTCTCTCTCTCTCCCTTCCTGTCATAAATTCCCTTTACTAATCAAGAGACGTGACGTCAAGGGCAGCAGCTGTTTCGTCATCACCCTTCTCCCTAGTAGTTTTCTGTTGCTATAATTCCTCTACATTACCGAGCACCGTTGCTTAGTTTCCGCCAAGTAAATTTACATTACCCACACCCCTCAGAGACTCGTGGTTCATTTATGCTGACGTGCCCTAAATAAACCAGAGAGTCATTATGATCGCTCACTGTGAATTAGGACAACTTTTTCTTCATTGCGCGTCTGGAAATGGTAGACGTGTTGTTTTGCTCGGTGGGAATTTTGTTTTAATCATTTAAAATGGTTTGCGGTAATAGCTGCCGTCTCTCTCTCTCTCTCTCTCTCTCTCTCTCTCTCTCTCTCTCTCTCTCTCTCTCTCTCTCTTTTATTTTAAAAATTGTATTAGTTAATCCTCTTCCTCTCTCCCTGGAGTTTTACTCTTAAGGTAGAAAAGTATAGATGTTTGGAACTATAAGCGTACTACGCATATCCTATTCTCTTTGTGGCAGGCATATGTAAATCTCGGCACCCTTATGCAACACCCTTTGACGGTGTACGATTTTATCCATGTGTATAGTATACAGATGGATATTTTAATATACAGTGTATATTAAAATAGATTTATGCGAATTTCAGCAATTAATTTCTAAGCCCATAGTCTTTGCTTTTCATTCAAAATTTATTAGCCATGAATACTCTTCATTTACCCGATTTTTGTTTCTTATTGTTTAGTAAAGATGCTGTAATAAATTATATTACTAACGAATAATATCGTAAATCAGTATTAATAGAAAAAAGGCAAGGAAACACTTGTGGTTTTAACACTAAATAATGCATCGTAAGGAAACCACTAAAGGCAGAGTAAAATGAAAATGAAATTATGCTAATTCGAGTATATTCATGTATGATTGAAGCAGAGATATTATAAGGACAGACATAAAACAAATCCTCAGAACATTTGCATTATTTACCCATTACTCATGAGAATTTCTCTCTCTCTCTCTCTCTCTCTCTCTCTCTCTCTCCTCTCTCTCTCTCTCTCTCTCTCTCATGTAACTTGGAAATAGAATTATAAATGGGCAAAATATGACAACTGTCTCTCATCGTTTGCATAAAGTTTCATGATTTGATCCACGCTGAGGTCACTGCAGGTGTTATAGGTTCATTATAAATTGAATGAACAATAATGTATTCTTAAAGTATTTGTTGAAATAATGTTGGAATTTTTTCCCTTAAAGTATTTCTTGAAATAATGTTGAACTTTTTTCTCAATTACGAATTGCATAGATTTGAACATAATAAAAAAATGTCTGGTATTTCCCTTCCCGGACTAGTAGCAATGAGCATCTAGGTCAGTGTCGTGTAAATCAAATAGAGGTATTGTCATTTTTTATGAAAGACCGTACTTTCCATGAAAATACTGTGTGGGTGTACTATGAAATATACGTGGCACGTGGACTTTATACAGATAATAGAGGATACCATTATTCAGTTGAAGTATTTGATATAAACGGATCTGAGTGACATATGCGAGGCTCAGTCCCACCAGGTGATCTGTCAAAACCACGGTTGCCTGACTGTCGCCGTGTAGAAGCAGATGGAAGACGTAAACTCTCAGCTGTTTATTGAACCTGTTATTAACGTTTCGTGTAATATACACCAACACAACTCAGACACGAGGCTCTTAACAGGTATCCACTGAGAGAGTATTCCTGAGAGAATCTCATTCGGTCGTTTCTTGGACAAAATATTTTATTATAACTGGAATTGGATTTTTCACGGACATAGCGTTTCTTTCACTTTTCTTTCCCGTTCATATTCTCTTCCATCTTATTTTCCACCCTTTCCTATTCCCCGTAGGGGGTTAGGTTAAGGTTCTTTGCAGCGTCCCTTCGGTCCCTAGCTGCAACTACTTTCATTCCTTTTTACTGTACCTCCTTTCATATTCTCTTTCTTCCATCTTACTTTCCACCCTCTCCTAACAATTGTTTCATAGTGCAACTGCGAGGTTTTCCTCCTATAACACCTTTCAAACCTTTTACTGTCAATTTCGTTCCAGCGCTGAATGGCCTTAGTTGCCCCAGTGCTTGGCATAATGCCAAAAATTTATATAGATCAAATCAAATCAAATCAAAACCCCTTTCTATCCCACCAACTGTTTCAACATTGTCATCAGCGTTGAATTATCTCATAGGTTTCATTTCTTGACCTTTGGTTTAAATTTCATATTCCAGTCTAATGGACATTGTCTCAGTAATGGCTAATCATTGAATTTAGGTTCTCAAGTCTTTTTTTAATAAAAAAAACTTACTAAATGTAAAAATATAGTAAAACCATTCTTAAGGAATCAGATAGGTGTTTGATTCTAGAGATAGCATTCAAATTAAAGCACCTTTAATGGCTCGGTCGCGATCGAGGCAAAGGTTAGAGGATATTGCGCAGAGGCAGAAGTTTCAAGCAGTGATGATAGCTATTTAAATCGCGTCAATCATCGTGAGTCCTCTGATTATTCCCAGGCTGGATAATGGCTTTGAAATGAAACCTAATTTGCATAATATAATGAAGCTTTGTGTGTAGATACAGCATTTTCTCCAGTTTTCCGTTCCTCATTTTCTGTTAACAAATTTCTTTCTCTCTCTCTCTCTCTCTCTCTCTCTCTCTCTAGAACATTGTGAATGAATTGTAAAACCTGCTCCAAGAGATAAGTGAGCACATGATGTCTCCTCGGATGGACTAGTAAGTCTCTGAGACATCCTAATCCTTGTGACTCCTCTCTCTCTCTCTCTCTCTCTCTCTCTCTCTCTCTCTCTCTCTCTCTCTCTCTCTCTCTCTCTCTCTCTGTAGATTAAAACCGTTCATTTATGCAGGTAATCCTCAAGAAATCTTTAGATTCATTTGGTAATTTTTCTCTTTTTGAACAAAATAGGTATCAAACTTGTTTAATACGGTATTGTTCGGAGATGATCGTAAGGTATTGTATTATTTGCGTTTCTGGTAAACTGTTACAACGTTTAGGGATTAAAAAAAATTGCATAAGTCATTTAGCAAAAGTATTGCAATTATAGTAGAAAACGTGGGAATGCACAAGCAGTCACAGTTTTGTTCAAATTACAATAAAAAGAAATAAGGAAAGCCACATCCATGGAATTTTTATAAGGTTATAGTTATTTGAAAATGTGAAATTGTGAATTTAAGAATATGCAAATGTGACATAGACTTCATTCTTTTTCAGTAGTGTATTCTTTTGTTATCCACCCTGTGGTAAGTCAAGTTAAGTATATCTTCGTTTAACCAAACCCCTGCTGATTAACCGCTCTCCTAGGGCTGGCCCGAAGGTTTAGATATTTTTCTTCGTTTAACCAAACCACTGAGCTGATTAACAGCTCTCCTAGGGCTGGCCCGAAGGATTAGATATTTTTACGTGGCTAGGACCAATTGGTTACTTAGCAACCTGACCTACAGCTTATTGTGGGATCTGAACCACATTATATCGAGAAATGAATTTCTAATCACCAGAAATAAATTTCTCTGATTCCACGTTGGCAGAGCGGGGAATCGAACACCCGGTGGTAAGATTGCAATTTAATTCAATTTAACCCTGCCATAATAAACTGCACGGAAGAGTGAATGTTTAGGCGCAAAATTCTGTTCAGACTCTCGGTTGGTTTTTGCAATGTACATTCCAAAACAGCTCAGAAGCTCTGCTTTAATTAGGGTGAAATTCACTAATACATGTTGTCTTTAATGAAGCTCCAGGAACAGTCATTATTTGCAACACTCGTCGTTGGTTTCATACGCAATATGATTCTTTATCATATTGCGTATGACATTCCGAGTATATTTATTCGATTTCTCTTTGTAATGCGTTCCGAGTAGTATTTTTCATTTATAAATCTTTCAACTGACGACGCCGATAAGAATGTGTTATCTGAAATGTCATTACTACATCTGACGTTTCTGTTACAATTACATTCATAGAAAACAAGAGAATAAAACTACATCGTCTCCAGCCCAGTCGTAATCCTATTCTTTCGGTCTATGTAATAAGTTTTAAAGCCTTTCCTGTATAAGGTATCACAAACAAATTTTCTTTCGAAATCTCTCACTAAATTGGCTGTCCGTACTCAGAATAAAATAATATATATATATTCTTTTTACAGACAGCAAAGCACCTCGTAGAAAAAATAGTGACTTATTCAAAGTTCAAAAATAAGAACACCCTTTTTACCGTCTTTTCTTTCGTTTTTTGAATGGGCCACCGCAAACAGCAATGGAAACATTGAATAGAAGAGAAAGTTTACCGTAGTATAATTTTTCTGTGAAAATACTTTTTTTTTTACATGTACAAATACGACCTAGTAAACTTTATGCCATCTGCATAACAAAAGTATAGTACTCTAGCGGTCTTGCATAATGATGCAGTTTTGTTACCAACCATTTCTAGGGAATAGAGAACTCGGCGCTGTAAAACATTTTTATTCTGAGGAAGAGATCATTGCGACTTTCCTAGATTTTTTATTTATTTTTTTTATTTATTTATTTTTTTTGTCATTCCGTTGTTATCAAAAAGTGTATTTATTTTTAGGTTTATCCTAACAATTAAATATCACAATATATCAGTGATTGCGAAAGTTTCCTTATGATGTTTATTCTTTTAGCATTTCTAGTTTTGTAATGTATTAGTACAAATAATATAAATCTCCAGGTACTGATAGTTTTATGTTAAAGATATCGGTAATGTCAATTTTTTTTGACAATTTTTTTTAACTTTTTCGTTTAGTCATACCCATACGATAGTTCCTTTTGGATTTGTTAATAAGGTTTTTATATAAAAAAAAAAAAAGTAGTATATGTACATACATCAGAAATCCACCGCAGCCTTTCGTCTCTTACAAAATAGGTATCAAACTTGTTTAATACGGTATTATATATATGTGTGTGTGTGTGTGTATGTATATGTATGTATGTATACTTAGTGATGTTGCAGCTTCATTTACCTTAAATGAATAAAAGCTGTTTATTAATAG
>NC_061103.1:27058365-27098365 GCF_015104395.2 Macrobrachium nipponense | reverse complement strand
TACCTAGAATCCAGCACACCTGGAAGATATATATGTGTGTATATATATATATATATATATATATATATATATATAATATATATATATATATATATATATATAAATAAAGGTTTTTTGCCACGAAGGAAAAAATGAAAAAGCGAGATAGCCAAGTACTTTCGGTCCTGTTCGGACCCTTTACTGAGGGTCCGAAGAGGACCGAAAGTACTTGGCTATCTCGCTTTTTCATTTTTTCCTTCGTGGCAAAAAAACTTTATTTATACTTAGCATCACGTTTTATATACTTCGTGATCAAAAGTTATTCTATATATATATATATATATATATATAATATATATATATATATATATATATATATATATATACTTTATAATTATTATTACTTATGTAACTTTCGAGCATAAAAGTAAAATACTACAATGATTTTGAAAGCATGAAAATCTGGACGAGGTGTTAATAAACACAAAATTCAGGAGATGGATTACCTAAATAAATATCCCAAGTAAAAATACAACAATACCTAATCCTTTCCGCACTAGAAAAAAAAAATAGTTAAAAAAAACCCGTCCGAGAATCATTACATTGCTACAGTGCGTTACCAAGCAATAAAACCTTTCTTTACTGCCAATAAAAAGAACAATTATCGGTTTGCAATTTCGAACAGTGAAACCAGAAAAATGTTATTCGCATTTGTGTGTATGAGCGTGGATTAAAAACCAATACAGCTATACGACAGTAACCCGAAACCTTTTAGCCAGATTAAGTCATTTAATCTAAGGCCACATAAAAAAAAATAACCTTTCCCAGATGCTGAGCTGAGATTTTCCTTTTTCTTCCGATTTTTTGTGTCTAGCGTATAAACTCATCTAATTCCTCAGGAACGCTATTTTGAAAAAGCAACTTTTTTTTATAGGTGAATGATTTCGTAGACTTTTAGGCGTGCGCTGTTAGCTTTATAAAAGATGGTGTGTGCATAATATGATCAAAATACTGTGGTCCAAAACACGATGATATGGCCAAATACTTTTATCGGATGTAGTGTATCGTGCTTGAAATAGCCTGTTTTCATATATTGAAATAATTTAATTCAATTAATTTACAAAGAATAGAAGTCCTTTATTTTGTATGTGTGTGACTGCAAGAGACACTTTGTAACTATAAACAATCTACTATGAACAAATGGTAGAATACAGAAACAACCATTGTTTTATACTGACAGGTCAGAATCTCAGGGACAACTAAATTTATCAATAAGGGTCATATTGTAGCCAAGGAATGTGGTACACTAATCTGAAACGTGAAAGAAATCAGAAAGTTTGACTTATAACTCTTGGCTTTGGTTATATTTGTGATCATACGTCGCCGAATACTGTTTGAAACGTTTTACCCAAGTTCTAAATATCCTGAAAGAATAAATATTACCCGGGTCACTTAATAGATTGAATATCCGTATAGTTTATAAGAAGGAGAGAAGAGAGCGAAGAGGGCTTTGGAAGAACCTGTTAGGGGAAGACGATCGAGAGGGAGACAGAGAATTAGATGGCGAGATAAAATGAAGGAAGATATGGAGAGGAGAGGTTTGGTGGAGCATGATGCCTTTGACAGAAGGCAGAGGAGATGGCGCATCAGGCAACCGACCCCTTAATGTAGGGATAACGGTGGGAAAGAAGAAGATATTTTATAAGAAGCACACTGGGTACCCAAGGCAGCATAAATTCATCTAGCTACCAACTGTAATTTATTCATCTGTAGGACGTCATCTCATGAACTTTAAGCCAATTTCCCTAATGGTATGGTAACCGTTAATCGAGATTTTTTTTTTATCAAATAGACATTGAGAAACCATTACCCTCTCAAAGTAGTGTTATTTGAATTAGGATATTGATATATTAACACAACATGACCGCAGATTATTGGCAGTGACATGTTTTAAGCGATCATTCTTTTAGAAATAATTATATACCCAGAAATTCTGCCGAATAATTCAATTCGTTTTGAAGGATTGTAGATTATGGTCTGAATAGTATGCTTAAGCAGTAAAACAAATGGTGACACTATAAGGGGGCTCTTGATGGTGAGAGTGGCTGACTAGGATAGGTAAGGAAGTCAAGTCGATACACTTACTATGAAAGTCAGGGCCTCTGTAACACGATTTTGCTCCTTATCAAAGCATCGGATGTAGCTGAAAGTTGACATATGTATATTTTACAACCACACACAAATTTTGTCAACATTATCAATAACCTAAACCCGATAGTTTTAATTTTTATAGAGTAAAAATGATCTAGCCGACGCCATGGCCAATGATTGCGAGCCAAGAGTCGAAAAACATTCATTACGTAAGCAAGGTAAACATCGTTTTACGAGATGTTGCCCCGCCCATCCACCAGACAGAAACCCATTCACCTTATTCCATCGGCTCTGAAACCCATAGTAGTCAAGAATGGCTAACAGGATTTGGAATTGTCCCCGTGGTTGCAAAACTGCATTTGTCTTACGACTTGCAACTTTATACAGTCAAGAGAAAGTCCGTGGTCATACTTATTATAGCCTGAATAGGTAATTATTCAGTTTCTAGTTTAAATCCAATGTTTATGGTCTGATTTGTACTTAGCGTAACGTGATTATAATACTTGTAATGTCATTCAGGATTTTGAACATTTCCATTAACTATTCACTATGCCACCAAGAGAGAGAGAGAAAGAGAGAGATTGTATGTAAACAGTCTTTATATAACTATTTTTGTTAAAATAAGATTTTTATCCAAAGTAAATACAAGCTTATGTGTGCTAAAATCTCCAGCAGACCAACGGATCATCCGATGTGATATAAAGACTTTATGAATGGCAGAACGATACATAGATGTGGGTGGGGTATCTGTGCTAGCGTAGTAATACTACTGTAGCAGTAGTGCGCAAAATTAGTAATAGCAGCAATATACATGAATTAAACGTTTAGACCAACTGCTGGGATCCCTGAGGATCATTTAGCACTTCTAACAACTACTCGAGAAATTAGTTTATATAGCCAGAAGTTAGATTTTCTAATACAACAATGTCCAATGGAAAAGCCTTCATTGTTATCCTGAATTATAACGAGGCCAAAGTGGGTGGAGCCTCATGAAGTCATCATTCTGACGATAATTATTGGTGAAGGTTCAAAGCCAAAATACGGTACCGTCTTTTTTTTTTTTTTTTTTTTTTTTTTTTTTTTTTTTTTTTTTTTTTTTTTTTTTAGTAAATAGGTAGATAGCCGATAAATAAAAATTGCTTGACATTGGATACAGCAGTTATCAAATCAAGCTTGTCTACTATGTCTTTGAAAATTACCAACTATTCCCTACATCTTGTCAGTCTGATTGTGACCCATAAAGTAGATTATAATTTATTAGGACACTTATTTTGGGAGTTAGACTAATAATCGAAGTGTTTTTGTATCTATTAACAAATTTTGTTGGTTTGTTCATTATGACAATTATCAGTGGAGAGGATTCAGAGTTCATAAAGGTGTACTGCTTTGCTTGTATTTAAATGGGTCAATTGTTGCCAGAGGTATAGCCTTCGTTACGTATAGCCGAATCATCCATCGAGAAAGAGGGAAGAAATGCTGTCATAAGTTACGTAACGAGTGGCGTTCGAAACCTTTTCTCTGAGTAAGTTGGCCCGTCTCAAAAAAATTCACTTCTTTTACTTATAAGTACCAAATTTATTCATCCTACGTAATGCAGAATACAGTCAAAATTTATGTGTAGATATAATGTGTATTCTGAATAAGCGTTATATCTATGAAATACATAGATAAAAAGTTATTGCCAAAAAACCGTGTTACAGAAGCCCTGAATCTCATAGTAGGTCATTGGCTGCTTTAGAAACAAGTAAAAAAATGTACCCGAAGTTTCTTCGAGTTTTCGGTTGTACCACCGCTACAACATATACTCAAGGCCACCGAAAATAGATTTATCTTTCGGTGGTCTCGTTACAAGGATGTATAAGCCGCTGCCCCTTGAAACTTTAACCAAGGCCTGGCGGTGGCCTATCCTATATCGTTGCCGGAAGCACGATTATGGCTAAATTTGAATTTAAATTAGATGAAAACTACTGATGTTGAAGGGCTGCAATTTGGTATGTTTGATTACATCCCTCTAGCTTCATTCATTTTTAAGATCTGAGGACGGACGGACGGACAAAGCCGTTGCAATAAGTTTCTTTGACAGAACACTAAAAATGTGAATGTATGGAAACCATCACGTTTTATTATATAAAGTTACTTTACCCAATGATAAAAATGTTGATATTATACAGGAACGACTTATTTCATGATGATGTTCTTTTTACGTCTCTTCCTGAATCCTCTTAAGAAGGCAGCATCAAAGCTCATTGTATTCTGATGCCTGGTTTAAATCCATTATCCTCGCCTGGAAGTGATGCTTTTAGTTTTATGGCTTTTATATAGTATCCATATCCTTTCTTTTTATAACCCTTGGTATGTATCAGCCTTGAATTTCCTTGTGGTTTCTAGCGTTCTGTTCACGTAGTTTTAAAATGCATGTGCGCTAAACAAAAGAACGGCTGCGGGAGAGAAATCCAGGGAATATGCAAATCGACGAGAAATCATTCATCATAAACTAGAGGTTGTTGTGCATCAGACTCACTGGAAAATTTTTTTTTATCATGAACATTATGCCTGCAAGATAATCTTTTCCTTTTCCACTTGATTTCCCTTGGGAGCCAAAAAAGAAGTACTTGATAAAAGTGAATTATTGGTGGTTTATGTAGGGGTCACAAAAGCACTTTATATAAATGATTTGTTGGTGGTTATATAGATGTCAAAATAGAACTTGATGAAAATGATTTATTTAGGGTTATATAGTTGTCAAAATAGCACTTGATAAAAGTGATTTATTGGTGGTTATGTAGGCGTCAGAAAAGCACTTAATAAAAGTGATTTATTGGTGGCTATATATGCTTCAAAAAGGCACTTGATAAAATTGATTTATTGGTGCTTATGTAGGCGTCACAAAAGCACTTGATTAAAGTGAATATTAGTGGTTACATAGGTGTCAAAAGGGCACTTGATAAAAGTAATTTATTGATGTTTATATAGGCGTCAAAAAGACACTTGATTAAAGTGATTTATTGGTGGACATATAAAAGTGATTTATTGATGATTATATAGAGGAAAATGTAAATAAAAATTTCTTGTGTGAGATCAAAAACATCGGTTAACGTTACGTCCGTAATTATAATTTTACCCTTGTCTGTGTATGGTAACAGATTGTTCTTCAATCTATGGCTATATTTTTACGGGATCCCCAAAACTTTATTCTAAAATATTAGTGGTTATTTATGAATAGTGTGGTCACCCTAAAAATCATGCAGCATCTGAGAACATATAATGAAATTCAATGAGTACAACGATTATAATACACCATTAGTAATGTAAAGTATATAATTACTTTAGTAGAAGTAATAATAATCATGTTTTTTTATATACATCGTGAAATAGGACATGAGGCTATTACAGTATCCTAAGATTAATTTGCCTCCAGGTTGCGAGGCCACGAAAATGGAAAAAAGGGAATCTAAATATGATAATTAGAAATATATTATTTCACTTTTAAATCCATTTTTAAACCTTAATACGTTACCCTTTTTGCGTAGCATCTGCATAGGTACATGAAACTAATTCCTTTCCACGGAAGTAAAATATTCGAAACAGAAGAGAAAGTATGTCGTTTCCTATTAATGTTGTAATATCCCGCACAGGAACGCAACGCAGGAAATCATTAAGAGCAGTTTTAATTCATTTAATCTCTTCCCAAAAGGTTGCAAAAAACGGCTGCATTCCAGTGTTCCACCCGAACGTCTGTAAAAAAAAACGTTATCTCATTTTGCCAAAACGTTTCTCGAAAATTGTGGTATCCAGTTCTGAACTTTTTGCATAAACCGCTGCTCCTCATTATTCCCCCAACGTTTGCGGAAAAAAGGGAACATTTTGCTTTTGTCTTTGATCAACGTTTGTTGATCAACGTTTGTAATAACAGCTGGATCGAAGCTGCGATTTGAGTGTTCTGTTTCCTTCGTTCCGTAACCTTTCTTTTTTAAATGGTAGATATTTTAAGCGTTAAAATTATGAATTATACGATATCACACCAAATTATACACATATAATTTTATATGAATGTCTGAAAATATACGTTCATTGATTTGACTTAGTTTTTAAATTATTCTTACTATATACACGATTCGTAATTGATAATTTTATTGTACTGAAACAAAAAGAAACATGGAAATCAGTTGATATTGGAAAGTTATTGTTCTTGTTACTTTTCAATTTTTCCTCATCAATTGGTCAACAATAAAATATTTTCTTACCTGAACAGTATTAATGATGACTGACTTGGAAGTTTGGAACGCAAGTAACGATGCACTTGTATTGATATCTATCTTTTGTCTAACTATTTGCAGCTGTGGTTATATATCTACCAGTATTTTGCAGCGATTCTGGTTGTTATTAATTGTATATATATGTGTGTGAGTGTGTGGATTAATTTATTTATACTTACATCAGGGGGGTTGAAATTCTTCTGCGACACACGAATGTGCATACAAGATTCGCGGGGTTTAAAGGCTGACGAATTTGGTAGATTAGCAACTTTGGCACAGCAATCGAGAAGTTCCATCTGTGACCCCTTTGGAAAAAGCCCCGCCTTTATTGCCAATCGGTTATCGATACCACCCATCTTGACCAAAGTACACTGATAGACTGACGAGAAAAACACGGCTTCTGAAACCGTTCTTACTTAATTTTACTTTATTCATGAAGGTTAAGTATGCCTTAGTATTGTTCTCAATAGAAATATTTGGCTCTGGCAAATTGCTTTTTGTTAATTTTGTTTGTTTTTAAATCAAATTTTCTCAAAATATAACATTTGCTTGTTTTCCATTGAAATTTTCGGATGCTATTTTATTTCTCTTTGAGGAGTTTGTCAATTTTATATACATTAGGAGTTTACTCTTAGATTTCAAGTTTTAGTAGTCAGTCAGAATCCACACACCTGAATACAGGTTCGGATAAGTTGCCCCCACCTAGAAGCCAACCCCCTCCCCTGTGCAAACCCATTCTTTTAATATATATATATATATTATATATTATATATATATATAATATTATTATTATACTATATATATATATATATATATACACACACATATATATATATATATGTGTGTGTGTGTGTGTGTGTGTGTGTAAAAACCTATTAAAAAAAAAAAAAAGATGAAAAGAAACAAAGCAAGCAAACACTATAGATGGGCCATACCGGAGAACGCTTACAATCGTAAAAAGAATGTGGCGTCTGCACGGCATCTATTTCAAAAGGGAGGCGAAAAAACGAGAGAGGGAAAAGAGGAGGGAGATACGGGCTTAGATGGGCCATACGACAAGGCGCCAAACACGATGACAACTGCAGAGACTATAACGGTAACAGTGCCTAACGGCTCAACAACATTTTACTGCCAGTCAGAGGAAGTGTCACTGTTTCTGGGTGACTCACTTTGGAGTTGGTGTCTGAAAAACTACAGCCCGGGCGTTTGTGGATTTAAACCACCGTTTTTATTCGAAGATATCTTTTTTTATATATTCATTACTGGATCCCTATGCCTTTTTTATTTGGCTGATATTCATTACTGTATCCCAATGCCTCCGTTGACTTGTTGACAATATATTTATTGATTCGTTTTTCTCATTTTTTGCTTCTCTGATCTTAAATTTGATTATTATTATTATTATTATTATTTATTATTATTATTATTATTATTATTATTATTATTATTTGTTGACTATATTCATTGATTCGTTTTTCTCATTTTTTTTGCTTCTTCTGATCTTAAATTTCATTATTATTATTATTATTGTTATTATTATTATTATTATTATTATTTTTTTTTATTTTTTTTTTTTTTGCTCTATCACAGTCCTCCAATTCGACTGGGTGGTATTTATAGTGTGGGGTTCCGGGTTGCATCCTGCTCCTTAGGAGTCCATCACTCTTCTTACTATGTGTGTTTCCGTTAGGATCACACTCTTCTGCATGAGTCCTGGAGCTACTTCAGCCTCTAGTTTTTCTAGATTCCTTTTCAAGGATTTTGGGATCGTGCCTAGTGCTCCTATGATTATGGGTACGATTTCCACTGGCATATCCCATCTCCTTCTTATTTCTCTTTTCAGATCTTGATACTTAATCCAATTTTTCCCTCTCTTTCTCATTCAACTCTGGTGTCCCATGGTATTGCGACATCAATGAGTGATACTTTCTTCTTGACCTTGTCAATCAACGTCACGTCTGGTCTGTTTGCACGTATCACCCTATCCGTTCTGATACCATAGTCCCAGAGGATCTTTGCCTGATCGTTTTCTATCACTCCTTCAGGTTGGTGCTCGTACCACTTATTACTGCAAGGTAGCTGATGTTTCTTGCACAGGCTCCAGTGGAGGGTCTTTTGCTACTGAATCATGCCTCTTTTTGTACTGGTTCTGTGCAAGTGCCGGGCATTCACTTGCTATGTGGTTTATGGTTTCACTTTTCGTATTGCACTTCCTACATATGGAGAGATGTTATTTCCGTCTATCGTACTTTGAACATATCTGGTTCTTAGGGCCTGGATCTTTGTGCCGCTGTTAATCATTCCTTCAGTTTCCTTCTTTAGCTCTCCCCTCTGTAGCCATTGCCAATTGTCATCGCTGGCTAGTTCTTTAGTCTGTCTCATGTATTGTCCGTGCATTGGTTTGTTGTGCCAGTCCTCTGTTCTTTCTGTCTTTCTCCTGTCTCTGTATATTTCTGGGTCTTCGTCTACTTTTATTAGTCCTTCTTCCCATGCACTCTTTAGCCACTCGTCTTCCCTGGTTTTCAGATATTCCCCGCCCCAGTGCTCTGTTTTCGATGTTAACGCAGTCCTCTATACTTAGTAGTCCTCTCCCTCCTTCCTTTCGTGTTATGTATAGTCTGTCCGTATTTGCTCTTGGGTGTAGTGCTTTGTGTATTGTCATATGTTTCCTGGTTTTCTGATCTATGCTGCGGAGTTCTGCCTTCGTCCATTCGACTATTCCTGCGCTGTATCTGATTACTGGCACTGCCCATGTGTTTATGGCTTTTTATCATATTTCCGGCGTTGAGTTTTGACTTGAGTATCGCCTTGAGTCTCTGCATATATTCTTTCTTGATCGTGTCCTTCATCTCTTGGTGTTTTATATCTCCTCCTTCCATTATTCCCAGGTATTTGTATCCTGTCTCATCTATGTGATGTTGCTCCCATCTGGTAGCTTTATCCCTTCAGTTCTCGTTACTTTGCCTTTTTTTGTATGTTGACTAAGGCGCACTTTTCTATTCCAAAACTCCATCCTGATGTCCCCAGATACAATCCTTACAGTCTGGAGTTAGGGTATCTATTCCTTGATGCTCTTACCATACAGCTTGATGTCATCCATGAACATCAGATGGTTGATTCTGTTGTCTCTTTTCTTGAGTTGGTACCCGGCATCCATCTTCTGTAGTACTTTTGTCATGGGAATCATGGATACTACGAAGAGTAGTGGGGACAGTGAGTCGCCCTGGAAGATCCCTCTCCTGATATTAACCTCTGCTAGTCTTATTCCAGAGCTTGTAAGTATTGTATTCCAGTGCGCATTGTATTTTGAGGAAGCTGATGGTATTTTCCTCTGCCCCATATATTTTCAGGATTCTATTAGCCATGTGTGTGGTATCATGTCGAAGGCTTTCTTATAGTCTATCCATGTCATGCTTAGGTTGGTTTTCCTTCTCCTACTGTTCTTCATTACCATTTTGTCTATCAGGAGCTGGTCTTTTGTGCCCCTACACTTCCTTCTGCAGCCTTTCTGTTGGTGGGGGATGGTGTTTGTCTCCTCTAGGTAGTTGTATAGCCTTTCACTGATGATACCTGTTAGTAACTTCCACATTATTGGTAGGCAGGTGATAGGCCTATAGTTACTTGCTATATTTCCCTTACTCTTGTCTTTTGTACTAAAGGATGTTCTTCCTGTGGTCATCATTGGGTGCTTGGTGATTTGAGGATACAATGCTGGAGTTGTTCTGCTATTCGTGGGTGTAGGGCCTTGAAGTTTTTGAGCCAGTATCCATGGACTTCATCGGGACCTGGGGCTTTCCAGTTTGGCATTTTCTTTAGTTGGTGTCTGACTGTGTCTGTCGTGATGTCTG
Source organism: Macrobrachium nipponense (assembly GCF_015104395.2). NCBI lineage: Eukaryota > Metazoa > Arthropoda > Malacostraca > Decapoda > Palaemonidae > Macrobrachium > Macrobrachium nipponense. The sequence goes on along the minus strand of NC_061103.1, from coordinate 27,088,131 downwards.
TGAATCTTTGTTTTATTCTCCCTGTTTCTTCTTCCTTAACTTCCTGGAGCCATGATGCATGTTTGTTGTGTGATACCGGATTGCTCCATATGTTTTCCCAGAGTCTCTTACTTGGTTCGGCTTCAGGAATTTCTGGGTGGTTGTCTTCCCCTCTTAGTTGGCTGTATAGTCTTTTCTGGTTGGTTCCGAATAGTTTGTTCTGTTGGTATCCCTTATTCCTGTTCATGTACCGTTGGATCTTATGTGCTTTGGCCTTAAGCCTCTGTTTTACATCTTCTATGGTGCTGTTTAGTCCCCTCTCTTGTACTTTGTATTTCTCGTTGAGTTCCTCCTTGTTTTCTGCTTCTTAGCCTTTTTTCTGCCATCTCTTTCAGTTTACTCAAGTCAGATCTCATCACCATGATTTGCTTTTCCAGGCGCCTTTTCCAAGGAGGTTGCTGTTTTAGTTTCTGTTGGGTTGGTTGTGCTGGTGTTGGTGTTCGAATCCCCATCAGTTCTGCTACTAATCTTGCTCCTCATATGTCAAGTTATTTGTTTCTGTGATACTGGTGTCTGTATTATGCCCATTATTTCATTGACCTCACTTGTTTTCTCCCTTAATTTCTTAGTGTTGTAGGCTTTCATGGAGGGGATCTTTGTTCTCTCTGTATCTGGCTCCATCCATTGTCTGATCTTTTCTACCCATTCCGTCCTCTCTGTTACTTCGTCGGTGTTTCTTCGTGTGTCGTTGTTTGATACCTCATCCTCCCTGTCGTCTTCTGTGGCATCGTCTCTCAGTTCGTCTTCGTGTAATTCGTTGTCGTGTGACATTTCCCTTTCCAGTTCTTCTCTTTCTGTTGGGGAGAGCCAGTTCTTTTTCTTTATGTTCCTTACTTGGTCTGCCAGCCTCTTGACTGATTGGGGGGTGTTATCCATTCTCATTACAGCTGTGACCAATCTTCTTCTATATCCTTCTCCCCCGTCGGGTTGCTTCTGATGTAGCATCTCCATATTTCCTTATTTTCTTCTCTTGTCCATTTCTTCCTTTTTGCCTCTGTAGCTCCAATCTCAGGCTGTTGATTATTGTCGTTGTGGTGATCAGTTGCTGGATGACGACCTCCAAGTACCTGACCATCTTCCCCATCAATTGGGTTGAATACCTGGTTGCCGGACGAAGCTCCTCTGTTGCCAGAGGTTCCATTTACGTCGTTGTCGTTTATTCCTTCATTTCTTTCCATCATTGCTGAGTTTTGCTATTTAACCCATAGCTGGACCCTACCCCATCAGGGATAGGTACTCATTTACAGCTGAGTAGACTGAGGAAATTATGGTAAAGATCCTTTCCCAAGGAATCAACGCCGAGGAGAGCGGTCACCCATCCAACTACTGACCAGCCCCAATGTTGCTTAACTTGACTTAAGTCTATTGACGACCTAACCCACTCCTCCACGGCGCCACTTTATTATTATTATTATTATTATTATTATTATTATTATATTATTATTATTATTATTATTATTATTATTATTATTAAGGGTATAAGGGTGATTCATTTCCTTCCACCGATATCGTGAAATAGATCTTGAAGATATTCTGGATATTACCACTCGGGGTCGTAGATGTATATAGCTATTAAAGATTTAAACGAACAAGTTCCTTCTGTTTAATTAGCGCCATGAACGGAAAAAGTTGGAATCTTGCCCTCAATGTAAATTTAGTTTATACAGAAAGGAAAATCTTTTTTTTCTCTCAGACTTTAAGATATGCCACTGGTATAGTTGAAGATGGGGGTATGTCATGTCATTATGACTTGTTTACTAAAATTAATAAGAAAAAGAAGTAAATTTGACATTGGAGTATGCCATTATGACCTGTTTACTGAAATGAATGATAAGAAGAAGTAAATTTGAGATGGGAGTGTCATCATGAACTGTTTACTAAAATTAATATGAAAATATAGAATTTCAGCTGATTTATAATCAAAAGTAAAGTGGAATTGTTGTCTGAAGATTCTTCGCAGTGTTTTAAGAATGAGGTGTTGGTGCCATGTTTCCGTTTATGGTTTCCTGACCCAAAAGACAAATCAGGGTCTTGATATACGAATGATTTATTTAGCCTATCTTTCTGATGAGTATTTCACCCCCACGACACGACAGAGTCGGTAAAATCGTTAAAATATTGTAATCAGCCTTGATTAATTAGGTAAAATAAAATAAAAAATAATATAAAGCACTAGAATGCTTAAGGTAAATCTCATATGCCGATATAATTATTTTTTCAAAATTGATGATAGGTTTCAACTGTTACCTGCAGCTTCGATGATTATGTGAAGAGCGTATAAAATCCCATGGATTATTTAGGAAACTACTGAAAGCTAATGCTTAGTGAGAGAGAGAGAGAGAGGAGAGAGAGAGAGAGAGAGAGAGAGAGGAGAGAGAGAGAGAGAGAGGAGAGAGAAGAGAGTGCTCATAAAATATGTCTAGAGGACTGGTATATTGAAAGATATATAATATATATATATATATATATATATATATATATATATATATAATATTGTAATTATGTATTCTCTCATTGGAGAGATAGAAAGAGAGAATGCTTTTAAAGTATGCATCGTGAATTGGTATGAGGAAACTGGTATGATCGAGCGAATCGCAAAATATAATTTAGTTATTAAATAATAATAATAATAATAATAATAATAATAATAATAATAATAATAACTGTTAATAACAACCACTAAAGAGATATCAAACTAAGCGCAGAACCTGTAGTCCAAATATTGCTGGGTAAATGTGTGCATTCCGCCCGGAGGAGGGGGGGAGATGATGAGGCGTGGGCGTAGGTGGAGGTCCACTCCAGGGGGCGAGAAGTGGGGGGGGGCGGGGGCGGGATGGGTGACGGGTCAGGCTTCAGTAAATGACACCCATTTATTGCTTGTGTCAGTGATAATTACCCTCGGGCGTGTGCTGCTTCCACGCCCCAACGCCATCAAGCTCAGGAGTGAGTGGGCGTGGCGTTGGTGGGAGAGAAATCCCGCAGGACGATGAAATGGTTTAGACAGGTTCTCCGGTAAAGAGATTATATCTCAGCGACTAACCGTAATGCAATTTAAGTTCTACGTCGGGAATCGAGTTTTGCGTTTCCCAGCGCTGCGTTGCTAATGTTATTAAGGTATCGCTGTTCTTATGTATTTCGTTGTAAAACGCGTCATTGGGTTCATTACGAGGGTAGACTGTTGCGTATTGGTGAATTTCTCAGTATCATAAGTGTTTTTGTTAAGTTTTTAAGCTCTAATATTAATGCATAAATTTTATTTTCACCCATACTGCATTTTTAGTGGGGTAAACGGTAAACCATAGGCTAGTCATTAGGCAGAAATGTTAAGAACATCTTCATAATCGCTATTAAACGAAAAATTGCAATTGGTGTTATATTGGATTAAATTTTATATATTGTGTTTTTAATTTGCTGGCCAAAATATTTTTGCTACCTAAAAAGTTTCCATCAATTGTTCTACAATACTCAAAAGGTTCATTGACCTTCTTAGTTATTAGAAGTACAGAGACAACGACAACTGTAAAAATAATATTTTCCTATCTTAATTTATTATATATATATATTTATATATATATAATATATATATTAGATATTATAGATTATTAATATATATATATCTATAATATATAGATATATATATATCTATATATATATAATAAGTATATATATATATAATATATATATATAGGTATATATATCTATATATATATATATATATATATATATATATATAATATATATATATAATATATATATATATATATATAAATCCCATTGGTGCAATTCATTACCACGCAAAGCAAACTTCGTATATTATTCTTTGTGAACAAGAAATGTTCGTAAAACTTAGTATGACGGACTTAATTTCATGTGGAAGTTTTAATATTTCTTCAGTTACCCTGCTATGGTATCGTTTTCTGTATTAGCGTTCCATGTAAGAAAAAACTGAAGCATAAGCAGGGTGACTTAAAGTAAAATTACTTTTTTTTCTTTATCCACAGATCTTGTAAAGTTTTAAGCCATTCGAAAAGGTTTATGAGCAATAATACTTTAGGATGTGTTTATTTAGACACTTAGCTGTTCGAAAATGTCAGTAAATAATTTTCAGTCTTTTTCGGAATTCAACTATCGGACCATTTGGTAAATATTTCTTCAACTTTCCTTGAATAAGCTGTCATGATTATAGTGAAGGAAGCCGACTTTTTATTTTCATAAATTCCACGATGGTAACTTCAATCCTGTCTGTTCCACACATGCTTTACATCCATAAACTTATTCTCGAAAGATATATTAACAGCCGTTGCAATACAGTTGATTTATAGGCAAAAACTATTTATCATTTGCTAATGATAAAAAAAAACGTATAACTACGTGATACTATTGTTATTCTGTATTAGAAATTCAAATTATGCTTCGTTAAGTTAAGTAAGAGACAGGGAGAATCCATCTAGGATACTGAATAAGTTAGAAGAGATAATGAGCCTCTTGGGAAATATTTACGCTGCGAGTTCAATGTTCCATTTTAGTGCAATATTCTATTTTAAGATCAAGTTGTAGCCTTTTTTTGTGGGGGAGGGGGGACGTATTAAAAGCTTTACCTACTTAATCTAAGAGCTTACTAAATAGTCTTCGACAATGCAGATTTAAAAATACATTTTATCACACACACACGAAACATGTTGCGCGAAAATGTTTCGGATTAAAAGCGCATAGGCAAATGCCTGAACCACTGAAATCACATCGATTTGCAACGAAATACAAAATGATTGAATTTACATGTAACTTTTATATTGCTTGTGTTGCGACAGAAAATGGTAATATACCAGACATAGATAAGTTAATGTATTGTGACTTGTTATGTTAAATGAATAGTTTCTATACTGTTTTCGGTATAATGAAATGATTTATGTATTCCATATATATTGTTATTGGTAATTTTAGCAAAGTTGCAACCCTAGTTGCAAAGCGGAATTTTACAATCACAAGGGCTGCAGTAGCGAAAGCGGTAGGTATATAGAAGTAAATAGTCAAGTACTCGTATATAAAAAAATTAAAAGAAGAAGCAAGTAGCCGGAACAATAATGATTTAAGAAACGGGACTCAAGTGAGCCGGCCAAGTGCAGTTCCGTTTGCTCCTATTTTGAACCTGTTTCGGCGATTCACTTACATGATTTAGAAGAGCTTCCATGATTTTGTCTCATCTGGAACAAAACTTCCAGGAAGGCTCGATACAGAGCCTCGCAGGATAAGGCAAGGCAAATCTAGTATTATGTACATGGTAGTGTGTGTAGTGTGGAAATATTTGAGCGTAAGGAATAATCAGAATTAACAAAAGTATATATACATTTATACACACACACCATGCACGAAGAGCTATGGACCGAGGCGCTCGAAAATTCTTGGAAGGCTTTCTCAAGATGCAATTGTTCTTAATTTTTACAGAGGAATAAATATCACCCAATACATTTGATGATTTCTATGAGCCATGATATCTGAATTTCATAAAATTCTCTAATGCAAATATGATTTTGCTCAGCATTTACGAGGCAGCTTCAGGAAAAGGATTGGGTGCACAAATTGGTTATCACAATTGAGTGATATCATCAGTTAACACCATTCAGTGTCTATTATATGATGAACATTGACTTATATCGATTGTGCATCACGTCTTAAAGCTGTTTTGTAAATCCAGGATACTTGGCAGCACGAACACACTCGAAACGGAATAATAAATCTATAAATCTTTTCGTTAGGAGAGAATTCTCTGTGACTTCTTTTTTATGGGATGGCATAATTTAACAATATGAGGCGCATAATTTAACAATATAAGGCGCTACAAAATCCTAAAGCAGTTTATTTCAGAGGTTACCTGGAGCACCGTCGGTTTATTTAATGGTAACTTCATTCTCTTGTGACGGGCAAAGGCCCGTGATGATCTAAGGGAGCCAGGAATAAGTTGGAATTCGTCCATGGCTGGTGGAATCTGGAGAGCTGAGACCCCGCCAGGGAATTCTCAGGGTTCAGAGGGTGGGACAGGAACAGATTCCTGACCGTTTAATGGTCTTCCACAGCTATTAGGAGACACTGTGGACAGGCTGTAATGATTGTTAAGAATTTTATTCAATTGGTTCTAACGATTTTTCGCATTCTTAATATTAATTTGCATGATTTCCAAATCAAAGCAGAGAGATGTTATTGTTTTATAATGACTTTTACAATACACTGTATATGGCAACATCGAATCTCTAATGGTAATAGGTGCAAGAAGTTGTTATTTCAAGGAATTCTGATGTTGTTGTCACGAGCATATGATAGCTTTTGTTCATGGAAATGTGATTGGCTTAAAAGTAATTTTCAGGGGCTGTTAGGGCCAGCAAAAATTATTTAACCAACTTCTTCCACCAGGGATCATTATTTCACGGTAAACCTTACTCCTGTTCTTTTTTAATGCTATTTTGCTTTATTATTATTATTATTATTATTATTATTATTATTATTATTATTATTATTATTATTATTATTATTATTATTATTAACAACAGCAGCAGTACTAGTTACAGTTTCATTTTCAGTATTTTTGGATGTTTCGGTACCGGCTTCTACAAAGTGGAGCCATCTTTACTAATGGTCATTGGTAACCGTTTTCATGGCTGACATTTTACTGTATGTAGTAACTGTTCTTTTTGGATATTACTAGTTGTTTGCATCATTTACTTCCTGTAGCAGTGTACAGAATAGTCAAAATACTGAATACTGTTTGATTTGTATTTGGTAGTCTGCCTAGCTAGTTATCGAATTCTTAGGAAGATATTTATCTGACTCCCAAGAGAGAGAGAAGAGAGAGAGAGAGAGAGAGAGAGAGAGAGAGAGAGAGAGAGAGAGAGTACTTAATGCTATGAAATTGTGGTGGCTTGTTTGGGGCTTGCTATCGAATTCTGTGAAAGACATCTAACCCCCTCTCAGGACGAGAGAGAGAGAGAGAGAGAGAGAGAGAATCTATATTATGGATTCAAGTACCGCTTACGCAGGAGATGGCAACCCCCACGAGAATTCCCCCTAACGATCAACCGCAATTTCCGATAGAGGTTAAAGCTACACGTCGCTGAGCAAAAGAAGGAAGTCTTGGTTTTCTAATGACCATAACGAGGCTTTCCTTAGGTTATTCGCAGAATGGGTATAATACACAGATTTGTAATCCATTAGTCGTCTATAATATCTCTCTCTCTCTCTCTCTCTCGTATGTAACTTACAAAACTAAGTAAGAGAACGTTCATTCATAGTTATTCTTTTTAATTCCCTGATTGTTCAATTCTTGAGTACATATTCTTTTAATCTATCAGTATATCTCCTAGTACTTCATTATACAAATTGGTTCATCTGAGTACATATTCTTTTAATTTCTATCAGTATATCTCCTAGTAAAAACCTCATTACAAATTGGTTCAATTTCTTGAGTACATGTTCTTTTAATCTATCAGTATATCTCCTAGTAAAAACCTTCATTATACAAATTGGTTCAATTCTTGAGTACATATTCTTTTAATCTATCAGTATATCAGTAAAAACCTTCATTATATTGGTTCAATTCTTGAGTACATTTCTTTTTAATCTATCGTAATTCTCCTAGTAAAAAACCTCATTATACAAAATTGGTTCAATTCTTGAGTACATATTCTTTTAATCTATCAGTATATCTCCTAGTAAAAACCTTCATTATACAAATTGGTTCAATTCTTGAGTGCATATTATTTTAATCAATCAGTATATCTCCTAGTAAAAACCTTCATTATACAAATTGGATGATAATCTTTGTATCGTTTAGGTTTTTTTTTTTTTTTTCTTGATTATTCGTTTTAATACCTGTCTGTTACTTAACAGTTCAGCAGATTTATAACGTTTAGAAGCAGACCCTCAACTGGAATAATTGTTATTTAGAAAATAAAACCGTGAATATTTTCCAATCTTGTATTTAATCTTGTATATGAGGCTTTGTATATGCATGCAGGCGCTTTTATACATGAGAATGCTGTAGTTAAGTATGCGTGAGGTAATGATGGCGAGCATGTTTATATTTCTACAAAATATATCTGAATCCGAGATCCTTCTTCGGGGCAGTATAATGTAGATTAACCTCATTCTGCGTTATCGTGTTTGTATTCGAATACCACCTAGGAATTAGAACTTCTTCCTTTATGAAATCGAGAAGTTGAGAGGTCATTGCTGCTATAACATAACACACTCAAATAAATAAATAAATAAATAGCTCTCTCTCTCCTCTCTCTCTCTCTCTCTCTCTCTCTCTCTCTCTCTATATATATATATTATATATATAGTATATATATATATATACTATATATATTATATATATATATATATATAGATACTAGATATAGATATATATATATATATATATATAACATTATAATATATATATATATATATATATATATATATATATATATATATATATATATATATATATATATATTTATCTTAATAGACATATGGATGGTATTTATGTGACTTTGCATATGCAATGAAATGCTGTATTGATAGATAACTACGAAGTTTATTAGGTAAATTTATTATTCGGAATTCGGGATGAGAATTAAATGGGTTTGTTTAGAAAGAAACAAGTAGTTCAAAAAATTACATGCAAGGGCTTCCCATTCGTCAAACATTTGTGCCGTGGTATAATTGAGGTATGTATGAGCCCATTGTAATTAGAAACTGAAAAAAAGGTTTTGTCATAGCATGATGGCTGTGTTCGTCCTGCCGGTGGTAATAATAATAATGATAGCAATAATAACGAAAGCAAGTTCTTATCTCGTGTTTCTGAGTAAATGAGGTCCTTTTTCTCCTGAAACAAGAAACGACACAATAAACTTCAGCCCATTTGCATGACAAAGTAAATAGTACTGTGGAGGCCTTTTACAACGCTGCAGTTGTGGTAGCAACAATGTTTCTAGTGCATGGGAAACTCCGGACGATAAATCGTCGTAATGGTTAATTCTTGCCCCTCTTTTAATTCTGCGGATGGAACAGAGCCTTTATCTTTTCAGTTTTAACGTATTTGTCTATTGTGGCCATTTCCTGAAACATATGAGGCCTCTTTGTGTATATTTTTGCATAAATCTACATTGTTTCGTTTCGTCAATGCTCACGCTGTATCCTTAATATGGTAATGAATGCAAGATATAAAAAAAAAGTTTGTTTTGCACATCTGTTTTCTCATAATTCAAAATTAAAAAACTTAAAATCTCGAACATTTTATAAAAGTATTTACCTACATTTGTTTATTATTAAAATGTATTTTCTACATTTCGTATTTCTTTTGATCAAATGCTAGAACTGATAAGTTCTCATATTGATTTCCGTAATCGCACATTTTATGTAATAGATACGCTGTTTTTTTCAGTTTCCTTATTATATATTATATATAATATATATAGATATATATATATATATATATTTTCATTAGCAAATGTATACAAAAAGTTTTAAGAAATCGAGAGTTTAAAGAGGTCGCTCTTGTTCATACAAATACTAGGTAAAAAAAGTAATCAGTGGATTCTATTAATACACACACGCATATATATATATATATAAATTTATATATATATATATATATATATATAATATATATATATATATATATATATATATATATATATATATATATATATATATATATGTATGTATAATTTACTTTTATACATATGTTGAGTGCGAAAGCGAGAGAAAAAGTTACAATTGATTTTTGTTTTCACTTCTACCATAGTAAGTACAATATATATATATTATATATATATATATATATATATATATATATATATATATATATATATATATATATTGTACTTACTATGGTAGAAATGAAAAAAAAATCAATTGTAACTTTATATATTTATGTGGGTGTGTGTGTGTAAGTATATATATATATATATATATATATATATATATATATATATATATATATATTATATATATGCGTGTGTGTATTAATAGAATCCACTGATAACTTTTACCTAGTATTTGTATGAGCAAGAGCGACCTCTTTAAACTTGATTTCTTAAAACTTTTTGTATACATTTGCTAATGAAAATCCTGAGATCCAAATAAACAAATCATGGAAGAAACGGTAACCCAATTCTGACATATGTGGTGCGAGTTCGAATCATACTACTTTCGTCTGAGTTTTCCTCACTTGGATCTGAGGGCTTCGTAAAGACTAATGATCCAGAAAGTGATGGAAATCTGGAAGTTAAGAGGCCATTGTAGCTAATACAATATAATATATATATATATATATATATATATATATATATATATATATATATATATATATATATATATGATATCACGCGCGTTTACTTTTGTGAGTGTATTGTTTATGATATAATGAAAGGTGAATAATAAAGTAAATGAGAAAGTAATTACGTACCCAGTCAGTTCATTCTTACATGACTTTGTTACCGCTACAAAATCCCCCCGGGGCGGGGGGGTGGGGTTGTTTGTGGGGGTGAAGGTTAAGGAGAATAGCCAGGTCGACTGGTAAAAGCCTTAATTCTTCATAAAGTTTCCTCATGAGATGTTTACGAGGAGAGAGCATTTTCCGCTCTCAATTTTCCTCCGAGGTTAACATAATTCTTCGTGATCTCTGTTAATAACGGGGATTTCTTCCTCATTACATACCTCTTTTAGAAATCGGATGGAATCAATGAGACGTTTTGGGGCATATTTCGTAAAATTGATTAAACTAACGGCAAAGCCTTCATTTATAAATATATATTACTTAAATGCATAATAATCGGTGATTATAGTTTTCGGTAAATACGTTTAATAGGAAGGTCTTTAATTTTCATTATTAGCAATGCATTTGCTGTCGTTTTTAATTTCTAGAATTAAAAAGAATGGTTGAGTCGAACAGATATTGCAACGTTGTAAAGTTAATGATAAAATGCAATTAACTAATCCCAGAATAAGTTGCGAATTAACTAAGCTCCGCCACCCCTTTGCTAATGTCGATACCTTCTGATGTAAATAATTTATTTGGAAAAAAGTTTCAAGTCTAATTTAGGATTAGTTTCCCACAAAGTGGTCATGAAATTACCAACATAATTTATATTGGCTTGACTCTTTTGTATTAAATGCCTGAATGAATTTCTTCAGTAGATTTAGTCATATTTTTAAAACTGTTTCCGATTCTTTTTTCGTCTCGATATTTTTTTTTCAATGGATAATTATGTATTCGTTTAAATTAGGTGGGAAATTAAGCGTTTTTGGATTGTTCTTCATTGATATTCTCATGCTTCTGTACAGTTATTTCCCCTCTTGCCTCAAATACCATTATTAATTTTTTATTCAGTTAATCCAAAGGACTTAAATGGGTAAATCTCATTTATGCTTAATCCATGCTAATTTCGGTGGCAATCCTCATTGTAGAATTACCTTTATATTTGCGGGGTGTATTTTATTTCTTAAATGCTGCGTTTATATATATATATATATATATATATATATATATATATATATATATATATATATATATATATATATATATTGTCTACTTCTCGTAATGCTGTCTTTTTTTTATTTAGTTGAAGCAGTTTTAATGATTCCTTTTAAGAAATGTCGAAATTCCTCGAGCCCTGAATACATATTGTATATTTATTGATTCAAAAAATTTAAACTTTATTACAACTCGATATATCATGACGAAGGAACGTGAATTCATAAACCCAGGAGTCGAGGAAATAAGTACTATTTGCAACATGAAGGCTGTTTTCAAAGTGGCACATTTGTTTTTTTTTTTTATTAAAGTGAAACTTTACCTTTATGTTTATGTGACAGAGGCGCTTCGTGTCAAACGGTGCTCAGGCATGGTTTGCTATGTTTCTGTATTTGGACAATATCTTTTATGGAAGAGTAATGAGAAAACGTAAGGAAAGAACCAAAGTTAATAGTGTGGAATTTAGGGGGAGAATAAAATGAAAGTAAAAGGGAATGTCTTCACATAGTATATATATTTGTTAAAACCAGACTTATATTCTAGTTTTCATGAAATATATATAGTATATGTTAAGAGCAGACTGACATTCTAGTTTTCATGAAATAGCTCTTATTATTTGCAGTATAACATTAACTGTAGCCTCTGTCTTACAGGCTGCTTTTATCGCAATGTAAAATAGTCGTTGTCGATACAATAGACAGTTACATCATCATACAGACACACTTCAGGACATACCATGAGTTCTCATAAGCAACCTGTGAAATAGTTCAGTAGTTTAGCATTTGTGTTCACAACCTTCAAATAATTCTTGTGTTGATCTTTATTAAAATGAATTTTTGAATTGTCTGTTTTCCTTTTATGAACAGCTTTTCAATTACTTTATTGTTCCTGGTTCTTTCATTGTTCCTAGTTATCGTGCATCGAACACCTGGACTTAAATCTCGATTGGAACAACCGCGGAACAAGAGGTTAATCACTCGTTCGCGGATATCCCTCTCCTCTCCGAAGCTTTTCAGAACTTCTGTTGTCTCTCTTCCTTCTCCTATTCTGCGATCATGTTTTTTTTTCTTTTAACCAATTGCATGACCTTTTATGAAGAGATATCACTCTCCAGTTCTTTTTAAAATGATTTCTCTCCATCGCCTACTCCATTTAGGGATTTCCGTGTGGAAAGTGGGCCGTAGTACTTTCGAAAATAAAAAATGCTTTTGGAAATAGGTTAATATTTTGTATCATTAATGGTAACAGTATATACGTATATGTATTATAATACTATAGTATATATTATTAATATATATATACATATATACACACACACACATATGTAATATATATATATGCGTGTATATATATACCCATTATAAAATATATAGGCTATATGTATTATATATTATATATTATCTAAATAAAAGGAGAGCCCATAAAAACAACCAAAAATGTAGAGAGGAAAAATAAAAAGTACTATATTTCAGAGACTGCTGTCTCTCTCTTCAGGTATATACCTGAAGAGAGAGACAGCAGTCTCTGAAATATAGTACTTTTCTCTCTACATTTTTGGTGTTTTTATGGGCTCCTTTTATTAGATGGAATTCTGTTGTTACAGAACACCTTTACCAGTCATATATATATATATATATATATATAAAGGTGTGTTTTTGACTTCCATGGGAGTTCAAAATTCTTTGACATTTTGATCAGTTATAAGGAATATATATATATATATATATATATATATATATATATATATATATATATATATATATATATATGATGTGTGTTTGACTTTCATGGGAGTTCAAAATTCTTTGACATTTGATCAACCGTCATAAGGAATAAATACCAACGACACTTCAAAATATACACACACACATATATAATATATATATATAATATATTATATATGGATATATATTGTGTGTGTGTATATATTGTATGTATGCAAGTATGTATAAACAAAGTTACTGTCACGAAGGAAAACTGAAACACTGGACACTGGAGAGGCTTAGGTAATAAGACGAAAGTACTGAGCATCTCCATATTTTTAATTTTCCTTCGTGGTTGTTCGTATATTCATCACGGATTTTATTTCTTCGAGATTTAAGATAAAATATGTATATATATGTTATATAAAAGAGGGCTATAATAAATTATATGTTTAATATACTATTATAATGTGATGTGCTATACTTTTTTAGAATGTGCAGACTTATCAATTTTAACTTCCCATGGAGACAGAGTCCGAGCGACAGCTGAATAAAGCTGATATCTCTTTTCTGGGATGGTGTGACACTAAGATGCTTACTTAGCAGGTCAATGTTCGTTCTGTTAGTATGCGAGTTCGAGAGGCTATTGTTCAAGGTGCCTTTGAAAACTGGCTGTGACCAGTTACTTGGGGCGTTGACGAAGAGTGTGAATTCATGTGTACGTGTGCGAACTATGTCCATTCTTAATGGCATGGTTTAGCCAAGAACTAGGGAGACAGCTACGGGAGAAAAGGCAGAATGCTGAGATAGCTCTGCGAAAGTTATATTTGTTTCTGTGTGTGACGTTCCAGGCGGCAATGGGTAAGAATCGTTATGATTTAGCCAAAGGGATGGCTTGTTTTGATATCTTGTAAAGATGTTCTATTTCATTTAATCTTTTGACTTTGTCTTTACAATTGTGTGTGCTCACTAGTGTGTTCTCCTGTCTTTTAAACAGGCGGTCCTAGTGATGGGACTAAGTGTCCTAGTGGAGGGAACTATAATATTTTGGAGAAGAGATAATTGGTGTGACTAATTACTGATTAAGACATATAAATACCGGGGGGTTATCTGAGTTAATTGATCTGTGAATTACCATTCCATTAACTTATCCTGTAAGAACCTGAATTATTCAACTAGTACTTTGCTTTGAATAAACGTATATATTTTTGTAGCTCCGACTCTGATTTGATGACCTTAGATAATGGAGAGAGAGAGAGAGAGAGGGAGAGAGAGAAATAGAAGGAGGAGAGTGAGAGGCTTTACCCAGTGGGTCGCTTTTGAGGAAGAGAAGGGAGGTTGAAGGAGAGAGCGAGAGAGAGAGATAAGAGAGAGAGGTAGAGAGAGAGAGGCTATTACCAGTGGTCGCTTGAGAGAGAGAGGAGAAGAGAGAGAGACTGAGTGTAACCAGTTCGCCTTACGCTATGGCTAAACGCATAGCAAATATGAAAATAGCAGGGGGGGGGGGGCACGACGCTCCTTGCTGCTAATATATATATATATATATATATTATATATATTATATATATATATAATATATATATATATATATTTTTTTTTTTTTAAGTGTCTTGGTATTTATTCCTTATGACTTGATCAAAATGTCAAAGAATTTGTTAATGAAATAAGTTTATTTCGTATATTCGACTTTATGTTTTACAGTCACAAAAGAAACAAACTTATTATCGAGTAAATGATCCGACCTCAATTCGAATGTCTTAGTTGGCGTTGGCACGTGCATAGTGTTTGTGCTATTATTTGTCCTTATATTTCTTGGTAGGTTGAAGACTGCCTTGTAGTGAGAGCCTTCTTTTGAACCCTTATTTCATGATGTGCATGATGCTAAAAATCTGTGATATCAAAACATTAGATCATTGTCGGTTATTTCATGAGATCATTGTCGGTTATTTCATGTGCTTGAACTTAACCTAGCGTCGCATTCTCGAAAAAAAGTAAACTTTTGTACTCCCATGGAAGTCAAAACACACCTTTTCAAGTTTAATTTGAATTCTATAGTGATCCGTCTATGAAATGTTATAAAAAACAGCCATTATTTTGTGTTTTTTCGTCCCTTCCTTAAAAAGAAAGAAAAAAAAGAAAAAAAACCAAAAAAAAAGAAAAAAAAAAAACTTTCGAACTTCCCTGAAAGTCAAATCACAGCTTCTCAAGTCGAATTTAAATTGTCTCTACGAGTAAAAAAAATAAATAAATAAATAATTTTCCCCTTTGGCTTGAGCTAAACTTCTCTTCGTGTTCTTGAAAAGGAAAAGAAAAATGAAACTTTCGAACTCCCCGGGAAGTCAAAACACAGCTTCTTCTCAAGTCGAATTTAAATTGTCAGGTGGCTCGTCCCTTAAGATGGTCTCTTTAGCGGAGAGAGAATCCGTCTAGACCGTCTCTGCCTGCCGCGGGATTGCGACCGACCATTACTAAGCCCACGCACGCCCCGAGTTTGATGGTACTTTAGGAGTTGGGCGTGGAAGCAAAGCATACACGAGGGTGTTATCTCCGACACGATCAGTAAATGAGCGCCATTTGCTCGATAACTTCCTCCTCCGCCCTTCTTTATTTTGCTTCTTTATTTTACCTCAGTTCTTATATTGGGTATCCGGTTACGCGAGGATTCGTCGGCCACTGTTCCTTTATTTGAGGTATAAAAGATACCTTATTCTTTGGAGAGATCCAACTGGAATTGTTAATGAAGTGCTGAAGACCTTCTCTCGCCTTGTAATGGTTTCATCTCATAACTTAATGAGTTATGTCCATTTAGCTGGACGGGGCATGCCACTCGAATGTTGCGAGCTCGCGTCTTCCCCAGGGCGATGAATAATTACTGGCTCTTTATCATGATCAGTTACTGCTGCAGAGTGGGGTCTGCGGTGGGAGGTTGAAACCAACATAAGTTGTTAACTTAAGTGTATAGAAATCCCTTCATTTTTAGCCTATTATGTCGTGTTCTTCCATATTTATGCCTTTGTCGAAGGTCATTTTATTTTAGAAATACTTTTCAAGTCATTATAATCCCCAAAACTTACCTTAATTTAAAATCCAAAACTGCTTGTTTTGTGTGGTGGCCATCATATAAAACATGCATCAGGTAGTGCTAATAAAGAGCTACGCTCCTCTTAGACTTCTTTCTTGTAGCTGTTTTGTCGACACTGAAGATTAAATTGCAAATACAATGTCCTGAAATGTGGATGTGGCTAAATTTGCCTTTATGCAAATCGGTACCAATCAACATAATTTATTTCATTTGGGGGTGAGACATATCGACTCTCTCTCTCTCTCTCTCTCTCTCTCTCTCTCTCTCTCTCTCTCTCTCTCTCTCTGCTAGTTTCCATTGCATACAGCGTGATATATATTTATTCAATTTCAATATTACCTGCTTTGTAAGTACTTTACAGATGAATTTATGTCCTGCGGAAAAATTATGGTTTCATCAGCATGCAAAATTGCTTTCAAGTTCTGCTGCATTAATTTTATTTATACATATCACCAACTGAAGCAATTCAAGAAGTGCATGAAAGCAGTCTATGAAATTGTAGGATATATCGTCAAGCAACCAGGCAATATATATTTCCTCTTTCATTATAATACAAACATTCCTCCCATATATGTTTATAGTTTTACTATTCTTGTATTGAATGGTTTTACCTTCCCATGCAAAGGAATTCTGCGCCCTGTGAAACAGTTCTGATAAGAAAGGTAATTTAATTGATATTTAATTATTTACAGTTCCTTTATTCTTTATCACTCTTATGCTTTTAACAAATCCTTTATTCTTTATCACTCTTATGCTTTTAACAAATCCTTCTTGGTCTTCATTATACATATACTTTTGAATTTAGTTCTCCATGTTCAGCTGTTCCTAACATTGTTATGTTTAACTCGTGTTAGACACGAATCTCTCTTAAGCGGTGTTTAATTAGGTTTCACGTATGTTTGTCAATCAAGTTTCATTTGTATGTTTGTTATTTTGGCACTTTTTCTCTTTTGAACCTTGTGTTTTTGTGTATATTTACGTAAATAGGTAAAGCATATGGCGCTTGTATATTTTTCCAGTTGGTTTAGACTTTCAGTGTTATTTTATATCTATATATATATATATATATATATATATATATATATATATATATATATATATATATATATATATATATATATATATATATATATATATATATATATATTAGGTTATTTTGGATTAACGCAAACAATCAACGTTTTCTTTGCCACAAACAAAGAAATATATTGGAAGTACCGATTATTTTTTCTTTGGGACCCACGGAAACCCCTAACTCATTTTCGTTAGTATGAATTAAATCTGCATGTTCGTCCCCTCCGAGATTTTCATGAATATGAAGAAGACGTCTAATTTAAATCACAGTAGACATGTCACATGCTATGAGTTTGGTGGAATAAGTCTTGGAGATATGAAGCCCCAGGGGTAATTATCACTGGAACAAGAAGTGATTAGCTTGTGTCTAGACCTCTTCTCCGGCCGTCTAGTATTCCCTTATCTTTTTTTTTGCCTCCTTATTTTTGCCTTCAAATATCAGGATTGTTATGTGATGGCGTAGGCAATTCCCCTAGGGATTCCTGATCATCTGTACTGCCTGGACGTTTTTTTTAATAAATTTTAAGACTTTGTTTTGTAATACTATGATAAATATTGTCTCTTTTTCTGTCAGAAATCGGTTTTACATTGTTGTGGCTTATTATGATAAATATTTCATTGAATAAATCATTTAACGTCTGGAGTTATCAGGTAATGTCAATTTACTGAAATTATGTAGTTGGTCTTTAGTATTTCATGACTGATTGCTGTGCTTATTTGTTAGCAATTGTACTTTTGGTGCAGTTTTTCTCTGCATGATAAAAAATTTTTTCTTGAGTTAACAAGTTTGGACAGTCTGGACCTTTGAAATAAAAGCAGTGAAATTTTGTAATTGGATTTGCAAATTCAAACAAATTGGCCATGCATACCGTAGCACTAAATCATTTTGTTGATAAAACTTGAAATGAGACAGTGGAAAAATTGTAATATTTGCACGTTTTGATTTACTTCGAAATTCTCTCTCTCTCTCTCTCTCTCTCTCTCTCTCTCTCTCTCTCTCTCTCTCTCTCTCTCTCTCTCTCTCTCTCTCTCTCCTCTCTCCGGGCGTCTAGAGCTTTTATTTTTTATTTTTCGTACGGTGTATTACCTCTTCCCCTTCGACTAAAACCAAATGCTTTCATGAATTAAAACACCCTATTGTGGATCTGAATCCACGTTAATGAATATCTCATTCCTGTAATAACACTTTTGTTTTTACTAATGTAATCTTTATTGTGGTATGATTTATATTCGTATCTTATTGGAGGCCCTTTTACGAAGAAATACGTGAAACTTTTGTTTCCCTTTATTTTGATGATAGCTTTCATAATTATATATATATATATATATATATATATATATATATATATATATATATATATATATATATATATATATATATATATACGTATATATGTAGGTATTTATGTATATATGTACCTGTATATGGCAAATGATTCCTCGAAGGCATAAGCTTGTCACAAGAATTAGGCTTTAAGTGATATATGTGGCTTAATATTTTTAATTGTAAAAGCAAAAAATATGCGAAAACATACAATCATAGATGTATACATTTATACATAGACACGCATATATTTGTCTATATATATAGTATATATATTGCATAAAAACTGCAAAAAACACAGGTTCACTAACCAAGTAGAATGCCCATATAAATAGAGATGGAGAAAAGGAGAACGCAAATTTTCTAGGTTATGTCCAACTTTCTTCAAAGAGTAATGGCTTTGATGATAGTGAGTGTTCGTCATCCTTACAACATGATCTACAATCATTAGAAAACTTTGCCTTCATTTCATGGCCTTTCTGAAAGATACATGTTGGTAGTGCTTGTAATGATAATAAGAGGTTTTTAAAGATTATATATTGCCTACTGTTTAAAGGTGCTATTGGCGAAACAGTAACCCTGGCCTTGGGTACAGCGCTTGACCCACCGTTGTTAGGTGTAAGGCTCACATCTAGCGTACGACCATTGCAAATGGTTACCAACCATTTGATTTCAAGAAAATGGGCGTTAAGCTGACATCCAAGACTCTAGAAACCTGAATAATCATTATATTATATATATATATATATATATATATATATATATATATATATATATATATATATATATTATATATATTGTGACAAGGTGTCAAGTATCTGGTTACTACACTTACCATTCATTAATTATTACCTCACAACAGCCAGACACCTGAACCCTCATCACAGGTACTAAACGACTGAATACTCTAAAGGCAACAGTGATCCCTTAACAACTTACCAGTATTGCAGAAAATCAGACTAAGTCCATCAAAACAGGTGTGAGGTAATCTTGTAAGTAATCAAATTAATCAATGGGCATCACTCCATCAACAACTTTAAAAGTCTAAGTATTTCCCTGATTTCAAAAGTCTAAGTACTTCCCTGGTTCTAAGTCACTTCAAGTTAATTGAAGGAAAACAGATCAATTACCACTCAATGTTTCTACCTAACATCAATATAATCATAATTAAATACTGGTGTAAAATAAAGAAAACACTTTTAAACATTTTAAATACCAAAATTTATTATTAAACTCAAAACTTGTAAGTGAAATTCACGATATCAGGGAATATTACTGTTACTTGAAAACAAAGTAAAGTTTAATTAATTCTTGAATCAATTCAGTAAAATTAAATCAAAATTAATTTATCACAAAATTCAAGAAAATTAATCCAATCAAAATTCAGAAGTGTTAGGCAATAATTGAAATTTGGAAATTAATTCACAAGTGCTAAACAATAATAAAACTTGAAAAGAATTCTAAGTAAATGCAAATTAATTCACAAGTGTTAAATTCAATTAAATGTGCAACGATTAAGTAATGAAAATAACTAAGTTAATTAAATTGTGAATGCAAATGAAAACACAGAAAAATGTTGAAAATATCAAAATTGCAAAAGTATTAATCACAGAATACAAAATCAAAAGACACAATTCAATAAGAAAATGAATAAATGCACAAAACATAAAAAAAATCACTTCAAATGAAACAAACATAAAACACAAAAATTTGCAATGTGTAAAAATGTAAATAGTTTCTCTCAAACCATTGTACTATTAGTTATTAGTTCTCTAAACCATCATAACCAATAGTTATTAGTTTTTACCAAACCACCGACTATTAGTTATTAGTTTTTACCAAACCACTGACTATTAGTTATTAGTTGCAACTAATAAAAATATAACACACTTTACCTTTTTGGTATACCAATTTCTTTCTTTGCTGCAGCTTGTTTCACATTCCACAAAAACCAGGCGCCATTACACACACAATGTTTGTTCAGATTCCACAAAACACTAAATAATATTAAATAAACTCTAAGAAATATCCAATCTGAAATCTACAAGTTACGAGTGACCATTTTACGTTACGTTAATATCAATTATGGCAAGGCAGAGAGAGAGAGAGATAGGGAGAGAGTGAGAGAGAGAGGTCTGAACGTAACACTGTTTTAAGATGTAATGGAAGTTGGACAGTGGAGATGACACTAAACGTTTTGGGCAATAATTCTTTCTAGAAGCTTCGAAAAGTGATGCAACTTTACAGACAAACTGTGGAATCTGCACATGGTTTCAGGCAAAGATGAAAGCGTATGAGACCATTCTGTTCAACAAAGACACGTACTTGACCAAGACAGAAATCAAGCAAAAGTCCCTATCATACGTGATGACAGAATTCCAAAACACAAGGAAGACCTTGAGGTCTCTAATGAAACGTGTTGACAGATTAGGAAAGCAAAGCAGAAACTTCGGGGTCTCTTATTGCAAGGTGTTGACATAATAGGGAAACAGCTCTAGCTTTGAACGGACAAAGAAAATCTCTCTCTTTCTACATTCTACGTTATATATTCTTTTACAATATGTAATGCAGAAATCTGAACACACATTTTAAACATCCTAATTCTAAGGCTGCTAGGAATCTGAAAAAATTTTGCCAAATTCTACATAACATTTTATACAGTCTAAGAGGGGATATATGCGTTTTGAAAGTAGCAATTATATATATATATATATATATATATATATATATATATATATATATATATATATATATATATATATATAGATATATGCTTAACCGAAGGGGAATTTAATTAGGCGATAATAGAATTGTCGGCACCCAGGCGCGAACCTAGGACACCATACAAATCCACTCCACCACGGCAAAAGGCTCTTGTGGTAGTGGAGTGGGTAAAAGCATCACTGATGTTCCTGGATTTGTATGGTGTCCTAGGTTCGCGCCTGGGCGCCGACAATTCTATTATCGCCTAATAAAATTCCCCTTCGGTTAAGCATATATGAATATATATTAATTCCGAGGTAGAGTGAATTAGATATTAAAAGACATTTGTAGCTCGATGTGTGTGTATATTATATATCTATATATATAATATATATATATGTATATATAAAGAGAGAGAGAGAGAGAATATAGTAAGTGGTAGGCTACATGTGTGTTAATATGTATCCGTGTTTGTTTGTCCAAGCCTGTGCGTTCGTGCGTATGTTGTGAATTATTTTTAACTAGATTCATTTCTTACAGAAGTGGAATAGAAGCTACGTATATCTATAAATTTATGCCGTGTGTGACATAAGATTCTTCAATTTTGCTAATCTAAATTGAAGGGATAAGTCTCAGTGAGTAATAATGATCTTTTGACCTAAAGAGAGTTCGCAAGGATAGGAATACTATTATGTAACGAGACAGGACACTGCATATTTAGAGTGCTTTGCCAAAGATGATATAAAGATACTATTTAACATTGTTTTTATGATATGTTAAACATGGAAATAAAAAAAAAGTTTCTTTATTATGAAACGACGACATTCGTCAATTTCTGTCGCACGTTATAATGTAATTAAGTCTTTATTAGGGGTTAATTGTGAAACTAGATATGAATGAAAATCAAAATACAAGCTAACTAAAACAATGACTTCTGGGTTGAAGATAAAGACTTATTTTTTAGACAATTAATATCTAAAACTAATGACATTTTCCTCCTTCCTTACTCAGTTCCAACTGCCTCTCTCTCTCTCTCTCTCTCTCTCTCTCTCTCTCTCTCTCTCTCTCTCTCTCTCTCTCTCTCTCTCTCTCTCTCTCTCTCGCCCCGTCATTTTCCCAAGTATCTTTTCCCCATCAGTGTCTTGGGCCTTGCCACGCCAGCGTAGGAGATGCATTGAACATTTGCAATTCATGACTCCGGAAGATGTGATGTGCTGGTTTCAGAGCCGGGAGATAGAGACGCGATATCCTTCAGATGAGCTGTTTTGAAAAGCGTCTTTCCCCTCCCGGGGTCTGGCTAGTGATTCAAATCAACCATTAACTTAGGACATGGCGGCTCCATATGAATATAAGAAGAGTCGGTGACGACAGCCATTATGGCGAGCATCGGCCGTGAGATAAAGGCGATATCAGGACGGCGTGGCAAAGGAAAAAGATTGGGAGAATGGCAGCTTCCATTGTTGCACTTAAGTGAACAACACGTGGATATCAATATTTTAAGGGGTAGGGGTAGAGAAGGAAGGTCAAGACAAAAGAAGCACTAAAATATTATTTTCACTAATCTGTAGTAACGAATAATAAATCGTCCTCGTTTTAATTATTCTCAATTCTAAAGATTCTCAAAAAATAGGTTGCGACTGGGAGGAAAAGGGAAGAGGTTTTGCTTTAACACAGCGATGCATTGACAGTGATGCTGTTTCTAAGGATGCCATCCCTCCAGTTCTGTGTAAGTTCTTAAAGTTGAGAATGCCTGCCCTTTGATAAACTCCACAATAGCCATATCAAAAACCCAACCTAGCAAAAAAAGTAAACTACGTAAACTACAACATATATTCTACAGCTTTGGTCAAAAAAAGCAGAAAGGAATCAGTAGCCACATCTACATTTGTCTGGGTCGCCAATCAGTGAGATAATTGCTCTTTCCAATATATATATATATATATATATATATATATATATATATATATGTTATATATATATATATAATATATATACTATAATATATAATATATATAATTTTCTGTGTGTGTTAAGTTAAAGCATCGTTAACTCTGGTTAATAATAGAATAGGGCACCGCCCATTTGCCAAGCAAAGGCATCGGATTAGTAAAATTATAATACCGTCCTTCTTGAACCCTCTCTCAGCTGCGTTTCTTCAGAAGAAGAATGATTTAAAATTCCACTCGGCTCATCACCGAGAAGATTTCCTCAACGGAGATCTGTTGTTCCAGTGGGATTCCAGAGTCCCATTACCACGCCCACGCACGCTGTGAGTTAGGGAAGGCTGCAGTATACACTGGAGTGTAATTATCTCTGACACGAGCAGTAAATGAGTCTCATTTACCAGGGAACTTCTTCCACCTTCTTTCTCCCCCCCTCCCTCCTTCCTTCCCTCCCTCACGATCTCCTCTCTCTCTCTGGTGTGCATACAATGCCAGGTCGCAATTCCGGCTACAAGTATTCTTTTTTCAATGATTTGGAAGTAGCTTCGTATTCCATAATGGGTTCTACCACCCATTCGGTGAAAAATTCATAAAATCATGCTGTGGAATATTCTAGGTGTGTTTGTACTTCTAATACATTTATTTGTTTGCATTATGTGTGTGTGTGTATATATATACTATATATATATATATATATATATATATGTATGTATGTATGTATGTATGTAGTATGTATGTATATATATATATATATATATATATATATATATATATATATTGTATTATGCAAAAGTGGGCCTGATATGTGGTGGATGTGTCTTAATTTGCAGTGTTTTTATGGTGTCTTAATTTGCACGGTGTTTTTATGGTAGAGTGTAGAGTGATAATAGTAAGGACAAGAGATGATATATGATGCACATATTGAACTACGAATGAATGGGGTGTAGAGTGGATGATGTTTTCAAAGGTTGCACAATAAAATGGTGACAGTGAGTAGCAATTGCCGGGTCTGGTAGAATATTTTCCAAGCGCTTCTACGAATACAAAATGAAATAGAACGTTAGATACTAATAATTATAAGAATTATTAAATTATTAGATTAATGCTTGGATGGATGATGGAAGAACCGAAATGGTTGGTTTAAATAATAAGTCACCTTGGTGGAGGTCATATGTTAAAACTGAATATGAATGAAAGTGGAAAGGAAGCAAGTTCATGACCTCATTGAAACAAGTAGCACTTAGGAAGTAATGCTTGAAAGGGTGATGATTGTATAGATACAACTGGTATGTGATAATACTTTAGTTTAAATATATATAAAAGTAAAGTGTGTAAGTCTGTCAGGGCTTGTATGCTCAGGACTTTATACTCAGTACTAACGAAATCTCCACCGGGAGAGGAAACAACGTCTGCCGTAAATAATGGATGGAGTGGAACACGCAACATTACTTTTTACTGAGAAGTACATTACGAAGGAAAAAGAAATGTGCCAAAATATTCTAGGTACAAACAAGAAAATTTAGTTCTCAGCGAATACGCCAGTGAACTTCAGTCAGAATTGGCTTTGAGAAATATTATGCCCAATGAAGGAATATAATATATATAGTATACATATATATTTATGAATATGTATTATATATATATATTATGTATATATGTAAGATATGCATGTATATACATTCATACATACATAGATGCACACACACATACGCAAAGACTTTTTTTTTTTGTAATACTTTTAAGAATAGTAATAATGAATTTCCAACATCACAGATCTGATAATTAGCTTTAATTTTGGAGTAAGGATACTTTTATCTATTTATGAGTAAGGGTAGTTGATTTCATTAATTTGTTAGACGGAATGATGCGGCACTACGAATTTCGTTTATTAACACGCTATGAAATAGTTGATATGATAGAAGTAAAAAAAATATGCAGCGTCCTTCTTTCATTTGTTTGAGTTCCTTCTCTTTGCTGTCATTTGTCTGGGAATTATTTTTTATCCACTTAGAATGGATGAAAATACGGTTCTAAGATAATGACATTAGAACATAGTTTCCTGCACCATTATTCACATGCCTATTAATAGGGTCCTCACACGGATGTCCTCAGGACAGAACTTGAGGGAATTGTGATCTCAAGCTAAAACCAGTCCACCTCTTATCATGGGGTGACGTTTCTCGTAACCCATATAACTCAGTGTGAGGAGCTGTTTCAAGGGGGGGTTGCCTTCCTGTATGGTGGCGGACTCTGGTCACTGGGGGTGGTTAAGAACCCTTCCCCCTAAACGTAAAGACCGATGTGTGACGTCACCCGGTACCCACAAACATGGAAGACTTAAGCAAGGCTGACACTTGCACGATTTTGTGGCACGCACCGGGAGGCTCCCTCCCTGTTCCCACACTGTTCACGACGACTTCACGAACTGTTCACGCATAGGTTACGAATGCGCGCCCAATAGTGCCCACATTGACACGAACTGGCACGACGTATTTACGCATAGTTTATGCTCTGTTCGCTCAAAGTTTACGCACTTTCCGCATTGGCCCTACGAGTTTGCACATTTCAGTGGCCGTTGTAGCGATTTGGGCACGCCATATAAAAAGGCTATATTATAATGGTCACATTATATCTATTAAAACTTATCTCTTTGGGCTGTAACTTCAAGAGCATTTTTTATTTAAATTTTCTTCATTTAATTTCATAGGGCTATTTCATTGTTTCACATTTTGATCTCAAAAGAAAATTATTATTTATCAAAATTCCGCAATAAAGGAAAGCAAATATCATCATACTGAAATAGCTAGCAAAAATACCATTATATTTTGAGACTGTAAGTAAAATTCTTAGTAATACATCATAGATCTCACGTTTTAATTATCAATTAAAGGAGCATTTTTACCCTTAATATCATTATTTTAATGATTCCTCTAATCAAGAAGGAAGGTGGAAGTCTTAGAAAATATCATATGTCCATATTAAGTATTAGGAGGATCACCAGAAAGGTCCAGAACATGAAAAATTGGGAGAAAAGGAAAAGAAACCGAAAAAAACGAAAAAAACACGAAAAGAACTATTTTCCTGAAAAAAAAGAAGAAATGAAAAAACAGTTTTTTTTCCACAACTATATATATATATATATATATATATATTTAAATATATATATATATATATATATATATAACACACACACACACACAATATATATATATATATATTATATATATTATATATATATATATATATATTCTATATATATATCTATATATATATATATATATATAATAACACACCACACACATAATATATGAATTTTGCCGCATGTGTATGTATCATACTTTACCCACATTCGTCTCTCATGAATGATACCAACTAACGACCATGCTGCGACGCGCACCAATGCTTGAACATGTCGCAAACTTGTCGTGAGCAGTTCGTGAACAATGCGTGGCAGGTCGCGCAAGTCGTGGCATGGCCCACACTGGCACGCACGGGTCCACATCCTCCCGCATCGAGTTCGTGCCAATGCGTGCAATGCGTGCCACAAAACCGTGCAAGTGTCAGCCCTCCTTTAGAAGCGGATCATCAGGACCCAACTCTTAAAAGATAGTAACATGTCCGAATTTCCCATAATTAGTCTATAAATGTCTGGGGCAAAATCATCTCAAATTTAATGGCATCTTTGCATTAGAAATGTGAACAAACCTGTTCTTTTATCAGACTGTGATAACAATCCACGGACGACCCACTTTTCAAGCTCTGATGTAGATGATGTTTAGTTTTGACACTGAAGCAAAATAGTGCCGAAATGATTAAATAGGAACTGAACATTGAACAGATCTCTACTATCATAGAAGTATCATTTTTCTTTCTCTTTCTGGCCTCCTGTGATCAAAACCATAGTTTTGCTTAGTACACCCATTACGATTTCTTCAGCAACGTTCGTCCGGAATTAGGTTTGCTATTCTAAAGTAATTACTATAATGGTGTGTTTTTGAGTGACTTGCAAGACACTTTTTAAACGTAATTATATATATCTATCTATCTATCTATATATATATATATATATTTATATATATATATGTATATATATATAACACATATGCATATATATATATATATATATACTATATATATATATATATATATATATGTGTGTGTGTGTGTGTGTGTGTGTGTGTGTGTGTGTGTGTGTGTGTGTGTGTACTATAGGCTACATACATATATATATATATATATATATATATATAGATATATATATATATATATATATATATGCATACACACACACACACACACACACACATGAAAATGCTAGGCAGAAAACCGTAACGAACTCTTTCACAATGCCTCAATAAAAAGCGAGAGTGCTCTGTACGGATGTCTGTCTATTCGCTTATATAAAGAAGTGACATGCATCTACTGTAATTTATTAAGATATATATATATATATATAAATATATATATATAATATCAATATATATATATATATATACTATATATATATATATATATTTGTGTGTGTCTGCGTGTATCTGTATGTATATATAAATATATATATATATATATATATATATATATATGTATGTGTATATATATATATATATATATATATATATATTTATATATATATATAAGATATATATATAATATATCATATATATATATATATATATATATATATATAGATATATATATATATCATATATATATCATATATAAAGCCTATTTTTCTCTTAGATTAAATAGCAGTGGCAATGTTCCAGTTCTCGCCGAGAGATAAGAATGACAGACGGCTCTTCAAATATTGAATGAACTAGAACTACAAGTTGGCTAGACGTTTGCGCTCTTTGTTAATTGATTGATATAAAAAATGGAAAGGTAGATTGTGACATATCTCAACCCTTTCTGCACTCTTCTAACATTAATGTGACTAACTTCAGTTTTCAACAGGTTGTGAACATCCATTTTCAGTTTATATGATTTAGTAGAGGAAAGGGTAGGAAAGATATATATATATATATATATATGTGTGTGTGTGTGTGTGTGTGTGTGTGTGTGTCTCGTGTTTTATATTATTCAGTTATTTCTCGTTTTAAAAGTTGCTTTAATCTCTCTCTCTCTCTCTCTCTCGTTTTATATTAACAATTCCTCGTATTAAAAGTTCGTGTAATCTCTCTCTCTCTCTCTCTCTCTCTCTCTCTCTCTCTCTCTCTCTCTCTCTCTCTCATGTTTGTTATTATTCAGTCATACCTCGTTTATTATTATTCACTTATACCTCGTTTTCAAGACTGCTTTAACTTCTTTGTAATATTGCCATTGGCTTTAGACGGCATCGCAATTTCTGACAGCAAGACGCCGAACGGTCCAATGGTTACTATTACATTTTACGGGAATTGTAGTGGATTTTTATTTTTTCTCCTTTTTGTTATTCCTGGTCATCGTGCATTGGGTGCATGCACTGCAGACTCGATTGCAACATTCGAAGCACAACAGGTTAATCAAGCGTTCGCGGATTACTCTTCCTCCATGCTTCTGAATTCGTAATCTTTCCGGAGCCTTTGTTCTCTTTTGTTCATTCGTTAAAAACGCCTTTTCCCCCGTTTTTGTTAAAGGTATCATATTTTTTTATTCTCCTAGGGCAGTCTTAGTTCTGTTATTTACTAAAGAGCAATTTATTTTAAAGTAGAGGAGAAAAAGTCAACTAGGGTAGATTATATCAATTAAAATGGTAGTCACATTATGCTGCCTCAAAGCATTGGGAAATTGAATAATATATATATATATATAATATATATATATATGATGGGTATATATATATATATAGTGTATGTATGTATGTATATGTATGATGTATGTATGTATGTATGTATGTATGTATGTATAACTGAATCACGAAAGTTTGGAACGTGATAAATCCATAAATAAAGGTATAAGCCACGAAGGAAAATAAACAACGGAGTTTCCGCAAGATCTTTCGACATTCAAACGTCCTTTACTTAGCAGATGAACTGACTTACATGAGGAATTGACAATACAAGAAAGGTCGTATAACTGATACATAGGGATTATAGAGATTAGTACCTAGAATCAGACACACCTGGAAGATGAGTAACCTTCCCAAACATGCATAATCATGGGTACAATTTTAAAAAAACAAAAATAATAAGACAATCTGCTCAGACCCAAGGACAAGACAATCAAAGGATTATTATATGTGACAACTATTCAGAACTTTGGTAAACAAAAACATATTCATAAAACATAAAACATACATATACAACGAAGATATCTCTAAGGCAACTAATTTTTATTTAAGTCTGTACTTATATCTTTGAGGTCATTCTTAAACATGTTACAAATACAAGGGTCTAAATGAAACAGGC